>NC_140248.1:16019089-16024089 GCF_949987555.1 Borostomias antarcticus
GTTCAACCACACATCCCACATCCAGTGCACAGACTCTTGAACAAACGGGGTTTAACACCTGGTACACGAGCTGTTCCTACATTCCCTTATCTGCACTTCCAACTAAAATCAAATTAACCCAAACTATCACCCAAACAATCACTGTGATAAAACAAAAGTTATTATATTTTAGGTATATAGATGTCAGTATATTAAACATAATTATAAAGATTTTCAAATCAGATCAAATGTGTACAAAATATATTCATATGTAGTATTTTGGTCTACTACAAAGGATGGCTTAGAAGTCTGCTTGGACCATCTGTCAACCTGCCACAGTGGATAAAAGCCTGGTACTGTCTGTTATTTTATACAACCCAGGCTACTGTGATTCTCCGTCTCAGGCGCATTGTAAATGAAGCGGTTAATAGAGAAAGTACATTGCATGTACTGGTGTTCACACCTGGGAAAGCCAATACTAGTAGAAGACATGGGCATGGGGACCGTGTGTGGACCGTGTGGGGACCACGTGAGGGCCGCGTGTGTCACACCGCGCTCAGCTCCAGCTGATACGAGGAGAAACGCCCCGTTCACTCTTTCTGAAACAGCGTTTTCCTGCAGCAGGTTGTCATGACAGCGTGGGTCAGTGCGCTACACACACGGCGAACGACGGACACTCACAGTCAGATGACGGGGTGTTGGGGAGGCGGGTGTGAGGCTGGTGTGGAGGGGACAGGTGCGCTACAGGTTGCTGGTGGAGGTGAATGGTGAGAGACCAGCGCTAGGCGATACCTTCAGTCCTCTGACTCCGACTCATGCGTCGTTCTGCCACAGTGGTGTCTTCAGTACCACCCTGAGGAGGAGAGAAGAGAGGACTCTTAAAGCAACACATTCAACCTGAGGAAGCCATGCATCCATGTCCAGTCTGGGAACGCACAGGCTGAGAATAAGCACGTCTTCCCGTGGATTTGTGGAGTCATTGCAGAGTGACCATTGACAGACGTAGGTGCTAGAATTTCAAAAAGATGGGGCCGTCTTGTCCAGCGTGAGGTAACTTACTATAGTGGACACTTGACCGCCAATTATATATCAAGGTTGAAAATCATATGGCCACAGGGCCAAAATGTCCTTTCAGCAGTTACCTTAACTACTAGTCAGGGAAACCACACCCTACCAGGACATCCATCCACATTCCAGTCTGATCTGTTCACATTCTATTTTTCCGTCTGAACGGTTCTACCATAGCTGAGATTGATCTAAGATGGAAGGAATACATCACAGAAGGCTGAATCAAACAAAGTAAGGTTTGCAAAGATGGTTTTCTGCAATAGGAGGACACAAACTGTGTGTGTGTGTGTATGTGTGTGTATGTGAGAGTGTGTGTGTGTGTACAGTGTGTGTGTGTGTGAGTGCGTGAGTACAATGTGCGTGTGTGTGTGTATGTCCTTTTTCTCTGATCAATGCCGATAAAGCTAAGATGTTGTTCCACTCTGCAGTGTACCTTGTTAGGCATTCAACAACAGGCACCATGTGATTAATACACATTCAGCCCTTTGACCCTCTTGTGTGAGTCATAGTAAAGGGCCAACCATGGGGACATCTTGAGAAGCGTATAGCGGCTTGTCAAAGGACAGTTTAGTTTAATATCTCTTTGAAACTGGGAACATGCTTCCCAGTTATACATGTACAGTACATTTGGAACTGTAAGTGAGGAGAATTGATGGCAGAAATTAATGTCTGGAACAGACTAACCAGGTATAACACAATAAACATGAAACAACATGGTTTACCTAGAGATGGGTTTTCTGCTCCTTGTTACCTTTCAGTCTAAAAGATGCGTGATTATTTCCCTAGAATAGATGTATTTATCCATGCATAGTTTCCATTGTATTACTCAATGGTGACCTTGGCAGGCCAACCAGGGGAAGGCAGTTAAGGGTGGCTGGACTGAACATACAGCAATGTTCAACACAGCTATGCAGCTGGAGTGAGAGTGTTAAGACTAAAAGACTGAACACTTCGACACATCACTGTGTTCAGGATGGGATTTTAACTAGTGCTTTAAAGCACATGCTATAGAGAGAAATTAAGCCTCATTTCCCACACCGTCATGTTTTGCAACATAGATGTATGGTAATCAACATCCAGGGTCATAATATCAAAGGGTGTATATTCCAGTGAATACAAGTTTATTGGAGATCAACTAAACCTGTATCTTAGGACACCGACTGGACGGTATATGCAGATATTCTCGTCTTCTAGGCTTCTACGCCCACACACACACATGCACACGCAAACACACACACACACACACACACGCACACACACACACACACACACACATGCACACACACGCACACACGCGCACGCACACACACACATGCACACACACACACACACATGCACACACACGCGCACGCACACACACACACACACACACGCACGCACACACACACATGCACACACACACACACAGCTATTTGAAAATGTCAAAAATCAAAAAGGGAACGACAAAAAATAAATTCTCTAGTGCAAGTTGGGATGGTGAAACACTACTGTGCTTCGATGCCAAAGGCCTCTGCCTGGCTACCAGCTCTAGACAACACAACGACACACGCAAACGTATTTTACCTCCTGGCTTTGGTTGCGATCTAGACATGTAAATCCCCCTGCCTGAGGGGTGAAGTGAGGTGAATACAGGCAGCAGAGGAGCAGACCAGGGGGAAGCAGGTTGCAGCTGCCCAGACTGACACTCACCACACTGATTCCATTTTAGCTGTGACACAGTGGGTGAGCAGCAGCCTGCTACTACCTGCAGTGAATGCTAATCAGTCCAGGGGTCTGTCCCCCCCCCCCCACACACACACACACACACACCCCTCCCCTGCCTTGGACGAAAGGGGCTGATGATCCTTCAAAATTAATTAGATCCTTTTTGGAGGCAGCCATTTTCTTTCACTCCTTATTGCTCTGGCAAAAGCTGTGCCATTTTTCTTGCTGCCCTTGTTTTGAGGAAATCAAACCACACTTGAGAAATATTATTTTCTTCAAAACAAAAATGGCTACGTTTATTTTCAGATATTGATCTCCCCCATGCTTTGCCACACCTCTCTTTCTCTCCGGCGCTCATTCTCTTCTTCTCAGTCCGTCTGCCCTGTGCGCCCGTCTCTGTAGAGTTAGCTGTCAATAAGTCCCCAGAGGTCAGTTCGTCTGCTAGGAATCAGACACAATGCTCCAGATCGTCAGAGCCGTGCCCTACTGCCACAACAAAGACCAGCGAGAACAGACCGGGAGAGATGGGAGGAGAACAGCATCACCAGGCCCACTTCAGGTTCATCACAGCTGCCTTAATTAGTTGGCAACCTCATGAAATATACTGCCTCATGAAATATACTGCCGAATTTGGAAATCAGTTGAGTCTAGGGGGAGATTGAAAAGGTGGGGATGGGGGTTGGGGTGGAGGACAGGGATGTGAGGCAAGCTTTTGAAAGGAGACGGTGTCAGCCATGTGAATAATATACATCTTGAATATGCAAATGTGACTTACAATACACACAACAGGCATATATTTTCTGCTTGATGCATTTGAGCGTGGGGAGGGAGGTAGGAAGGGGGCAGAGACTTCCTTGGGTGTTGTGATCATCTGTGGCGCATGTGGCATTTGTATAGGATATGATATGATGAATCAGAAACATACTGTACACTGACCCCATTCCCCACGATGTATCAAGCAGACAGACATTAACATAGCAGGTGCTGCTCTGCCTATTGTTGCCAGTGCAACATCACATCGATATTTATGAGTTTGACAAAAGGTTCTCAATAAAGAATGTGGATCCTGGTTAAATTTCAACTTATCAATTAATCACAAGTTAAAAATCTAGCATAAGAAAATGGGTCAGCTTTGTTTTCGACTTGGTGAATTTTAGCATGTATGTTTTAGCATGTATATTGCAAGAGTTAGCTTCTTCTTTTTTTTTACACCAGATAAAATATGGATAAATAGACACCAGCATAATGAGAAAGCAAACATTGTGATTCATGCATTGTCTACCATTTAGATTTTTGCAACCAAAGAACTTTCTGATATCAAACAGAATACACCAATAACATTAGGATAAGAGCACTTTCAAAATGTCAATATTCAAAATGATTTGAACTGCTCACAAATACATACATAGCCTACCATAAATTGAATGTATACATTTATGAGTTATATTCTGTGTAGCACTTCAAAATGCACACCATCCGAACCTTACACAATGAAAACCATGGAAAATAGAATATAATCCTATATTTCTCTCTCATCTGAACAAATAATAACATATTATTTCATAATTGACTATTCAATTCTTGCCCACAACATTGTGTTGGCTAATTCAATTAATGAGTAATAAACAGCACTAAAGCCGTATTACAGTGGAGGGTTAAATTAATTAACTGTGCTGTTACTGTAAGTATAAACATGAGAATGATATGATAAATAAGCCTAATGCCCCCAAAACACACTTTAGTGGATTCAGTGGAAAACAAGCTCTAAATCTCGGACTCAATTGATTATATCTGTGACCTGAGAAAACCTACCTGGCAGAAAACCCAGTACATTTCAAAAACAACATTAACCAAACACCTACACACTCACACTGTCACTCAAACGTCTAATGATAAAAAAGTGTTGAACAACAAATGTTCTATAGCGTCACTTGGCACTCTCACAAAGCACGGACTAACTCCACACTTGAGAATATGAGAGGACAAAGAAAAGCATTATCCTCGACATTAGTGGTATTTCATGAGGTTTAGACCTTGTTGGGAATAAGGTGGCGGGAGTAACAATAGCACCACAAAGCTGGGTTAGGAGCTTTCCAGATATGGTGGAGACACACTGGTTAATGGTTGAAAACACGCTGGCTCCCCCAGCTGATGCCAGTGCTGTAGCTTGGCCATTTAGAACCTTCACTCACACAGGGGGAAGCAGTCTGAATCTTGCCTTGGTCACACAAGAGATCCTTGAAAAAGCA
>NC_140248.1:16029089-16226589 GCF_949987555.1 Borostomias antarcticus
CACTCATTATACAACGGTATAGATCTGGTCCATTGTCTCTATTGGTCAGTTTGCATTCCAGCCGTGGCGATAACCACGATATCCCCTAAAATGGAATGTTCGCACATCTTTTAATATCAATCCACCTCTTATTAGTAGCCTATATTGCTTAGCAACAATTTCTGTCAGTGTCCAGATCAATGTTTACAAAGATGTGCTGTAGCATTGACGTTGCCTGGCAACGTCCCTTTTTCAGCGGAAGTATCTGCAAATGATTAACAAATAGTTCCATTAAAAATACATTTATTTAAAGTTCGTATTGTCTTTCTTTTTGAAATATTCACGGATAAATGTGGCAACCGTTGTATAAAAGCATTATGGAACTCGAAGCCGTGGGATGTCATGGATATCGCCACGGCTAGCGGGGTGTAACGGTGTAACTCCGCTGCGCGTCGTGTCTAACCACTCCCGCTAGCCGTGGCGATATCCGTGACATCCCACTGCTTCTCGTTCCATAATGCTTTATTGTAACATCCTCAGAGTGTGTAAGATACAGTTACAATCCGATAAACCGTTCCAGCAGCATCTCTCCTGTGAAAGAGATCGTGAGCACATGAATTCAACTGACCAGCAAAATAGTCGGCTAACGCCATTACAGTTCACGCTTGGACATAGAGTCATGTATTTCGTAACACATCATAATAATCTGTAAGAGCATAATCAGTATTTAACGTGAGACAAACTTTTGCTGCAAGACACAAATTGTGGATTGAAATTCCTCTGGATTTGATTCTATGTCGTAGCCTTGTTACTGTACCTGTACCTTTTATTTCTGTTTCATATACCTTTTTTTTACTTTTTTTTTTACACAATCTTCATAAATGTTAAATTCCTGGTTGTAACCCGGTTTGTATCCTGCGAAAAACAATACTTAGAGACTGCCTGCTAGAATATACTGTATATACCATTTGATCATTCTGGAGATGTTTGGACAATGCAAAGATTCAAAAACTACGAGTTTTATTTTTTCAGTTGCTGTCATTATGCAAAGGCAAATTTGCTTGTGCACAAGCCACAAACATTTCCTGAAAGGCTCCAGGACAGCTTTTTCCACCAGGCAACCAGGCTCTTGAACAATGGACACTAATGGCCTGTTGCCTGCCTGCCTGTGACACACACACTCAGAGTATAGTGTCAGACTGTGCACGCACAAACACACACTAACGTACAAACAATGCACATTTGCACCTACACTTAAAACACACCATACTTTCACTTTTTATTGTATTGTACAGCGTTCTATTGTATTGCACTGTTCTTTCTTCTTCTTCTTCTTCTTCTTCTTCTATTATTATTATTATTATTATTATTATGTTGTGTTATTATTCTGTTGTTGCTCTGAGTCTGAGGAGCCAGAACCCATGCCTTCCCCTCCCTTAGACTAGAGGAGATAATAATAAAGACATGTTGAAACCTTGAAACTGTCAAAGGCAGACAGGCTGCATTGCTTTCCTGGGTGAACTGAATACATCTAAGGGCCGACAGAAAAGACTGACAACTATTTCCAAAAAATTCACAAAAACCTAATTGCTTCTCAAATAAAAAGCAAGAATGAGGTGAGGAAATACTTTAGGGTCTTAATAGCCTTTACTTTTTGTGGGGCAACTCTGGCTTTATCACAAATACCATTGTGTAGATAATTCTCTACAGGCCTCCCCTGCACTCCAGTGTCGCTGTACCTTTTTAATGGGATGTACTCAGTCGGACTGGGCTTCTGCTCTTTATGCTGTTCACTAGCATGAAACAAAAGTCTTTCATGGGCCAAGGTGTAAACACAGTCTTGGCATATCCACAGAAAAAAAGTTCCTATTTTATTCCTTTTCAAAAACCACCTCCAGAACCCAACCCCCCCCCCCCCCCCCCCTCCCCTAATCCAGTGATCTCATCATGACTTGTAGAAAACCATATGGGTCTCAGCAGGGTTAGCTGAGGACACACATGCACCTTGGCAAACATACAACTTCCCTATTAGAATCCAAGATACATTTTTCACATCAGTGAAATGCCTGGGTCCTCGTGTATGTGTTTAAAGAGAAAGACTGAAAGTAATTTGTGTATATGCTCCTGTCTTTTGACCAAATTAAACATTTTTCAGGAATTTAAACAGTTTGACAGTAAGCCTTACACATCTTACTTCAACCTGTAAAGTACTCAAACCTCCACATGGAGGAAACAGAAATGAAGTTAATTCTCAAGTTTCAAGAAATTTTTAATTTGACAACTTATACCCCTTAACCATACCTGGACAAGTGAAAACTTCAATGTAAAGTGATCAGATGCATAGTTTTAGTAATAATGGCTTTGGTTTTCTTTCACTTCGTAAAAATAGTCTGACAACTAAAAAACCAACAACAATAAAACCCTAGGTTAGCAGTAGTCAGGGTTTGACTGATTTCAGAGACACTATCTGGAGTCATGCTGATCCACAGTGCTTGGTAGACTGTAGGCATATTTAATTTGGTTCAGCAAACCAACTTAGAGTGTCGGGCCACTGGAAAGGGAGTGGCAATGTTCTCACACGCTACCCAGATTCTAAAGGTGTAAAATGTGTGCCAAACCGCTGAACGTTGGCCTTGCTGAACCAGTCTAGTTGTAACATCTCCACCATCATGGCTAAGATCCAAATTTGAACGTCTTATTATCCACTTATTCTGTGAATAGGCTTGATTGGAGCCATTTTGAATGGTGATGAAAGTGATGATGTGGAATGAGAGACAATGGCCGACACTACCACTGTAGCAAAGGTGATTAGGTACAACACTGACTTTAATGACCAAACGTCACCCTCTGACCACAATGCCTGGTTTGTACTGTATAAGACAAGCTATGGGTCATGGCTCATAGACACACATAACATTACACACATAACATAACATATCACAGCCACACATACAACACAACCACACATAACACAACACAGCCACACATAACATAACACAGCAACACATAACATAACACAACCACACATAACACAACACAGCCACACATAACACAACACAGCCACACATAACATAACACAGTATAAATTAGGCTTACTTTATACTGCTCTGTGTGTCTATGAGCCATTGTGTGTTTATGTATAAACGAGGCCTAAGGGTGCCCAGGCCAGTGGAACAGGTGATCTATGAAATATCATGCGCCCATCCGCCCGTTTCAGAGCAGGAATGATATCTTACCTTTCAATCTAAGATGGACCTCCAAAACCTCCCCACCTGGCAATGACATCACAGATCACATCGGATGTCCAGGCTGAGTGTGTAAGCCGGTCCAGACGAGTACTGTGGACAAAAGGCTGAATCAATTATAATGGATAAAAAACAAAATCCAGCATTTGAGAGTGATTAAATGTAAATTGTTGTAAGACATGACCCACATACAAATAATTTAGTGACTCTCGACAAAACCACTTTATCTAATATCCTAAATGAATGTTCCCCTGAATCCTTGCTTGAAAGTTTCAAATGTTTGTCCACCAGAGGCACTATTGCACAAAAGAGGGTCTTCTTAATGTGTGTCGTAGACATGGGTAATATGTTGATATACTTTACATCTGAAACCAGATCATTCTGGGCCAATATAGCGCTTACCACCTGGCCATGCTTAACTGACCTTGTGACCCCATTTGAGAATGCAAAGCTATCCCAATCCATCAGCCTATCATCTGAAACCAAGACAGACTGCCACTATTCATGTGTTACTAGCAACAGCATGTCTGAATTGATAGTCTTTATGAGACATAACGACTTATGACAATGTCATACTGAGACTGAGGTATCTCTTATGAAAAAGTCATATCACCAATAAGCACCGATTTTATGGAGGCTTCACTACTTGAACGTTTTTAAGAAGTTGTGATGTCATCCAGCAAAGCACAGCCAGCTCAACCACAATGGTTGGTTTTCTAATTCCATTTCAAACTGATAAAGCTTGCACCAGCATTAAACAAGGTAAAATAATTACAATAGAAACAATTTAAAGATGACTATTGTTCATAAAATAAATCAATATAGAAAGCAAACCATACTAAAATGTCTTATTTACTGCCATTATAGGGTTATATTCATTTATTTATCCAGATATTATTGACTATCATTGTAATCTGGATGCGAAGTTCAAACGGCATGACTACGGAGGCCTACTGTGGCATCAGTCCAAAAAGACGCTATATACTCATAATTGCTAATTTCTTAATGAACATATACAGTATGAGGAATTTATTGGATTTAATGTGTTATGGCAGCATTTTTTTTATATTCCAAAGAGTTCAAGCGCACAACACGCGCATGTAGGACCTTGCAACCCCCGTAAGAGGCGCAGCCAATAATGATTTAGGACCCATCGATTTAAGATTGAGATTAAGTATAGCATAGTGATTTGCTTTAGATAAGCGAACACAACTATCAGAAATAGTCTGGTTCCAAATCAGACGGGCTGTAGTGTGTGGCCCTTTAGCTCACCGATTACGCACGTCCTGATTTTCGGCCACTAACGTGTCTATAGTGAAATACATAAGTTAGTTTTTTATCAAATAAAGGTTATTTTATAACACAATTGATACATGCCGACAGTATCTTCACAATCCCGTTGAAATATTTGAACTATAATGTGAAATATTAAAGAATATCTGACATTTCGCAGACAGGCCGCAGGCTTGCAGATGAGTGATATGACGCACACACACGCGCGCGCGTGCACACACAAACACACATACACAAACGCATGGACACGCGCTTACGCACACACGCACGCACGCACGCGCGCACACACACTCACACACATACACGCACACACACACACACACACACACACACACACACACACACACACACACACACACAGTTATCCATCCAGTGGCACCTCGAGGAAATCACGTTTCCAAGGTCAAGTGCCTTAGATGGTTCGAATGAACTGGTAGCCTACAGGCAAAATGGGTCACATCTTTTGCGTTAACCTCAAAGAGTTTGGAGATGTCCGTGCGTATCTTTTTGGATTAATTAAATATGTAAATAGGATGGTCTAATCTGTGTTTATGATGTAGAGGAATAGTTTCAAAAACTTTACGGATTAGATTTTTAAAAAGCCTATAGTCTGCCCCGCAAAACGCGCGTCTGATCAATATGAGCAACAAAGCTCTCAGATTAAGTTCTATGGGCTCCTGCGCCGAAGTTGGATTGGAAAACATCATGTTTAACTAACTCTGCAACTCTGTTATTAATCAAACATCGGTATTGTGCCATAATCAAGATATGTGTCTTCTTTGATAAGCTATGGGTGGGCATGGGCGTTATCTTGGCCCATCTGAAATAGTCTATAACAATAAAGGATGGCATTCATTTTCTTAAACATGGTTCCAAAAATCAGACCAGATGGGCAGTTTTTCTTTCATCAGTGGAACTAATTCTGCTGTCTTTTATATTTTTAGCTAATGGTATTGGCTAAACGCTGGCTAGCTCTGTGCAAAGCAGATGTTAATGTAGCATATCAATTTAATTCAACAGACACCAGACACTGTGTATGCATATTAACATGAAATGCATTAGGATAGCCTATAGGCCTAGATATCCTCCAGAAATTCATATTTGGGGTCACTCTGACAAAAGAAAAAAGACGCCTTGTTGCAATTGGGGGCCTATTTCGGTTTCGGACATGTT
Source organism: Borostomias antarcticus (assembly GCF_949987555.1). Lineage (NCBI taxonomy): Eukaryota > Metazoa > Chordata > Actinopteri > Stomiiformes > Stomiidae > Borostomias > Borostomias antarcticus. Next base: position 16,034,780 of record NC_140248.1, read on the forward strand.
TCGGGCCAACAAGTGCTGTATGGTAAGGAATTTTGGCATTGTCCGAAGAAATGGACAAGGCAGTTAAAATGTGTTTTGAGGTTTGAATGCCATGTCCTCTTATTCTAAGAATTGGCCTAATGAAATGTACTGTGCGCGCTATAGGTCGGCTGTTGGCTATATATCCCCAGATGTTCAAGGGAATTGAGCAATATTTTGTCTAAATTCGGAATTCTATGAAGGTTCTTGACCATCGTCTAGCTAGATAATATCTTGAAATACTGATGTAGAAGGATAGCACATTCATCCTAGTTGAAGATAAAACTCTAAAACAATTTGGGGGTGAAGGTAGGCGCCGATATAGAGAAGAATGACAGATGGGCAACTTCGCACGTCACGATAGTGAGCAGCGCGTCTTTTTTGTCGAATGTATCGTTAACTGACTAAGAAGACGAATTTGTTAGTCCAGAGTTGGAACGTATCCTTTGACTTGACGTTAGGATTAATAGAACATCTGACATGATTGAATGGATAAAGTTTTAGATTGGACTGTGTTGCCTATTTGAGACGAAATTCTTAATAATTGGAATGGAACTCAGTGCAACATTTTTTTCTATTATCACCACATGCTTAAGCCTTACACTCTTGTTAAGTTTCGTTTATTGTGAATAACTGACACTACTCCTATTTTAAATTGGCTTATAGATACTATATGAGCACCCGCCCCTTTCTACTTTTCCTAATTTCTTACCTGCTGTCCAAAGCGTGTCCTCCTCGGCGACAGCGGTCAACAGCCTTCCCGGTTTTTCCCCGGCAAAGCCTCGAGTTTTTAATATTTTCCCTTACTTTGTTTCATTTCTCACTTCCATCTTCTTTCATCTCATCAATAAACACACGCTGCAGCCTACCTTCATAGAGGACCTCAGTTCAAGTGTGCCCTCCCATTTTTTAACTATACGTTGAATATTTTGGGCAGGCACGCCTTTTCACTTACGATTGGAACAGGACGCACAGTCTTGAGCGGTGTAGGTTGGATCATAAATCGGTCAACATTATTATGCCCCAATCGTAGAGCTGCTCACCCTTCCTACGGAGCACAGTGGGACGTTGAAACTAACTCCATTGTGGCTCCGAAATAGTAAATGTTCCTCCTACGCAAACAGGGGATTTGTTTGATCCAATATGGACAGTAGAAGACAATAGTTTCCAAATCAATTTTCACTCTCAATATTTAAATGTTCATTCATGCACAATGTGTATGCTTAGCTTATATTGTCTCCATGGCTCCATCCGTTTTTGATTGCATTACCTACAGTAGGTTAGCCTATTAAATCACGCTCAGATAGCCTACTATAGAGTAAATAGTAGCTAGTTGAAGCCATGACTCTCAGGATATACTGTTAAACCAGAATGCACTTTCCATTAGACTGTCTTGATCAGAAGGGCAGTCAACTGTGAACTGCATATATAATGCATGTCTCTGTACGTCCTATTGGTCAAAGTCGTTGTCAGTAACGCTCCCCATTGGTTTTGCAGCTTCCTATTGGATGAGGTACCTGCCTATCATTTTTTGGACCAACAAGCTAGATTGCCTGCCGCGTCTTTTACTTTCTACGCATTTCTATTTTCTCATTTATTTATTTTTTAACGTCCCGAGCTGACCTCAAGCCAACAGAAAAAAATGGTGACGATTTAGCGGGCCAATCAGAATGAGTAAAGCGATATTGAATTTTTTTTGTTCTCCAATGCGTTCACAGATATCGTCTGACTGGCATAGAATAAAGCAATAGGGTCGCGTGGGATCCCCCCCTCCCCCCTTTCGCCTTCATGCCCCCTCCCTGTCTAGACAGTGACAGGTGTGTGTGTGTGTGTGTGTGTGTGCGTGTGTGTGTGCGTGCGTGCGTGCGTGCGTGTGTGTGTGCGTGCGTGCGTGCGCTTGTCTGATGTCTAGACTGGAATAATCAGCGGCAAAACTGATTTTAATGTTTAGATTATATCGCCAAAATATAAAAACCTTTAGAGTGTAGCCACACGAGGTCATTTACAGTGTAAAGTGGGATGATACAGTATCTGGAATTCAGGTCAAACGAGTTTACGCAATAACAGGCCAAATGTGAATATGAATATGCCCTAGGTCTATTTGATTATCAAACTGGGACCGTGTGAACTATTGTAGATCTACTTCTAATAAAACGCTCATATTCTCTTTAGCTTTAACTCGAATACAGCCAGTGTCACGCTAATGAAACGTCATTCTCGTGGTGAACGACAGTATAGCCTACAGTTCACCTAAACCGGATTTTGTGAGAGCTGTTTGGTTGATTACGCGCGCCATCTGCTGGAAATTCGCACAGACCTTCATCGCAGGTTCAAGGGAGGACACACTCCGTCACCACATTAACCTACATTATACGTCAGCAAATAGGCCGAATGTTTGATCCCTGACATTAAACCAATTTGATATCGGCCTAATTCTGATGTTTAACCTGCCCTAGTGACTTTCTATTTTAATTATTTAACCTATGTTTTTTGAAAAAGTTTTTTTTTTAAATGAAAGTAATGAAATAGCTGCTCTTTCAGTGACCCCTAAAGCCTCTAACCCAAAGTAACTTAATCATTTTACATTGTTGCATATTAATATGCCTGTGTGTAGAGAATTGGCCATAGAATGTCTTGCACTGGCTCTGGCCCACATCTTATCGCCTTCCTGCAATGACTTCACAAAAGGTCTTGTTTACAGTTGCTGGGGAAACATCCATACCCAACCGGCACATGGCGCATTCTATTGGCGTTGTTAAAGTGGAAAGCTCCGTAGGCTGTCTGGCAGTGGCTATTTAGAGGACACGAAGAAACACCATAGCTCATACGTAGGCTACAGGAAAGGTTGACGGTCGGTGGAATATTCAGGAATTTGTTTTTACTCGGCATAATAATCCAATACCTGTGAGTTCCATTTAGGCTCCCTGTTGGTTTCATTTAGCTTAAATACTAGGCTACTACTACTACTACTACTACTACTACTACTACTACTACTACTACTACTACTACTACTACATTACTACTACTACTACTACTACTACTACTACTACTACTACTACTACTAATAATAATAATAATAATAATAATAATTATTATTATTATTATAATTATAATAACAATAATAGTAGGCTAATCAATAATTTGTTTTTATTTATAAATCACTTTTCATTGCTAAAACAATCTCAAAATAGGCCTAACGTTAGGCTACAAATGCACATGATGTACAAATGTTTGGCCTAAGTCATTTCAGCTCTCATTCCCAGTGTGCCTGAAGTCATGTATGGGCCCATGTGGCCTACAATGAGCATGTGATCCGTTCTTCCCTCAGATGGCCAACCCAGAAGCCACAGACAATGTCCTCATAACAGAGACTGAAGACCTGTCGTCCCGCTCTGCCCGCCCCTACATGGACCCCTATGAACGCTCTGTAAGATACATGGAAAGTCACAACATTCTTCAGATCTTCCAGGTAGGCTTCCCAGAATCCTCTACTGACCTTAGAATGTTGTTGTCATGTAGTTGTCATGTAGTATCTCTTGGTAGCCTGCTTAAATACCACAGGCAGGCACCATCTTGCCATTTTGAACTGATAGGCTATCTATTGGAACAGATTGAATCGGAATAATTGCAGTTTAAGTAGCCTAACAAATAGAATGAAAGTCACATGATAATCATGTTTGCGCTTATCTTTCCACAGGAGATAACAGAGAATCTGGTTTTTGACAGGCCTGAGGATCCCCTTCAGTTTATGTTAGAGCAGGTGAGATGACTGGGGTTGTGTTTTTGAGACCTTTATATTGCATACCTCTCCCAACCTCTTGGAGATGGACTAATAACCCTGTCAGCCATTGACTTCCTACGTACTAAATGCACGCTGTAGACCTCCAGCATGTCTTCTCCTCTTTTTTTATATAGCCTACAGTCATAGTGTCATGGACTGAGCTCATTAATAGTTCAATCTGCTGTGGCATCATACTGTATACTGTGAATAGTTCTGCAGTACAGTAAAGGGTATTGAACTCTTTTTTTTTTTTGCCACACCTCTCAAAACACTACAATACAGTTATATACAGTAGTGTTACAGCGGACTCTATTAAGTGGCGTAGTTGACCGTTAGCCGTGGGAGGATCTGTTCTGAGGCTGAGTGGGGCAGACGGGGCTTCTCTTGTCAAGGCCTGGGGGACATCACGTGTTCTTGGCAGACACACACCCAACTCATGGACAGGAAGCTGGATCTTCTGGGCAGACACACACCCAACTGAGGCTTGCTCTTCGTCCAACTGTTCCTGCGACAGTCGCCCTCCCGGGTACGGTCTGCTCTGGCCAACGCTGCCATCACTGACCGCCGTGCTCTGGCTAGAGAGGCCGATAGAGACTTCCTGACTGGTCAACAACGCTGTTTCCTTCCCCCGCTGACTGGAGACACAACGGTCAACGCCACCACCGCAGCTCCTGGTCAGCGGCAGGACACAAAGACATGTTACTGAACGGGCCTACCGGGCCCAGGCCGAGGGGCCCAAGAGCTCAGGGGCCCTTTGTATTTCTTGTCGCATAGTCAAAAGGCTTAGTCGTTCATTCAATAACAGAGCCTCAAAAATTCTGCTGAAAAACTGAAGCAATAGCCTAAACATTTACTTTGAAGACGTCACAAGAAAGAAACCATCATGATACCTGTAGTTTTTAAGTGAGTGTTTATAGTATTTTAGAGGGGCTGAGTACTCCATGCAATACGTGCCCTTCAACTCTTTTGATGAAAAATCCAAAAAGTAAGTCCTCCCCACAGAGTTGAGGTCCCTCGAGTCAAAACCGAGCGTACCTTCAGCTTGGAGGTCCTTGGCCTCTGGCTCCCCATTCCACACTTCCATTTCCTGCTGGAGAGCCGTGATGTCACAGCGTTCGTGGACCAGAAGCCCCTCTGGTTCGCCACGTCTAAGGTGACTGAACCATGGTCCTCCCGCCAGCAGCGACAGCGGGGGTCGTCCACTTGGGACTGGACTACACATGCATGGCAGCAGAGCGGGGGTCGTCCACTTTGGACTGGACTACACATGCATGGCAGCAGATCAGACCACCGGACCCAGTGTGCAGGTTCAACGGACGGCTGTCGCCGGGCTGCAGTTCTGCTGGTCTCACACTACAGGAGTTCTGGGCCCATTTATCCCCAATTCACCCTTCTCGACAATCGGAGGAGAAATCTTGTCTGGAACGTTGGTCGGTACCGATGTTCGGCCCAGATGATCTTGTAATGTGAGGGGTTTACAGATCCAATTTTAAACCTCCTGATCAGCTCACAAACCCATTGAGGTGGCCCCGATAATATCAAACATGTTTGATATTTAGATTATTTCGTCATTACTTTACAAGTGAGATGGCGAGACCAGTGGTTCGTTGCTCACTCGGGCACGATAATATCCTGTAGTGTGTGATGAGCCGTTGTTTTCAAATCTTCTCGTGTGTGCTTGTTTGAGATAAGATTCTCCTTATATGCGTGATGCAACCCAATTTTGAAATTGGTTAGGATTTTAAATATCCTGTAGTGTGAACCCGGCGTTAGAAGATACAGATTTCGATGACTCTAGCACCAGCGAGGACGACAGGTTAGCCCTGGACCGCTGCCCCCACCTGATGGAGGGGCAGTATGTCCCATGCTGTCCACTGTCTCTCTCACCCAGACACCTGATGGAGGGGCAGTATGTCCCATGCTGTCCACTGTCTCTATCACCCAGACACCTGATGGAGGGGCAGTATGTCCCATGCTGTCCACTGTCTCTCTCACCCAGACACCTGATGGAGGGACAGTATGTCCCATGCTGTCTGTCCACTGTCTCTCTCACCCAGACACCTGATGGAGGGGCACTATGTCCCATGCTGTTTGTCCACTGTCTCTCTCACCCAGACACCTGATGGAGGGGCAGTATGTCCCATGCTGTCCACTGTCTCTCTCACCCAGACACCTGATGGAGGGGCAGTATGTCCCATGCTGTCTGTCCACTGTCTCTCTCACCCAGACACCTGATGGAGGGGCAGTATGTCCCATGCTGTCCACTGTCTCTCTCACCCAGACACCTGATGGAGGGGCACTATGTCCCATGCTGTTTGTCCACTGTCTCTCTCACCCAGACACCTGATGGAGGGGCACTATGTCCCATGCTGTTTGTCCACTGTCTCTCTCACCCAGACACCTGATGGAGGGGCAGTATGTCCCATGCTGTTTGTCCACTGTCTCTCTCACCCAGACACCTGATGGAGGGGCACTATGTCCCATGCTGTCTGTCCACTGTCTCTCTCACCCAGATACCTGATGGAGGGGCAGTATGTCCCATGCTGTCTGTCCACTGTCTCTCTCACCCAGACAGAAGGCCTGTCTGGCTTGGGCTCAGGAAGGACGAGAGACTGGTCAGTCTGCATGGACAGCCAGCGCTTCAAAGTCCACCGCTACGCCAAAGCCCCCCTAGCGCAGTTCGCGGTGCACGAAAGGAGGTTCGACCACGTGGATCCGGTGGGCCCCCCTCCCATGGTTTCAGCTACTTCAGTCACGGGGGGGGGGGGGGGCTACCTACCCTCCCAACAAGCCCCCCTCGGCTCTTCCTACCCACCCACCCCCACCCCACTCCCTCCTGCTCCACAGAACCATACTGACCGGGCCGGCCGCGCCCCACTCCAAGTTAATTTGTCCTATTAGCGTGAAACAGGGGTGGGGGGGGGGTGCTTGCCATCCACACTGTTTTATGTTTTATGTTGATTGTGTTCCCAGTTCTGGAGTTGTTGTGTTGGCAGAGTAAAGATACGCGGTGTGTAGAAGTATAGTGATTCCAAAGTGTAATATTTGTATTTATTTTTTCCCCTGCACAGGTGCAGATGAAAATCCGTGAGAGAGAGGAACTGAGGAATAAAGCTGGAGAGAGTAGGCATTATGTTGCATCCCTCAGAAGATAATAGCACCTGCCATCTTGAGTAAATTTGTATTCTTGCAGATACATCGGCATAATCGATGTAGATGTACAAGGGATATACTACAAGCAAAATAAAAGGTTTCGCAAAATCATTCATGCAACATTCAGTGTGAAGCAAACGAGGCCAGCAGTCTGGATGAAATCCAATGTCTTTGACCGTTCAGGTCTCTTTTTTTTGCAAAGACAGGGGTTTGTCTTGCTATTCAATAAACATTCCAAACTGACTAAACAGGTTTCACAATCTCATATTACCTCAACAAAACACTGGTCCTGGGAAACTCTTTCTTTATTTGCTCATGGAAGAACACACACACCAGGCTACCAAGAGGTAAGTCTTCATCAACAATTCATGTTTTTATTTATATTTAAATGAACTTAGTAAACTGTTAAAAGGGTCAATATGGGTAAATATATGAATGCTATGTAGATTTTACTGACATACAAATGTGAAGAGGTCATGGCTCATGTGGTTTTGTCTGCCTATAGCCTAATAATCAGGATTGCCTGTGAAAGTATATCTTCTGTAGAACAATAATTACTTTATTGGTTATTGACAATTCACACTTAAGTTTTTCTGTTTTTCTTTTTCTGATTCCATAAACTATGTTCTTTAAGCTGTCTTCTCTGCCTGAAAAAAATAGGCTACCTTTTAACCTGACACCGTTTGAATTTGATCTGCACCTGGATGAGCAGAGCGGGGGTTCTGATAGTGCCCTATCACTAGCTCATAATACGTGCTGTTTGAGCTTATGGCTTATTTATTAGCCACCAAATCCTGGATGAACTTGATTTTGCTCAAGGAAGTGTAAGTGATATTCTTCATACATAGCCGAGACAATCATCACATCCCTCTCTGAAGATAGTAAATCATCACAGTCAATCATCACATCCTTTATGAAGGTATTAAATCATCAGAGTCAATCATCACATTCCGTCTATGAAGGTAGTAAATCATCAGAGTCAATCATCACATTCCGTCTATGAAGGTAGTAAATCATCAGAGTCAATCATCACATCCCTCTATGAAGGTAGTAAATCATCACAGTCATTGTCATCATAAGGTTTTCCCATAGATACTTTTTGAGTCACTTGCCATTGAATTGTAACTGTATGATATAAGAACAAATGTATCACACTTCAATGCATTTACAGTAAATGTTATTGATTCAAGGAACAACCATGACCCCTGATGTTGACAGGAAGGACTGCTGCTTTAGAGGCCTTCTGATCTGGGGCAACCTGCTCACTGCGGTAAGCACATAACGAGTGACTATACTCACAGGGCTCGACAGCTCTCTGGATCTGCCTCAAACGAGTCTGCCCTCTGTTTGCAGTGCTGTGGAGTGGCATTGATGGCCATGTGTATCTTCTTCATAACGGACCGTGAGGGATTGTACATCCTGGTATATGCAACAGGAAATGACAGCATCTGGAGAGGAGCCTGGATAGGCCTCTTCACTGGGTTTGCCCTTTTCTGCACGTCTGTCTTTGGACTGCATGCCATTGTCCTGTCCAAAAAAGGCAAATTACTGACTGTGAGTTTCTCTGCTATCATTGTTGATGGAAGTCATTTGATCAGTTCTATCAATCATGGCAGTTTGACATTTGAGTGATGGGAAACCTATATTCTGTTTGCTCATATATTCTGTTTGCTCATATTCAATGTCTCTTCCAGTACCTCATCCTGATGGTGATCATTTATGCATTTGAGGTGGCTTCAGCTATTACCGCTGCAACACACAAGGACTGGGTACTGTCAATCGTATTGTCTCATAAGTAATTCAGGTAGTGAGAAAATGTGGACACAGTCCTATCTGATTATCATCAGCATATGTTTTGCAAAGTTGGATGAAGAGAAACAAAATGAGAGTCAGGGGACAGAGCGCCTGGAAACACTCTGGAAACGTGTGTGTTGGTGTGTCTGCGTCCCCAGTTCGTCCCCAATCTCTTTCTGAAGCAAATGCTGCAAAACTACAACAAACCACTGCCTGAGGATCTTCCCAGCACTCAGGACCAGATCTACATAATCAGAGGGATAACAAGCACCTGGGACCGCATCATGCTTGAGGTAAACCTGCTTTGGGATTACAGGAACGTTTTACAGCAGCCATTTTGACATGTCAAAACAGGGTAAGCACAGATGTAATTAATAACACTAATTATGGCCCTGTTCCATTTAGGATGTAGGTCAGGGCCCTGATATTGTGCATGCTGGCTCACTGGAACGGCTGTGACACTCAAAATAGAACGGGGCCAAAATTAATTTGATCAATTACACCTGCATTTACCCTGCCTTGACATGTCAAAATGGCTGCTGTGAAAAGGGCCTATTAGATATCCTGGCAACTTTTACATTTCCTATCCCAGGTAGCGCTCATTTTGTTTAACACGGCAGGCTCTAACATTTTGTACATTAACAGTAACACATTCTCAAAACAACCACCCGTCAGCTGAAGTGTTGGGTAGTGTTAGCTATCAGGGGTGCGTTACCATGACAGTGTGGCTGAAGGATGTGTCTCTCAGCTCTGGTAGAGCGTCATGGTGTTTCCTCAGCTGTCAGTAGTGCAGCTGGGTTCCAGGGAAATAATGTCCTACTTTGTCTGTGAAAGTTTGGGGAAGGCCACCATAGTTTGCTCTCTCTCAGTCAGGGTGCTGTGGGGTGAACGGACCAGAGGACTGGGTGAAGTACGACTCGTCCTTCAGACAGCAGAACGCGGACGCTGACTACCCCTGGCCCAGACAGTGCTGCCAACAGGACGCCATGGGCGCCATCAGCCACCTTGAGGCCTGCAAGATTGGGCTGAAACCCCACCTGCATGTACAAGTAATTTCCCGCCCATGGTTTTGTTTGTCCTTCTTCATAATGTTGTGATACATATTCCTTCTTATTGGGAGATGATTCTCTAGATGTTGACTGTGGGAATGCAAGATAACTGCAGGCAAAGATTTGGCTAAAGTACCTGTACATCAATATGACAATAAGTACTGTTATCCCATTGCCAAGAGTCATATACATGCATGGGTAAAATGAATGGTTTACATGACAGTGTTAATTTATAATAATAATAATTATATAATAATAATAATAATAATAATAATAATAATAATAACAACAATCTTTCTCTCAGGGCTGTTATGATTACATAGCTGGTCCTTTGATTCAACATGGCTTTGGAGTTTCTTGGTTTGGATTTGCCATTTTATGTTGGACAGTAAGTATGTTCATGCAGCATCCTTATTACATGACCTTTATAAACTGAAACCAGAAATATTTGTTTGAACGCCACAATGCACATTTCCACAATGCTATCTAATTTACTGCAGTGACCTCCTGCAGCCTTTCAAAAACCTGTATAGAAACGTGTAGCCTATTTGTAGAGTCTGTACATAAACAATATGAAAGGTTTTAAGACATTTGCCATGCACTACGTTTTTTTAAGACAATTATTACTGTCATCCTTCAACTTTGCTGCAATGGGCTGATAAGCTTCTAGCCTTAGATGTGCTGATAAGATTCATACCAAAGATTAGTTGTAGAACTACAAATTAGGATGTTGGTATAATACTAGATCACTATAATGACACAATAGAGAGCTGGATAAATATGTCCCTTGTTTGTTTTCCCCCAGTTCTTTGTGATGCTTGGGGTGATTTTCCACTACACTCAGCTGGACCCCTGAACAGGACCACTACACTCAGCTGGACCCCTGAACAAGACCACTACACTCAGCTGGACCCCTGAACAAGACCACTACACTCAGCTGGACCCCTGAACAAGACCACTACACTCAGCTGGACCCCTGAACAAGACCACTACACTCAGCTGGACCCCTGAACAGGACCATTACACTCAGCTGGACCCCTGAACAGGACCACTACACTCAGCTGGACCCCTGAACAGGACCACCCACAGATGAAGCTTGGCTGTACATTCAAAGTATAGCACACTCTAATTTCAGAAAAGGGTCATGACATTTCTTTGTTTTAACATTTGTTTTATGATGTTTAAGATGTAAACTTAAGTAGGTCTCTCAAAAATGTTTTGCTAGTATGGTAGAAAATGTTCACAAAATACTTATAATGTGTGTAACTTTAATGGTAAGTCTTAAGTCTTACAGTGAATATACATAATGTGTCCAGTTTTGGTCATTACAATTTCAAGCATAGTGCTTAAATCCTCTCCAATGCTGACTTGTATTCTTGTATCCTCACCACAAGTGCCGGCCCAACAATTCTTCTTATTCTTTCCTCATAAAAAATCCACAGTGTCTCTGTACATATAAAGGTGTTTATAATAAAGTAATACAAATAGACTTGTTGTCTATGAGAATTAAAGTGACTTCCATACAGGGAATATATTACAGAGAACTACTGAAATAAGAGGTTAAAGCTGGTTAATGGCTATCTATAGATTAAAATTGGCTAGATAAATACTATTAGTAACCATATTACAATCAATAACAGATAGAGTTCTTCTGTATTCATTGTCACCATATCAGACACTCCAATGACGCTCATCACAGTGCCAATAGCTAATACATGTCAGTGTGCTCTCAGTGTATAAAATACAGATTCACTATACAAAGTATATATTGTTCAAATTATAAATAGGAACAAATCAGCTAGTATGAAAGACATCTCTTTTTAGAAATTCACTATTGAAGCAAAAAGCATCATGGCGGTTGTTTGTGTGATGCACATGTCTGGCAACTAACACTGACGAATGGCTTCATAGAATACTGTCTGGCATTCTTTAATACTTCATGGCTTTCTCTTAATACTTCAGGCTTTATTTAAATATTTCTAATGTCTAATATATTTGGGTCTGTCAATCACATTGCAAATATGTTCACTCTTTGGCTGAGCTAAATTCAAATATTAATATTTACTGAAACAATACCCAGTACTCCACAAGCCGCAGGCTGAGAATACTTAGTGTAGAACAGCAGGAACATTAAGAGGACATGTTGATAAGCTTTCCCCATCAGTTCCTTGTTTATCAAAATCCTAACCAAATGAGAATTTAAAATAGGTGCAATGTAGAAAAAAAATCCCAGAATAGTTACACTTAACATACTGTAGATACAACACATTATGAAGCACATCTCCAGTCTTGTTCACGTGACTACTACATGTCCAAGACCAAGAAGAATGCAAGTATATCAGAAAAATAGCAATGCAGACATTAACATTGATTCATTCGATCTGCCTGTGGCTCCTGTTGTCAAATATCATGGACCTCCTCTGAGGCTGGTAGAAGCAGCTGGTTGAGGTCTCAAGCCTCTGTCCACTTTTGGGGATAGTCATTTTGTTCCTCAGGGTAACCCCATCGGGGGTCCTGAGATTCTCCACCATCTCTTTGGAAAAGACGTGAAGAGCGGACGTTTCTGTCGGGCTCTTGATTGGCGAGAGGAGAAGCTTTCCGTCGTCCATGATGGGGAAGGGCGGGCTGAACAGGATGAGGCTCTGGGGTCTCTGCCGACTCCTGAAGGAGGGTCTCTGGAGGAGGGTGGGCCTGTCAGGTCGGGGCAAATCAAGGAAAGGCTCAACATTGGAGGTGCGCTTCCTCCTCAGCACGGGCAGGTCTGAAGTAGGCGTGGTTTTACAAGTCTCTGTAGTTTTATCTGTTATGGGCTGCTTTTGGGGTTTGGGGGCGGGCTCCTTATTCTCTAGCTCCTCCTCTAGATCTGCGATAGGCAAGAACAGAGGTACAGTCTCTGCTTTCTCCTCTCTAGTTTTAGCGAGGTCCTTTTCCTGTCCCTTGGCTCCATCAGAGCCCTTGTCATGCCTGGGCTGAGGTATGAGGCTGTACTGCACCTTGGGAGGGATGACAGGCACAGCTTTGGCCTGGCACGTCTTGATCATGAACGCCGTTCTGACGGACGACACGCTGACGGGGGCGGAGTTACGACGCATGGGGGCGTGGCGGTCATTCAGGAACACCTCCAGCTCCAATGACAGGCCGTTGAACTTCATTCCAGATGGGGTCAACGCTCCTCGCTGGGAAAATTCTGAAGAATTGTGGTTCTGCTGATTGGAAATGTCCCTAATGCAGCGATGTCCTAGATCCAGATTGAGGGAATTTGGCCGGTGTTTGGAGAAGCAGTTCTCTTCTGTTTTCTCTGAGTGAGACAACTCTGAGTGAGACATCTTTCTGTGAACCCTCTGAGAGGATGAGATGGTGTTCTTCTGCTTGGCTGTGCAGCTGGTTCCTCTGTGTGCCATCAGCCATGGAGTATCATCAGAGACTTGTGGGGCTTTGGAGGGTAGGAGTGAGCTTTTGGTCTCCATTCTACCACTGCTTGTTTGAGAGACGTTGCTTGATCTGTTGGTTTGTTTGTCGCATATAGAAAGATGTGGAGTGTTTCCCTCTTTAGAATTCATACTTTCTCCAACAGGACAGGGTGGAGACACCTCTAGTTTCTCAAACAGTTCCTTGAGAGTAGGGGAGTGGAGAGGACTGGTGACCCACTGTTTGGTGGAGCTGAAGTCCTCCCAGGGTTCTACCAGGTCCAGTTCCTCTGAGTTTACCCCACATCCATCCTCCTCCTCCTGGGTCGTCAGCTCCAAGGTGTGGGGTCTGGCCTCCAGACAGATTGATAGCCTCTCAATGTCTCCCATGACCTCAGCAGGTAAGTCCCTCTTCTCACTTCCAAAGATGACCTCTTTGATCCTTTGAGTTTTAGCCTTCCCTGATGACCCTTGACCTTGGTCCGCTCCAGACATGCTAGCGTCTGTGATGATGTCCGCTGACGGCTGGGCTTTTATGACTGGGCTCTGAAGAGCAAGAGGTAAAGCTTTTGTCTTTGTTGGGGGAGGAAGTGGGGGCCACGGTGCCATGGGGATGGGGTTTTCTGTGTCCAGAAGCTTCACTTTTGGGGAAACCTCAGGCAGACTGTTCTCTGGTTTACAGGTTGAATCAACAGAGCGAGGGACTAAATCTTTAATATCCGTGTTGACCTTCAAATCAATGCTGTTGTCAAATAAAAACGGTATGTCTGAGGTGTGCTTCGTAGCTATGTTTCCTTCAGTTGTAGCAGCAACATGATCGGTCAGAGCAGGCCTTGTAGGCATAAAAGGCTGTCCTTTATACAACAAAGAGTGAGTTGGAAGGCTGCTTCTCCTTTTAGATTGAGCACCTGGCTTTGGTTTAACATCTTCACAGGTGTTTTTGGTAGAGCAGAATACTGGTTTAAACTCCTCTTCCAGTAGGTCAATCTCAGGCTCAGTGATTTTCAGCTCCTGATGAAGGTCAGACCACAGTTCTTTCCCCGCGGGCAAAAACTCCCTGTCCTACCGAACACAAACCACAAAAAATGATTAAGAAAACTATTCTCACAGCATCTATCACATGATTTCACATTTGTGGTAAAGCACAAGTGCTGATTGGTCAATGGTTGAGGTATGAGTCTTACCAGTTGAGTGAGTGCTTCTGACGCATGGTCTGACGCAAGCTGTTTATCCAGTTGTTTACCAGGAGTCTGTTGTTGTTTATCCGCATGTCTGATGTCGGAGGTCTGGTTGCTGGAAGACTGAAAAACCTCCAGCCCACTGCTTCCCTCTCTCATCTCTCCTTCCCTGACTACATCTGAAAGAGAAAGATCTGTCATGAGTTTATCAAGAGGGATTCTGTAAAACAGAGGTCTAATGGCAGAAACATGCTTTGCATGGAGGAGACAGAAGTTACATCCACGATCATATACATTCACGTCTCACACACTTTGAATTGAACAGGTGAAAATGCACTACCCTCTAGCACATTTTTGGAGTCTGCCTCCCCGTGGCTCCTTGGCTCTTCTGGTCTCCCCTCCGTTTCCAGTGGAGGTCCGGAGCTGCTGTTACTGTAGATGCTGTGTTGGCTCCCGACGCTGGTCTCACCCAGCGCGGTCTCCCTGTAACCCGAGCAACCACTGCTGTCACTCTGCTCAGACTGGCTGGTCTCCCTGCTGTGCTTCAGCGCGCTTCCGGCCGCCGGTCTCTCCTTCCCTGGCGCCCTGCAGGGGGTGCTGTTGGAGCTGATGACCGCCGAGACACGCAGCGGCACGGACACGGCGAAAGGCTCCGAGATGTTGAGGGCCTTGCGCTGGTGCCGAGGCGAGGACTCCAGGGGGAAGAGACTTCCTGGGAAGGAGGGCCTGGAGGAGGAGCTGCTGTGGGCGGAGCCAGAGTACAACATCCTCCTGTTCTTTGGCGAGGTGGGCTGGCAGCTACTGAGGTCGTCGCCCTTGAAAACCTTCAGTTGCTCCGGCAGGGCCTTCGGCGCCGGCGCCCCCTGGAGGCCTGCTCTCTTCACGCCGGGGCTGCCGCCCCCCGTCGCCCCGCCTGGCTTCTTCACATCAAACTCCCACTTCTGCTCCTGTTCACTCAGATCGGACAGCACGTCGGATCCAAGGGTTCTGGATTTCACGCCTGGCACAAAGAAACCATTGGCTCCCCCTGCTGTGCCGAAGCTAGCTGCTTTCTCCTCATCTGTGTTAGAAGTCAGACAAGAAGCGAAAGATTAGATGAATATCTTCCCATCCTTGTTTATGAAGCAAATCCAACCAAAAGGAAGAGAGACATACTAAATACAGAACATCCGTCAGAAAAATAGCATGAGTGGTGTGTTTGTATTACATTTACAATGTAGTAATTTTGCAGACATTCTTATCTGATATATTGATATCTTTTTCATGCATTTAGCATCGATTCACCTGCTGGGACTGAGCACAAGGAGTCCATGCTTCTAGCTGGACGGATAGCTGCCTTTTCTGCAGATAAGAAATAATACAGTACATAATATAGTTCCTCACATACATGGTGCCTTTTAGTCTGCAGCTGTGCGGCAGGGTGTAGGGGTTCGGGGTGCGTCTCCGTGCGTTACCTGAGATGTTCTGTGCTCTCATGAACACACTCCCATTGCGGCTCAGTTTGCCCTTGGAATCAGTCACGGACTTGCCTAGGTTGAAGATGGACTTCCACTTCTTAGATTTTCCAGAAAACTTTCTTCTAACAGACAGGATAGGAGACAGTGTGACAGGAGACAATGAAACAGGAGACAATGTAACTGTGTGCATTAAAGAGACCACAAAAACAGGAAGAGCCCTGGGGCCTCATTTATCATTGTGGATACACCCTTTTTAATTTACACCTGATATATATATATATATATATCTCACAATATTTCGCATTGAGTTTTGGCATGATACATCACATTATTTGCCTAGAAAAGCAAGTACAAAAAAATCAGGTGTAAATGAAAAAGGGTGTATCCACAATGATAAATGAGGCCCCTGATCATTTTAAAGGACTAGTGCACTCAAATGCATTCAGTAAATTCTAACAAGGATAACTAGTGTGCCTTTTGATGCAGCCTTGTATATTATTGATTGACTCAATAAACAAAAATAAATCTCACTTGCTATCGCCTGCGTCTATGACGGTGTGGTAGAGGGTGGCGGTGCTGGCGTCGGGCAGGCTGTTCTCCCGCTGGCGCTCTCTCCGTGCCGGGTGGTTGGGGCTGAGGGAGCGCGCCTGGGCCTCCTCCAGACTCATCAGCTTCATCGCCCCCCCCGGACCACCGACGGGCAGCGTGGCGTACTTCTCCCCACACACCAGACCTGGCCCTGGAGGAACACACACCAGACCTGGAGGAACACACACCAGACCTGAACACACACCAGACCTGAAGGAACACACACCAGACCTGAGGAACACACACCAGACCTGAGGAACACACACCAGACCTGAAGGAACACACACCAGACCTGAGGAACACACACCAGACCTGAGGAACACACACCAGACCTGAGGAACACACACCAGACCTGAAGGAACACACACCAGACCTGAGGAACACACACCAGACCTGAAGGAACACACACCAGACCTGAAGGAACACACACCAGACCTGAAGGAACACACACCAGACCTGATGGAACACACACCAGACCTGGAGGAACACACACCAGACTTGAACACACACCAGACCTGGAGGAACACACACCAGACTTGAACACACACCAGACCTGATGGAACACACACCAGACCTGAGGAACACACACCAGACTTGAACACACACCAGACCTGAACACACACCAGACCTGAGGAACACACACCAGATCTGAGGAACACACACCAGACCTGAAGGAACACACACCAGACCTGAAGGAACACACACCAGACCTGGAGGAACACACACCAGACCTGAACACACACCAGACCTGAAGGAACACACACCAGACCTGGCCCTGCAGAACACACACTGCATGTACGGCTTTTCACCTCTACTCCCATCTGGAAGATATTTACATACTGTATTGTGGAACACTGGTAGTAAAAATAATGATTTTATGATGCTTCGTTTGCTACAGTATATGAATCAGGCAGCCACAGTTGGATGCTTTTGTAATAAAGAAAATACAGTATTTACAGCATCCGATATCTCAGTGATAATTATACAGATTACACTGTAATACAATCAACAGGAATAGATTAATAATTTAACATTTCATATTGTTCTCAGAATACCTTCTTTGGGTTTGAATTGGACGGCAGTGTGATTGAAGATGTGCTCTGTGTGATTCAGGATGAACTCAACCACGGACTGCTGGACCCGAACCTCCTGGAAAGCCATGTCCCCGTTACAGGAGGGCACCTCGATGTCTTTGGACCTGCCAAACAGAACACAGAGCCAGGACAAAACTGCTCATCATCTCAAATCACACCAAAGAAAGGTGACATAAGCACTGCAAATGTATTGTAAGCAGTAGTAGGCTTGTAGTAAACAAAATATCATATGATTCAAAGTGAAATATGTGGACAAACGGGAGTTTCTGTGATAACTATTGTCCTGTTATTGGACTGTGATTGAGGCAGGAATAGAGTATTTCTTACCTCAGTAAATTTGGAGCCCAGACCAAAGCCAGATTACGTGTGTGCATGTTTGTCTGAGGGCTAAGGGTGGCCAGATGGGACAAGTGCTTGCTAAGATACTCTAGAGTCCTGAGGAAACAAAGAAAACAAAACAAAAATTATTGATTCACTTTATTGACTTCTTCAAGCAACGGAGCAACAAGGCCAAATGTATGCTAGTTATATTCGTTAACTACTGGTTTACCTAAAATGGGGGACAGGTAGCTGTTTGATTACGCCCTGGATATGTTGTAGTTTCTCATGATCCCCTTGGACTGATAGGGCCTCCTGCACAGGATCAAAGTCAGACATTAGCCTGTTTACTTTAAAAGCTTAAAAAACAGTGCACACTGCGTTAACAAACATGACCAAAAAATGATGTGAAATGCTTGCTTTTAGATCTAATGGTCTCAAGCGATTATGGAATATCCGTGAGCAATTCAAGCTGAAATTCTGTAGAAACCTTGGCTTTCCCAGCAGTACTCACTGTGAATTTTGTGTACAGTTCATATGTGAGCAGAGGGTTGGGGAGCTCTCTGAAGTACAGCTTGCATAAGGAGCCAACACAGTGAATGTCCTGGAGGTACACTTCCTTTGTAAGGTCAGGGCACGACTCGGAGCTGAATTCCTGTCTACACACACACACACACACACACACACACACACGCACACACATGCACACACACATGCGCGCACACACATACATGGGCATTAGTATGGCTGAAGGTCTTGATATGCCTCTCACTGTTTTCATGCTGGGTTTAGGTTATAGTTTGCCTGCTGACTGGTTTTGTTGATATACTGTTAAATAAACAAAATGGTAATGGAATGTTCACGGTGGCCCCAAAAACATATTGCAGCATTACAGTGCTATGAAAGCAGAAATATGCACTATCTTCCATGAGTCTAAAACACAAACAAACAGTAACTCAATATTTCTTTACTCTGAGCTGATGCTTTCACAGGGCAGTTTTTTGTTGAACTAATTTCATCAAATACCTGAGTCTCTGGATATTGGAGGTGACTCCCGACAGTCTGTAAATCCCGTCCACAATGCCATGATTCTCAATGAACTCTGCACATGTCTTCAGAACTTGAGGCACTAAAGAACAAATGTGTGAAATGTAGGTTTAGCGATGAGCTCAACAGCACAAAACTCTCTAAGTTAGCTTTAGATTCTCTCAGCTAAACCATGTGCGTTTTTCAGCAGAATTTTGAAACAATGTTATGGAAACTAGTAGATGAGTGTTCATCTCAAGTGTTTCCTATTCATACAAAAGTGTCAGTGGCAACCTGATGTATGGCATCGCTGGAACACAGATACAGTGCATCATACTGCTCTATGATGTAACACTAATAAAACATATTATGTCTGAATGACATAGACATAATTCTTAAAGCAAAATTATATGTCCAACGTTGAAGGAAATTCTCAGCTGTTTTCTTTTGTACATGTAGCATTTAGGAAAGTACTAGAACATCATTTCAACTGCTGACATGAAGGAAAGAGTGCCAACTGGAAAAGCTCGATTCACATTAATATTATACACCATGTAGCGCAGTTTGAAAACCATACGGTAGGAAACTGAAGCTTGCAAATGCAAAAAAGAAAATCTCAAAACAGTGAGGTGGACAGCTCGGTGTACTGTACACCCATTGCTATTGATATAATTTAAGTCATATCCTTATTTCTTTTTTGATATCACACCATGCTTTGTTATGCTGAAGTATGCTTTCTGTTCCATTGGGCTGCTGATTCTGAGGAAGGTGGAATTTGACAGGAAGTTTAAAATGGTTTGTTTGTTTCAGAGGAAGGTTGACACACCCAATCCTTGCAGCTGGTATTACTTGTGACACTTCCTCTTATAGAAAATGGCTTTTGAAATGTTACCACCCAACTGTTCTATTGCTGTCTGAACTACAGTAGTCCCCAATGGGTTCTCACTGTTGAAATAAGTTAATCGGCAACGCTGTGTTTGAAAAGAAAATACAGTTGTTTTCTGCATTTCATGTCAGAGGTGTTACATGTACAGTACAGTAGGCCACGGCTACTGTAGGCCGAGACTAAGTATTTCTCCAGCATTAAGTGGAGATGATCTAGTGGAACCTTCACGGTGTGTTGTGAACTCCTCTCACCCTAAGCACTCGAGACTCATGGCCTATCTTTGCATTCCCACTTCACTACCAGGCAGTGGCATTTTACCTCCAGATACAGATGAGGCCCTTCCCAGAACTCTTTACAAAAGGATAAGGAACCATCTGGTCATGCCCTAGTGACAATGGATTGTTTCATATTTTAGACACACAATAACATGAATGGAGGATAGCCCCCCCCCCCCAGATAATTCAGATCTTTTGTATATACTTACATAACATGATGTTTTCCCCATTTTCAAAAAGAATAAAAGAAGATTGAGCACAGATAGCTATTATTGTCCAGTATGACATCACATCTGTCTATGCCCCGCCCCTCATTCGCTGCTAGAAATAGCCAGTGGAAACAAACCATTCCATTTTCTGAGGCTTTAAAGCTGCAGTATGTACGATTTTCATAAGATTTTTGAGCATTTAAATATTGATATATTGCTATGATAAATCGAAAGATAAGTGATTGAGCTCCTCTGTGAAAACAGCATCTGTCTAGACTGCTGTTTAGCTCTGTATAGTTATTATTATAATTTGGTGTCAAGTCAACACTATAGAGCAAAAAAACAAAAAACTTGTGAGCTTGTTTTCTTAGGTGAACTGCTAATGTCAATAACTTGCAAGAACCTTTAATACATTTTACATAATTCTTTCCTTTTGTGTTACCGCCATGTTTTTTCTTTCTTTTTTATTTATATTTTTCCCTTTTGTGTTGGTTTACATATACATATGCTGTTAATTAGTGTTCTGTAGTATTTCTATACTACTTGGTAATATGTGATTATATAAAAAGGAAATAAGGCACAAACTTCAATGTTTCTTGTTCTTACAGTGGCTGGAAACGTAATCTTTGTCAAGTACTGTGACGTTTGTAACATTGCCTATATTTTCCTAATAAAAACAGATAAAAAATAATAATAAAAAAAAACGTGTGAGCTGAGGGTCCCTCCTCCCATAGAGGCACAGCCACATCTGGCTCAAAGCATTCGCCTGTGTTGAGATCCAGTCAGCGATGAGACATTCTTCTATGGCCTTACAGTATGGGCACCCAAACCCACAAACTGTGAGACTGAAGTAGACTCAATTTAACTTGGCACACAGAATTTTCCCTCGTTGCTAGTTTGTAGCAGGCTCCTAGTGCAGAAGTTGCACACTGCAGCTTTAAATGTGTTGCCCAGCTTTGCTCTGGAGTTCTATGAATGAGAGTTTGTTCTCTTACATGAGGCTTGCTAAAGGATACACATTGTACACTTTCACTGACATACCTGTGGTCCAAATAGTGGTTTGCCTGAAGCAAGTTTTGAGCCATGGTTTACTTGCAAATTTGTGTTTGCTTGGAATGAAGGTCCTATGCCAGCCAGTAAATCGTTTTAGAATTCATTCAGTGATTGTAAAACACCACAGACACATTCTCTAAAGTCTATGTAATTATTTACTGTAAAATCGTTATAATTTTCATTTAAGGGGCACAGTCAAGCTTGTTTTTAGTTGATATTGCTTGGATTAAATGCTTAGATGCTGTTTAAGCCTTTTTAGAATCCGTGTCAGAGTAGCTCTTTCCCTACACGAAGACGGAACTGCGGAAATGGCGGATCATTGGATGTGCTTTCCCTTTGAAGTTTTTCTGCAATTCCATCTTCCGTGTAGGGAACACTGACAGTGATTTCTATCTAAAATGGACGACAAGACCAACAGTGAAAACCCTGTGTCTCCATCCCCGCCGGGTGGCGGCAAAAATCCTCCCCATAGACAAGTCATGAGGGAATTTTTAGCTCCTGACTCGAAGTCCAAAGTAATGGAGGTGAATGGGCAGCCGTGGTCGACGTCTCTGTGGCGCCCCCCTCGGGTCAGAGCCAGGGGACTTGGGGCTCTCCCGCCAGACCAAACCCTGTGTCCCACATGGGGAGCTGGCTCTGCTCAAGTTTATTTTGGCTCTATGCACGCGCTTGTGCGTGTGAGCAGCACATATTTATATCTTTACACCAAGAGCTTTCTGCCAGTCCAAACTGTGTCTCTGTGGCCTTCCCACGTTGAAATATGACAATTTCATGCTTGTAGCGCTCTCTGGTGGCTAGGTAGTGAAGCGCATGTGGACACCGGCCACCCACGGTCCACGGTTGATTTCTGCCATTATTATTATATCAAGTATCGATAGCTATAAGGACGATGACTTATCCAATAAAAAATTTTGCTAGCTAGCCAAGTTCAGATAAAAGCACAAATATAACATCCTTATACAAACTAGCTAACTATCGATAGCATCACCTTATGAAAGCAAGCTAAATGAATATAACCAAAAATAGCCTTGTCTAGTCATTAAAAAGCAATTAAAGTGAACTTAACATGAATGAAAAATGTGCATTGCCTTGCCTGTATGCCAGTGGTGCAAACTATGGGGAGTGGTTTTCCTTGTGTTGAAATGGGATGAAAACGAAAAAACAGACAAGTTTCATACTATCATCATGTTTCTTCAATGCCCTCTGGTGTCAATAGCATAAAAACTTAAAAGTGTGACAAACCACCATGTAAATCATTTAAGGTTCATAATTATAATCATGAAGACATTTCCCAAGTAAGTAGGCCCTACCCACAACAACACAAACTTTGTGGATGTAGTATTGCACTCTTGTATAATTGGTATTCTTGTATATTATCTTTTTGTATACTGATCAGTGCAATTCCCCTCCTCGGATCAGTAAAGTAGGCTACCTACCTACAGAAGGCCTGCCTACTCTAGCTACCTAGGTTATTACCATGTCATTACGTACAGTATTGTGTCAACCTCACATTGTTTAAGTTAAAGAAGACAGGGAAACATGAAAAAGCACACAAAAAGCATTGAAATTGTACTGTTACTCCATTACTTCACTCCAATTCTTAAAATGTAAACAAACAAACAAACAAACATATACTGTGCAGATACTAGGCCTACTGCACTGTGGATAAACACACATTAGGTTACATTGTCTTTCATTCAGTTACCTCCCTCTTTGAGTAACACTGCCCACCCAGAATGCTCAGACAGAGAACTCTGCACAGTGGTAAGGGGTGATTGACAAAAAAAGACTGGGCCACACCCTGGGTCTTTCTTTAAACTCAACGGAAGTATGGATTATTTAAATAGGTATAAAACAAAGTCCGACACTTTCACTGCAATTTAAAAAATTGACATCCTCACTCTTGTCAGTCTTGACCAGTATAGTGAGATACAAATTATTGTGAGAGGTGATCAAAGACAAAGTGAATTATGTTTGATGACTTTTAAAAAGTAGTTACAGGTCACGTCTGACAAGTCTATAGATATTAAATGTGAATGTTCATGTAATAATTGAATGTATCCTACCATTACAGTAATAGGCTACATTAAACAGAATAACGTGAGACCTTCCCACATCTGTTTGAAAGGTGAGCAAATGAAGGGAGGTAACAACATACAGTCTAAACATGTAAAGAAACACGTTTACCATCATGTCCTGAGTTCTGTAGATGTTCCATGAGGTCGCAGCCAAATGCATTCTCACTTCCTTTCTTTTTGGACCTCTGTTTGGCTCCTTTGTTCTTCATCTGGATCCAGTTAGTAGTCCAGAAGTTCAGAACAAACAAATCCTCAAATACACAACCATTGATCCAAGAGACCCTGGGAAAGGGGTAAAAAAGTAGGCCGAACGTCTAACACATACAAACCAGAATGTCTAATTCCCCCAAAGAGGACTCATCCGCTCACATCTTGACCAACCAGTGTGGGGGACTGCGAATTCCCTGAGCAAATAATAAAGTTGACGTCACTTTTTGTTAAGACTTTTTTGGTCCTTTATAAATTCCAATCTGTCTTGCAAAACTGTGATAGAAAAAACATTGTCAGTTGTAATTGTGAGAGCTGGAAATGTAGATTGGCAATGGCAGTCCACTGAAGTGATTTATCTCAGGAGGATTTGCAGAAACAGCATCAGAATTAGTCGGTTTCCTGTTGTCGTTTTGTTTTTTCTCCCTGTGCCTCTCCCCCTCCTCCTCCTCCTCTCTCCTCGTTCATAATCTCCCTGTTCTTCCCTCTCTGGATCTGAGGAAACGCGAGGCAGAGGAACACTATCTCTGTGTTTTTCCTTTTATCCGTCTTGTTTCACAGCTTTCCGATTTTCAATTTCTCCCTGTTTAGAATGTCATGGTAGTGGTGTCAGTGGCGTGGCATGGAGGTTTGAAATGTCAAGACGGTGTAAAGGGGAGGGGTGAGCGGCGAGGGGAGGGAGCTGAAGGCTACAGGACCTCTGCTGTACGGAATTACTGACCCCTTTTATCCACACTTTTTTTTTCAGCTATGGTCCTAACAGGAAATCTGCTCTCTGCCTTCCTGAATGCTCCCAAAGTACACAATTTCCTGTACAGAGAGCCTTGTTTGGAAAACAAAAACAGACTGGCCAGAAGGAAGAGGGAGTGGAGGGGAGAGTGAGACGAGTGCTTGAAGGGCCCAGATGGGAAAGAGGGAAGAAAAGGACACATGGTTCTTGTTACCAACCGCTAAGCAGTTTCATATTTTCCCCCCACACTGAACCAGGCTAAAGCTTCAACTACAATCATAGCATGTGGAAACAGCCAAAGACAGGTTTAAATGAAATGAATGTGAATTTTTTTTTTTTAAACTAAAAAAAAAAAAAGAAACTTGAAGAACAGTAAATTCTGGATTCAACATCTGTAGTAGCCATCTGATGAGGAAACACTCTTATCTCCACTCCACACACACACACACACACACACACACCGTATGTCTTTATTTCAACTGTGTGAACAAACAAGAAATCAGTTCACATAGGAGTCCATGTGAATTCACATGCCCATGGTGTTGATCAGGAGTCAAGCAGGGTCAGAGG
Organism: Borostomias antarcticus; assembly: GCF_949987555.1. Classification (NCBI taxonomy): domain Eukaryota; kingdom Metazoa; phylum Chordata; class Actinopteri; order Stomiiformes; family Stomiidae; genus Borostomias; species Borostomias antarcticus. The sequence continues at coordinate 16,059,651 of NC_140248.1, forward strand.
TCAGACATGGCTGTCACTATTACTGCATGACTGTGCATCTGGCAGCCAAACTGTGTTGTGAATGAGGATGTGATATTTCTTATGTAATCTAATAACGCAGTACTGAACTGTGATTATAACCTCTAATTGTACTTTCAATCTCAGGGCACAGATGGGAAAGTATGGAGGCAAGAACCACAGCTGCACCAGACCTCCAACCATAAAGTGTGATCCCTGTATTCATAACAGCCCAGTTGTTTTTGGCTTGAAGCAGGTCCCCAGTCAAGCTTTGGGCATTATTCCAGGCTTGCTGTGCCATTGATCTCTCATCCAATACTGATGCAGGAGACAGCTGTTCCGACTGTAGCCCACCTCTTCATGGTTTCAGAGACATCTGACTTAGCCTACTGTAAGGAGAGTTATACTTTGGAAATCGATTCATCCCTGAATCAATTGAATTGCCTTGTTGCTGAAATGTGCTATACAAATAAAGCTTCCTTGCCTCTTCTCAACTCTGAATACTGTATTAAAGTTCGCTCTTCTTCTCGACAATCACTCTTTTCCTAATGATAATGTGGTATCCTCCTTGCTGGGATAGAATCTGAGTGTTTAAAAGTCAAAAGTTAGCGTTCGATGTCCTGGTCACCCTGGCCTCCAATGAACAAAGCTTTCTTTCTCCACCACAGGAAGAAGGGATGAGATCATTTTGTCCGTACAAAGCCTCGGACATCACACTCCTTCCCCCTTCTGATGTCCACAGGCCTGGACCAGCAGAACCGGGGCTCTCTGTCCAGACTACAAACACGTTTGGTCAAACGACAGTTTTGGGTTGTAGAGAAAGTGGGTGAGCAAGGGCCTCTTGTGAATTGCAGCCCAACACACGTTCAGAGATATAACAGAAGATTCTGCACAGGAAACTGATTCATGTACAAAAGAAAAACATTCTCAGACAGCTCAGTTAAAATAGTTTTATTACTCTTTTAAAAAACAACAACATAACTTTCATTGAAATCATAATTTGATGTGTAATTCCCCAATCCACCCAATGAAAATCAACGATCCACAGTGTGTTTTACATTTATCTCACAATCAGCAGGAAAATGCCCCAACAGATGGCGCTCTGAAACAATCATTATGGCATCCCTTTATATAATCAAAAATCATTCATCAGTTAGATCAAATCTGATCATGTAATAAATGTCACATACTGTACTGTATGAAATGCTACAGGTTTCACACTGCCTTTCCTGCTTACTAAAGGTACAGCCTTTAGAATATGTGTAAATACTATATTTCCTAAGCATGTAATAAAGCCTGTTGGTGTTTTCAAGCACAAACAGACCAAAAATACCAGAAAGATTAGTGTAGGCTCTGAACTGCCATTGACAAACGAGGGCAACTTCCTTCAGCTTTGAGGATCCACAAGCATTCAGGCCGGGGCTCTTATCAAAATAACATTGATACAAAGTACATTGTTTTTAAATGAAAATGTTTCGGTTAAGACTGCAGTTATTGCCACTGTAAGATGGATTTGATTGAGTCTCATGCTTAATGATCAGTTGAAAATCCTAAATGTATTTTGCAAACAGAGTAAGGCAACATAAATATAGTGTGTAGATCTCATGAGCATCAGTCACTACACATTATCAAAACAGCATGTGATGATCCGCATTCTTGATCCAAAATGTTCAACCTCTTACAAAACATTTAGAAAATGGAGTCATCAACACCATGCATGGTTGTAAAAAGATTTCATGAAAATTGCATTGCCATACCTTCACTATCTGGCTAAACAACATTTGGACCCTTAAATGCACGTTGGTGTATTTTGAGTCCAAGCTCTTTGAGAACATGACATATTACAACACCCATTCAGTCAAAAACAGGTTTCTGAGGTACTACAAAAAATCATGCTCCGTTTAAATGTATTTCTGAATGCATACACCATTTTTAAGACACAAATTATCAAACTTTAAAGCTACAGTATGTAGCTTCTTCAATATGAGCCTGCTATGACCAAGCTACAAACTAGCAACGAGGGAACATTCTGTCTGCTGAGGTAAATTCAGTCGGCTTCCTCCTGTGGGTCACGCCCACACACCCATAAAAGGTGCTTTCAGACTCTGGTACTTTTCCCCACGAACTAGGAACCTTTGGGGGTACTTGCTGTGTTCACACCACAGGATCCAGGGTTCACAGGGGCAGTTCTCAGTGAACTAAATTCCCCCCAGAAAATCTCCGTTGGCGAGGTAGTACTCTTGCCGGGAGCAGGTACTTTGTGGGTGGAGCGTCAACGCGGAACATTTCTGACTGGCTGAATAGGGAGCCTATTGGCAAAGTTTTATTTCAGCGGCGCCATGTTTAAATTCACTGCGCAAAAAAAGCTTCTGTGTTTGGCGATTGCAATGAACGGAATAAATCACAAACATATAAACATGAAACCGCTTTCCTAGTTCAATATTGTTTTAACTAAGACATCTGATGGAAAAAATAAAATCTCTCATGGACAGATCGACGTGTATAAGTCTGTGATCACAACCAAAACACTTCCATGTTTGACTGCTTAGAGCATCGCAGGGATTTCTCAAACTAAACTGAATAAATACCATGTGTAAACACGAAACTGCTTTCCTAGTTCAATCTTGTTGTAACTAAAACATCTTAGTTAGGAGCAAGGAGCTTTACCCCGCTGTGTGAACGCCATGTACACTGTCGCCATAAAGGGAATAGGGCCTTTTCCCCAGGGGGAAAAGTACCATGGGTTTTCTGGTCTGAAAGCGCCTGAAGCCATATGAGAATGCCCCATGTTGCTGAATGGATCTCAGCATGCATGCATGTTTTGAACCATGTGTGGCCACGCCTCTATGGGAGGAGCCACCCTCAGCAAAAAAGAAATTGTACACTCTGGTGTCGTCCCAACACAGAATTATAATAATAATAATTAGAATTGCTGTAGCAGATCCAAACAGTGGCCTACAAAGACACGGCTCTCACAGAGAAGCTCAATCGCGTATGCCTCTCAATTTATCATAGCAATATATAAATATTTAAATTCTTACATACTGCAGCTTTAACTTTCAAAGTTGGACAAGGCCAATGCAATTTGGTCTCAATCTAGTTCCCCTTTCTTTTTTATTTTTATTTTTGAGGCTCTTGAGCCCAAAATATCTCTTGGAAGCTATCAGTGTGCTAGAATCCATAAACAAAATGGTCTGAAGTGAAACCTTAATTGAATAACAATAGCCACTGACCCTATGGTAACTACTTAAAAACGTAATTGACCCATCACATAAGTGTTTTGTCAGTGTAGGACCTGTGGTTTGCCTATGTCCACGGTGACATTAATATAAAGAGGTGGCCTTTCCACTCGGAGTGCTCTGTAGGAACAGGTGTTCAGTCCATCTTTCCTCCAGACCTGGGGCGTCCGTCCAAGCAAACGCATTCTGTGAAGGAAACAACATCTCTCTCTTTAGATCCCCTTACATACAAGTGGTGGATATAATTCCAATAAAAAGGGACTCAAACATGTATGTATGTATAAAGGATGACTGACACGCTCACTGCAGGACATGTAGCAATGCACTGACCTGTCTTTGTTAATCTCGTTGCCACTGTCTCTTTTATGAAACACCATGGTGTAGCGTGCTATGTCTGGAGGCGGCCGCACTATCTTCATTTTCTGGATCTCCACTCTACAAAAGATACACATTTATCAGTGAACACAGAACAGAAATCAATCCCATTCAATATCTCACACAACACTGCAAATGGTTTAGTTCTGGTTCTGGTTGAAACGTTGATGTTGCAGAGACGAGGGTGTTTTGCAGTGTAGAGGGACCACCTGCTGTGATCTAAAACAGAGCAGCGCAGCTGTGCATGAACGTCAGCGCTGAAGGCCTTCAGGGGTCTAACCTGATGCGAAGGTCATCGTCCTCTCCACCCCAGCCCCAGTAGGTGTTGGAGAATCCATTCACCATGTGGAACTGCTCCTTCGTCATGGCTGTCACCCCTCCGAAGTAGCCTTTGTACCGCAGTCTGCAGAGACAAAAAAAGTGTTCATTTTCAAACTACCTTCCCAGGCACACAAATGTCTCATTCATAAACAGAGATCGTTTGCCAGAGAGAAGAGGGGTTTCATATCTACTAAACAATTGAGAGGCCCATTTTTAAACACACAAAGTCAACCGCGCCTATGTGAACACAATATTCAGACACACGGCCCAAAATACATTATTTTTAAATGACACTGTAATTACACGTCACATTTTAGTGCTATGTTAATGGTATGCACATACATTATCGCGACAGAGATTGTAAACAGACACATTGTATTTCACATATTAGGTATAGTAAGGTACTTGCTACTCCCAGTTTTTTTGTCTGACTATCGGAAAAAATGTTATGGAAAACGTTATGAGACTGTAAAGGAGATTGGATGTAGTCCCAGCCTTAGTTTACATGAGTTGCAAGCTCAGATACTTACTTGTATCCAGTGGCATTCCTGCCAACCACTAGGTGCTTCGGTTGCTGGTCACACTTGTACAGATTGTAGTCGTTCTCTGGAACCAGATCCACATCATGAAAAATAAAGCAGTCCCAGTCATGGTCCTTGAGAGCTTCCAGGTACCCAGCGTTCAGAAGCTTGGCCCTGTTAAACGTTGCATCTCCAGCCTGTAGGAACACAAAGTACCCAACGTTCAGAAGCTTGGCATTGTTAAACGTAGTAACACAGAAAACAACAAACAATTGTCTGCATCCCACTCAATGTCCATCCTCATCCACACTCTCCATGCATAAAACATGAAGGAGCAGAACAGAGCTGGCTTTTGGAATACTATTTCTCCGTGATCTCTGAACTGGTTTATTTGACCATTAAGGATTATGTTTGGGATGACAAAACCACTAGAACTGTGGCTAAATGCTGCTGAGAGGCAGCATATTATTATAAAGGTTTTGTTTATATTTTTGCATTTTTGTTAGCTAGACAGACAACCATCCCTTAAATTAATGAATCAGTGAATAATATAACTCAATAACTCATCTGCAACTGCTATAAAGCAGGCGTAATGAGGGCCGAGGGACCCAATGTGGAGAATCCCTTCCCCATTCCCCCATCCCAAATCAACTGTCGTCTGTACAGCAGAAAAACAGGCCCATCTGCCAACAACAACAACAACAACAACAACTGTAGATGCACTGAATTAGTAGTGATCTGAATGCAGCTGACTAACAATCCTATTGGCTTAGAAGCCATTCAATCAGAGTTGGTTTAACTCCATTGATTGAATGGCTTCTAAGCCAATAGGATTTGTCAACATTTGCATCATTAAATGGAATTATAGAAAGCCCTCATCGTTCTACTTAAGTAATAAACCACGAGAGGCCGTGTGTTATAGTGATTTTATAACAGCTAGGGGGCGTTGTTAGGCACGACACGAAACGGAGTGCCTAAAACCCCCTAGCTGTTATAAAATCACTATAACACACGGCCTCGAGTGGTTTATTGCTTTTATACTACGGTTACTACAGCTATTAGTGTAAAATAAACACACAGCAATGTAAAATATTAACATTTATTCAAAACGAAGCATCATTCCCTCAATTCCGCCGAGCAAAATAGTTCCCCTAACAAAAGGGTTGCCAAGCAACAACAACAACTACAATGCATCGGATCAAATGGGAGGCGCATTAATACTGAAAATGGAATGATATGCGGTCCCAGGTGTGTGTTACAAAGTATTAAAACACGGCTTCCAGCCAATCAGAATCAAGAACCAGAACTAATCGTATAATATTGGTTTAATAGTAGAACGATGAGGGCTTTCTAAAATTCCCTTTAATGATGCAAATGTTGGCAAATTATTAAGACCGTTAAGAGCCCCTCATTAATCTGTTTTAACCGTTAACTGATAAGGATAAAATAAACTATACAGGACAAGAACGTGTTGGAACCCCACTGCCCTTTACGTGGTTCAAAATATGATGAATCATGTTTTGATACAGTACAACTGCAATTTTGGGAGAAACTTTATACTACCTATCCTCAAAAGATTGTCAACTTGCTTGCCAGCAAGCATAACTCTGACGCACAATCAGGAATTGATTGACATTCTAAAACTGCCATTACAGCACATAGCCAGGGCGACTCAACAAGGCTCAATTTATTATATTTACTATTGTAGGCCTACAATTAAATAAGTATCCCTGTATTTAATCCAGAATGAAAATGTATCTAAATACAGGGCTTGATAGCCTAGTCCCAGAGCCATTACACATGGTTGTTGGGAGGATCTATGCTCTGTCTGACTGTCAGACTGTCAGCGGAGAACAGGCTACCTACTGTACTGTACCAAGCCACTCATATCCTGGCTATGCACAATTAGCCTCTCGTCAAAGCTAGAAGTCTCCAGAATGGTGCGCATACAGCTGACTTTCCATCATTTGAGTTTGTATTATTGATTAACCGGTTAGTCGATTAACCATTTACATCACTGCTCCCATTCCTTTCGACACACCTACTTCTCTGGGACGCAGCTACCCATAGTTACCCACAGTGAACGTGCTGTGTGTGTGGTTTGGTCAACTTCCTTCCTGAATTATCATGGTGGCCGTTTAGCTGAGCTGGATTGGCTGAAAACAGTTGAACTGAATCTTTGCTCTTTTGCTTTTCTTAAGTGCCCGGGTGTGTTTCTCAAAGAGTTTGAATTACATTTTGTGAACTGAATTTGAAAGCCTTCAGAATTGAGTCTTAAAGGAGTAGTAAAGGGAAAATGCATGTTTAGCCCTGTTTTAAGGTTACTTATGATCATATACAATGGTTCAGATCAAAACGTTGACAAAACTAGCTTTTGAGAAAGTCTGAGAATTGCTCTACCACCGTTTTGGTCATACAATGGATGTGGGTGGGCACCTTGAAAAATCATTCAAAAAACATGTTAAACTCTCAATTTCAAAGAAAATAACTCACCGAGGTGTTAGTTGGCGTTCTGACATATAATTCGCCATAAAGTACTGAACCATTGTATATGATCATAAGTAACCTTAAAACAGGGCTAAACATGCATTTTCCCTTTACTACTCCTTTAACCTCCAACCAACTTGAAATAAAAGTGAAAATAAAAGCGATTCAGTTCAATTACAAACCATTAGATTCATTTCAATTTGAGGATTACATTGAAAATGCTATAATTCAAATTCAATGAGTTGAGTTTGTGCTTCTCTGGGCCCGGAGCGGCGGCGGGTACCTGGTGGATGACATAGATGGCGTAGTGCAGCTGCTGGCGCTGGAGGAAGGGGTGCAGGTGGTGCAGCAGGTAGAGGAGGTGCTTCTCACGGCTGCGGTGGGGGATGAGGATAGCCACACTCTGCTGGGCGGCACAGTCGGGCGGCTGGTACTCGCCAGCTGACACTCCTCTGTTCTCCGTCTCCACTTCCTTGAGTGTTAAGGTCGGCTCAAAGGACAGCTTCAGAGCCCCTCCTAAACACACACACAGAATGGAGATAGAAAAATATGGCGCTAAGTAAGTAGCCTATGTTTTTAAGCGGTGCAGACGCTTCTATGCGTGACGTGTGTCCACGTTTCAGTTCGTAGCATGAGATTTACACCAATCAACCAGCAGAGGGCAGTAGAGACTACTCATAAACCTGCACCACTTACTTCCCCACCTGGGTGTGATTTTAACCTTACTTAGTATGATACACCTAAAAGGCACACATCTTTACTCAAAGTGTAATGTATAGGCCCTAATTAACTAAAAATCTAATTGGCCAAAAAATAAACAGACATAAGCTACATGTAATTAGACCTATGTGCAGGCTACATTTTGTTCTATCCACAAACCAAGTCTGGCATCACATACTGTAGCCCTCTTTGCCCTCCAGTTCAATGACGAAGGCACCCCCACTGTCTCCAGCTACAGGGATGGGACATCTGCATCCCATATGGGGTTCACAATTACAGGCTGTTTTCAATTAACAAGGAGACATTGTGTACAGGCTACATGCACATTGTTGAACCACGCTGCATGCATGCATACATGCAAATGACATGAACAAAAAACAAAGCTCAACTGTACTGCATTGAAAGCTACACTAAAGTTTTACAACCACATACATGAAATTATGTTTCTCAAAAACAGAGAACACTACACTTCAGCTAGGAGTCTGTGCTACTTACGAAGCAGTGGTGATTTTGGAGGACAGTCCTTTTTGGGTGGTGAGGAGTCAGGGAGAGGATCAGAGAAGACTTGTATTGCTCTCTCTGAATTCAGACCTCTCAGGACGTCTGCTTTACTCAGAGTGTGTGCAGAGACTGGGGCTTCCTGGGCTTTCACAGTTTCTCCAGCAAAGGTAGCGATCCAAACCAACACGGAGAGTGAGAGCAGCAACACAATCACATATTTGCCCCTCCGTGGGAACTTAGACACGGAAGAACACATCCACATGGTGGCTTGAGTAGTAACGTGAGAGGTATCAACATCAAACAATATGTGTGAGCTCTCGGTCTTGATCTTTGACATGTCTTCTTTAAGTCACTCAGTACCATTCACTACAGGGGACTTGATCCACTGCAGATGAATCATCCCATAGCGAAAAAACATGTCTGATGACTTTAACAACAACTGTCATTGCTTCCATCAAAAAAGAGAGGTCCTTTTACGATCATCGAAGTTCTTCCACTGCTCCAATCTAGTTCCAAGAGGGAGGTGGAGGTTTGATGAGTAAATAGCTTGATAGTTCCTTGTGCTGCAGCTACCTGTAAATGAAGAGACTGGAGATGTATTATACAATGGCAGACACAGTATCACGCCACACTGGCAGTCAACAGTCCTTTACCGAGGCTGTGCACTGAAGTGTTAAATTCTACACGTAGGCTACGCACCCCACTCCCTTCAAACAAAGGAGAGGAACAACTGTAGAATATTTTGTTTAAGGGGTCGGGATGGTTTTCTTTTCAAGACCTTCACCTGTTTGCGGTTTGGTTTCATGTTGTCACAGTTCCAAGCCATTGTCTTTAGGCACCCACTATTCAGCAAACCCCTGGATAGTAATCTCTGAGTTGTAACTGTATACCTGCCTTTGTGTGATTCGTGGCCAGTGGCTATGTAATTGGACACATTACACGCTCACGCTGCCACGTTGTTCTAAGCGTCACGTTTTCTCTTCAGAAAGCCAGCAAGCCCATGGATGTATTTAATAAATCGAGCTGGCATCATCCACAACAAAATGAGAAAGCAGCTATAATCTTGCCTAGTGTCTCCGTATGAAATGGCTTTTCGTGAGTGTTGGCCCTGTGAATGTCTCAATGGCAAGGGATTTCACTCTAGGCTTGAAAAGAACAAACACAATTTTCTAGACAATGCCAGCCAGCCAGCTAGCCTTCTATCTAGCCAACATAAATTCGGCTGGCTAGTTATAAAATCACCAGCTAATTTTGGTTATATTTCCGAGACCATGCAGGGACGAAAAAGTGCCATATCTTCTGCCTAACGTTACTAGACAACTAGTTTGCCTCACCATAGTACCGTACGCAAATAAAGGTACCGTAACTAGATAACTGCAAAGTAACGTTATTCCTGAGATATAGCACTAGCTTTCTACTGCAGAAGGAGTACGTTAACTAGCTACATGGAAACGAGTTATAAAGAAAATCCCATATCACTGCATATCTATCTAGCTTAGCCTATGAACAAGTTAAAACATGGAAGGCGATGTTTAAACGTTATAGCTAACTGGCTACCTTTTAACTTGTCTTTGCACTGATGATTGATGCTGTGTCGGTCAGCGCCACTCCTCCACTTCCGCAAACACTACAGTACGTGGACTCACGCGCGCGGTGATGCGCGTGGTTGGTGGTGATGGGGGGGAAAAGTTGGTGTCAGAATAAACATGTTTTGAATAATAATCCAGCCCTACAAGCAAACAGTGGAAATCTAATGGCATACACTCAGGCTCTGTAAATGTAAAACTGTAAATCAGGCTCTGGAAAAAGGTATTTTTTCTTCCTGCAAGAGACTGATTCATAGTCAACGCAAACAACGCAAGCTACGTTGTGAACGCAAGCTCCAACATGACTCGAGAGCTTGCGTTCTGTGTTTTGTTTTGTGGAAACGCAAGGAATTGCACTATTGCTTGCGTCAAGTGACAAATTTCGGCATGACACACGCAAAGACGCAACGAGATATTGCGTGGCCTTGCGAAGCTTGCGTTGTTTACGTCGACTATGAATCAGGCCTTAAACTAAAAGCAGGCTAACTAGAGATGGTGCTCAGAGAGCACAGACCTCCGCCCCTGAATGCATGTCGTGGCTCTGTGCACGGCAAAATTGAATGGGTTCTAAATTGACCCATACTACATCCACCGAATTTCACTGATGATTGATGCTGTGTCGGTCAGCGCCACTCCTCCACTTCCGCAAACACTACAGTACGTGGACTCACGCACGCGGTGATGCGCGTGGTTGGTGGTGATGGGGGGGGAAAAGTTGGTGTCAGAATAAACATGTTTTGAATAATAATCCAGCCCTACAAGCAAACAGTGGAAATCTAATGGCATACACTCAGGCTCTGTAAATGTAAAACTGTAAATCGTTCATAGTCAACGCAAACAACGCAAGCTACGTTGTGAACGCAAGCTCCAACATGACTCGAGAGCTTGCGTTCTGTGTTTTGTTTTGTGGAAACGCAAGGAATTGCACTATTGCTTGCGTCAAGTGACAAATTTCGGCATGACACACGCAAAGACGCAACGAGATATTGCGTGGCCTTGCGAAGCTTGCGTTGTTTACGTCGACTATGAATCAGGCCTTAAACTAAAAGTAGGCTAACTAGAGATGGTGCTCAGAGAGCACAGACCTCCGCCCCTGAATGCATGTCGTGGCTCTGTGCACGGCAAAATTGAATGGGTTCTAAATTGACCCATACTACATCCACCGAATTTCATGAAAAGCAGTCAGGTAGTTTTTGTGTAATCCTTGTCCAAAAAATGAATGGATCTGAATGGCCATGCATTCTGGGCTCTCTCCCCACGCACCCCAGTCCAAACTCTGTGTCTCTAGCACCCCCACACAGGGAGCTGGCTTCATTCTAGGTTTAGTTTTCATTAGTGGATCCAGCCCATGATTCTGATCTGCTAAAAATGAATGGAGGTGAATGGCCGGCCATGTTTGAGCTGCCTGTGGACCCAAACCGTGCTTCTGCTCCAAAATTGAATGGGTTCTAAGTTGGACCATACTACACCCTTCCATCAAGTTTCGTGAAAATCGGTCTACTAGTTTTTGCGTAATCCTGCTAACACACACACACACCACCGAAAACATTACCTCTCGCTGCCGCTGGGGTGGAGGTAATAATGTGTATTCAGCGATCAGCCACACCATTAAAACCGCCTTCCTGAAACAGGTTCTACTCGTCGCCAAAACAGCCCGTGGAGTTTTAAAAATCATGTGGAAATAATTCAGCCTCTAATATTTTAGTTTTTTTTTATAGCCCTGTAGCTAAAAAAAAAAAGAAAGAACAACCATAGTGTAATAACACAAGGCCCTTCTCCTCCAATTACTCAGTTTGGCCGGGCGGCCAGCTCTAGGAAGGGTCCTGGTGGTTCCCAACTTCTTCCATTTAAGAATGATGGAGATCACTGTGTTTTTCAGGACCATCAATGATTTTTTTACCATCAACATTTTTTGTACCCTTTCCCAGATGTCTCGGAGGTCTACGGCCAATTCCCTCGACTTCATGGCTTGGTTTTGCCTCTCACATGCACTGTCAACTGTGGGTTATTACTGTTTTACATACAGTACAGTAGACAGGTGTGTGCCTTTCCAAATCATGTCCAATCAATTGCATTTACTACAGGTGGTATTATCTTTCCGAGTAGACTGTTTGGACGATTCAGCTTACTTTTAGTAAATCTAATTGGAGAATTAGCACCAGACATGTTTGTAAAGGTCCAAATATCACGATGTATTGCTTTAAGACAATTACAAAGTCAGTCTACTATCACCTGAAGAATATATCAAGGATTAAAGGATTTATGTCTCAGCAGGATCTGGAAAAACTTGTCCATGCGTTAATCTTCAGTAGACTCGACTACTTTAACAGTGTGTTTACAGGTCTCTCTAAAAAATCAATCAGACAGCTGCTGCTCAAGTCCTCACCAAGACCAAGAAAGTGGATCACATCATTCCAGTTCTGAGGTCCTTACACTGGCTTCCTGCCTGTCAAAGAATTGACTTTAAAATACTGCTGTTGGTTTATAAAGCACTGAATGGTTTAAGGCCAAAATATATTCCTGATCTGCTGCTACGTTATGAACCATTCAGACCTCTCAGGTCGTCTGGCACAGGCCTACTTTCTGTCCCCAGAGTTAAAGGAGAAGGCTCTTTTTCGACAACCTGGACCTTATTTACGGCATATTATAAGACGTTTGACTCACCGAGATAACTTTGGTGTAATTCGGAGGCCCGTAGAAGAAATTTAATATCCAGCGCGAGCCAAGTAGCCTATATCCATGTAATGGCGGCGGACGGGGCACCGAGAATGCAGCTTCTAAAAAATGTATTTTCTGCCGCGAAACAGTTGTTTTCAAAGATCATATTACAGAGGCATGTGAAAACCACAACAAGCCCTCGCTCTATGGAAGCACAACTAGCGATTCATACAAATAGATTGATGAAAACAACCGTTTCGCGGCAGAAAATAATTTTTTTAGAAGCTGCATTCTCGGTGCCCCGTCCGCTGCCATTACATGGATATACTTGGCTTGCGCTGGATTTAAAATTTCTTCTACAGGCCTCCGAATTACATCAAAGTTATCCCAGCGAGTCAAACGTCTTATAATATGCCATAAATAAGGTCCAGGTTGTCGAAAAATAGCCTTCTCCTTTAAAACAAAACATGGAAAAGCAGTGTTCAGTTTTTATGCTCCACATATCTGGAACAAACTTCAAGAAAACTGCAGGTCTGCTGCAACTCTGTTCTTTGAAATCCTAAAGACTTTTCTTTTTGCCGCTGCTTTTTATTACATCAAATAATAATTCATTCATACACTGCACTGTAACTTTTATTCTTGTATTTTATTTTTCCTGCATTTTGTTTTAAACGTCCTTTTATTGCATTTTTTGTTTTATATGACCTTTTATGTGTTGCACTTAATATCTCATGTAAAGCACTTTGAATTGCCTTGTTGCTGAAATGTGCTTTACAAATGAACTTGCCTTGCCAAACTTGCCTAATAGTAGTAGTAGCAGCAGTAGCAGTAGTAGCAGCAGTGGTAGTAGTAGTAGTAGCAGCAGCAGCAGCAGTAGTAGTAGTGCTGTAGTAGTAGCAATAGTAGCAGTAGTAGTAGTGGTAGTAGTTGTAGTAGTAGTAGTCGTAGTAGTAGCAGTAGTAGTTGTGTAGTAGTAGTAGTAGTAGTAGTTGTAGTAGTAGTAGTAGTGGTTGTGTTGTAGTAGTAGTTGTAGTGGTAGTAGTAGCGGTAGTAGTAGTAGTAGTAGCGGTAGTAGTTGTAGTAGCAGTAGTTGTAGTAGTAGTACAGTAGTATTAGTGGTACTGTAGTAGTAGAAGTACAGTAGTAGTAGTAGTGCTAGTGGTAGTAGTAGTAGTTGTAATAGTAGTAGTGGTGGTAGTAGTAGTGGTCGTAGTAGTGGTGGTAGTAGTAGTAGTAGTGGTTGTGTAGCCTTATTGATCCCCGGGGGGGATTTGCACTGTTACAGCATCAAAGACAACAAAGTAACACAATAATTTACAGGAGATACAAAACATCACAAATACAGTATTCCGTAGATACAAATATATACACAAATCCAAATATACCAGAGGACACCTTCAGAGAGCTCATGCCTCGACGGTACCAACACAATATTAGGTAAGTGGTTTTAATATTGTGGCTTAAGTGATCAGAAAATGCAAATGACAGCAAAAGTAGTAAATTTAATCATCATGGAATTAATGGAAACATGACAAGAAACAATATCAAAGCAAGTGTAACATGATGAATTAATTACAGGTTGGTTATTTTGTTGTTTTATAGTGTAGAACTAATAGAAGATATAATACAGTAGCAGCCTAAGCCTACTGTGCCGGACAACCTATCACTGATATTTGGGACTTGGAATACATGTTGTTTTATCCATATGTTCTCCAGCATATCACATGTCTGCATTTTGTGGACAAAATTGAATAACAAGAGTGTAAATTAGATACTGTAAGTCAATAGATTAAAAAAAACAAAAAAACAAGTAACATATTCATGGTTTAAAAAAAAAAAAAAATCAAAGCTTGTCTTTGTCTCTCATCGTTCCTTTTCAACAGACACCAGGTGCCTACATACAGCCCTACTCACCCTCAGCAGACTTCCTTTTACTACTTTGTTGAGTTTCTCCTGGACTCCTCAAAGCTCAAGGATAAAGTTACAGTTCCACTCCCAAAGCTCACCCTTGGCTTATTTCCTTTGTGGCCTAAAAGGGAATCAGGGTTATTGCCATTGGTCTTGAGGCTGATGGACGAGGAGGGGGTTGAGGCAGAGGATCCACCCAGACTGCTGGACCTCTTTCTGGAGGCTGTGCTGTGTCTCAGGGTGGCTTTGGCTGCCACTTTAAACGCATGAGCCGCTGTGCTGCAGCGGACCTCCTCGGTAGTGTTCCTGGAGGGCTTGAACAGGATGATGTAGACCTTGTTGAAGAAGATACAGGCCAGTAACCCGAAGCTGGAGGCCAGGATGGCGATGACCTCCACCGCTGACACGAATTTGCCGTAGGTGCTGAAGTAGGCGGGGATGAAGGAGATCCAGACGATGAAGAAGATGAGCATGCTGAAGGTGATGAATTTAGCCTCTGTGAAGTTCTCTGGCAGTTTCCGTGATTTGAATGCGAAGAAGAAACAGATGGCGGCCAGCAAGCACGTGTAGCCAATCAGAAACCCCAGGGCCATCATGGAGCCCTCGTTGCAGGTGATGAAGATTATCTCATCGATGTCGTGGTTCCTATAGCTGGCAGGCGGGGCGTTGTAGAGCCAGACCACACATATCATTACTTGCACAAAAGTGCACAGGAAAACCAGCAGGAACTGCAGGTTCAACCCCCACCACTTGCGGTGGAGACTGGTGGGAATCTTTGCTTCGAACACCAAAAGAACACGGTTAGTTTTGACCAGAATGCAGGAGATACAGAGGACAAAGCTGATCCCAAATGCAGGCTGGCGTAAACGACAGGTCCAATCCTGGGGCTCGCCGATAAAGACCAGAGAGCTGGAGAAACAACAGACGAGGGAGAACAGCAGGAGGAAGGACAGCTCTCTGTTCGTCGCTTTCACAATTGGGGTGTTACGGAACCGGAGGAACACTCCCATGACAAAGGCTGTCAGGAGAACCCCCAGCACTGCGAACAGCGCCAAGGCGATCCCAAAAGGCTCAGTCCAAGAGAGGAACTCGATCTCCTTAAGGAAGCAAGACGTGTGATTTTCATTGGACCAAGAGTCATTAGGGCATTTGATGCAAACACTGGCATCTGTGTGGAAAGAGAAAAGTCAGGGTATTATTTAGGAAATGGGGCACAGGTCAAACTGAAGAATAGATTTGTTTTGTATGTTGATTATATTTTATTATATATTGTATTGGTTTGTATTCTGTTTATATAGATATAACAATTATATATACACAATATATATTACAATATTTTACCTTACCTTTGTGATTATTGTATTCTCCATCTGAGCACTCTGTGCATTCAAAGCAGCAGGTGGGCATGCTCTCTATAATCCCCTTCCTGGTGCCCGGTTCACAGTCTTCACTACAGTTAGAAAACGGCACCTAAAAGAATGGAAATAGGGAAAACATCACAGAGGAAAATCTGAATTAAACTTTGATACAAACTGAAAATGAAAAACCCAATTTCAGGAAGATATGATGGGGAAATAATACCCCTGTTTTTAACAGTTTACCTCTGTGATGTAGCCATTCCACAGAATCTTGGTTCTATCGATGAAAAGGTGCGCTCCTTTCTTGGCATGCATCTTATAGTAGCCAACCTCCTCAAAGACGACCGAGCCGTCCTCACTGGACCGATGCCAGTTGATAATGGTGTAGTTTCCTGACAGGTCAGCGCTCTCGTCAAACTGGACCTTCTCCCCCATGCTGTTGGTGAAGTTCAAATGCCTGAGCTGCTTGAGCACCTGTGATAGAGAATCATATTTTTGCGTTTAGTGACAAAAAGACCAATGGGAAATGTAAGCATGTGCTTAAAATGCATTTCCCCAGGGTTGTATTGCTACCCATCATGCAACACTTTACCTGCCATGCTTCAATTTTCTTTATATCTGCGCAGGAGTTGTTGGCGAACAGGCCTCGTCCAGGCGTGCAGGTGAGAATGTCCTGCAGGGCCCGGGCGATGGAATGAACCGCTACATACACGTTAAAGGAGATGCGAAGATGGGTGTAATCCAGGTAAGGGGTCGCCACACTCGTAATGTCCTCCTCACCAGTGCACAACGGCCTGAAACTAGTGCTCTCATTCTCACTGTCCGTGACTCTCTGGCTGTCCTCTAGATAGCAATTAAAAGTCTCCTCCCAAAACTCCCTGACAAACTGATTGTGGCTGGACTTCCCAGGATGGACTTGCTGTAGGAATTCCTTGAAGCCAGGTATGCTGCCTGCCCTGAGGGCAAAGCCTATAGTTCCTGCCACCACATCAAGGTACTCTGGCTTGGCAATGAGTGAGGAACTTGCCCAAGCCTCACTGGCCAACCAGATACGGTCAGTGATGTTTCGTTTGACCATTTCTTTGATTAGGGGCTCAATGTCAGGCCCACTGGCAAACACTACTATGACCTTAGCTGTTGAGTTCTCAATGCGGTCAACCAAGCCTTGGATTTGGTCCTCATCAAAATACTGAGAGATCAGCTCATTCAGATGGATGCAGATGTCTCGCTCTTCCATCTCCTTCTCAAACTTCTCAATCCCCGGACGTCCATACTCGTCGTCGGACGCCACGGCAATGACCCAGTTCCACTGGAAGTAGTGGATGATGTCAGCCATGGCGGTGGCCTGGTGCTCGTCCGTGGGGATGGTTCTCATGAAAGACTTGAACTGGTTCTTGTTGCTCAGGAGACGGCTGGACGAGGCATAGCTGATCTGCAGAACCAACGATAGAACAATTAGGCTACTGATCTGCAGAACCAACGATAGAACAATTACTGATCTGCAGAACCAACGATTAGAACAATTACTGATCTGCAGAACTAACAATAGAACAATTACTGATCTGCAGATTCAACGATAGAACAATTACTGAGCTGCAGAACTAACAATAGAACAATTACTGTTCTGCAGAACCAACGATTAGAACAATTACTGATCTGCAGAACCAACGATAGAACAATTACTGATCTGCAGAACCAATGATAGAACAGTTACTGCCAACCGCTAAATATTCACATCGAATCCTTTAGTTAACCAGGCAGGCATCATTGAGATTAAAATCTCTTTTTCAAGAGCGATCTGGCCAAGGCAGCAGAAACATAAGACAATACTTAGAGACATACTTTCACAGAAAGAATCAGTTGTAGGCCAAGTTATCAAACACAGTTGCACTGACCAAGAGAACTGGTTTCATAGTCTTTTAAAATGGATTTAAATTCACCCAGTGTAATCAATCCTGGCAACTTCATTACATTTGTATTGCTTGAGCTATACTCACAGCACCAAGCTGGACTGCTCAAGTGTTGCTGTAGGCTAGGTGATATCAATACACTGTCAATATAGGCTAGGTGATATAAATACACTGTCAATAAGCCGTTGTAACATCTATACTGCTAACCTGTGGGATGTAGAAGAGACCCAACAAATTGGCGACTGCAGTGGAGACTCCGGAGCCGGACGCCCCAACCACGGCGATGGTGGACGGGATGTGATCTGTACAGTTGCAGAACTCATCCAAGTTCAGGGAATCGATTTTATTTTGAGCCACAAAACTCAGGGTCGCCTCCAGGGCCTTGGACACAGTGTTGCAAGTGTCAAAGATCCTGTAGCCCAGCGTGATGTTAGGCAGGAGCGCACTGCTGTTGTTGATCTCCTCGATCGCAAAGATCATGGCCTGAAGCCACCGGAAACCACGTAGATTATACCTGCAAGACCAATAACATGGCATGAATTCAGAGGGCTAAAGGAATAGTTCGCCTAATTCGCTTAGCAGAATATACAGTAGTAATTCTAATCATAACTGACAATAAACATTACCGAACACACTCTGTAGACTCTGGGCGAGCCGCTAGGTCCTGGTCTTTAGAGGTGACGCCAAAGTGAAGCGGGAAAAGCCCCCCCAGGAGAATGTCCCCAGTCTTCTGGGCCCTCTGATACGGTCCGTAGGTTGAAATGACACAGCTGGACCCCAGAAGGACCAGGTAATACAGACACAATCTCATCATTTCTCTCTCAGGAAGGACTTGTCTATCTTGTCTAGATCTAGACTCTGTCTAGCTTCCTCCAGTGGCTCTGGCTGTTGGCTTGCTGTTGATTCCGACTCATACTGCCGTCTGGGTTTCGTCTGACAGGCAGGAATGTGAGAAGAGAAGACAGGAGGTTTGTACTTAATCTCAACAATGATCATCAAAGCAGTTCAATCAAAATGCTGCCACAGAACCCTGAAAATAAAAGACATAACATAATTAAGTTGAATTTGAAAGTGTTCTCAGTTATAAATATCCATGATACCTTCAAAATACTGTAGCTTACAGCATTAAACAAACATTGATATAAAATCCTGCCACCATACTAAAGCACAGTGAATCCCTTTAGAATACGAAAGCACAATATGCTCCTGCAGTCCTACTGTTCCATGGGTACAGAAGGAATGAGTTGGGTTTGGACTCATCTCCATCAACATGACCTCACCGGGAACAAGCTAAGAGCTGGCCGTTGGGATAGCGTGACCGAGGGCTGGGTCACACTCCACTGCCACTTCTTCCTGCGCGAGCTGTGTCATGCTGTGGCCAGTGACCCATGTCACCATGGAGAGCTGTGATAATGGTCCCGCTGGATCTGGCTAATTATCCTGGAAAAATGCTGGAACAGGACTGTGCTATTGAACAGGCCTCGTAGACACACTCTGGACAAAGCTACTGGGCCAATTATACCCAGACCTGACTACCACCATGACTCTGCCAAATCTGCATTCAAATAAAACTGAGCTATAGTTTGGGATGGAATATTTTGAATTATATATCGATGTTACCCAATTGTACAAATAATTGCCCAAAGATTCCTGAGAACACAACATATTCAAATCCCCATTCTCAACCCTTTGGCCCTTTGCACACCCTGTAAAAGTATGAGAAATATGCTACCAAATCACTGTGCACTCTTAGCAAATATGTTATTTTAACACATCCGTGTGTTTGATTAAGGACCATATAACACATGTTCCAAGAGTGAATTCTTAGAATTAAAAGCGTCAAAGATTTGACAAATGAGTCACGTCTCCACACAATTATGCAGTCATAAATCTAGAGATTACATTAAAAGCAACAGAGATAACCACAACATGCTTCTACTGTTGGCTTTTAAACAACCAATATTAAATTCTAATAAACCGATCTTCCACTGATATTCAAAACATTAACATTTTATTGCATCTTCATCGAACTGTGCCATTTACAAGTTATATAGCATAAAGATATACTGTAACAAGACACTTACCATAATTCTTCATGTTTAGCAGAAAGGAAATAAATATTCAAGCTCAACAGCTACCATAGACTCCGTTGTCTCAAATCATTTGACTGGTTTCAGCACCCGAGCAGTTTCATTAAACCCAAGTAATGATTAACTGGGAGAGGGCAGCCCATTTCCTTCAGCTCATTAAGCTCTCCCTTCACTCCTCCTTCCTGAAATTTGCTGTAAACCACAAACTGATTCTTCTACAGGAACACGTGGCATTCCTACAGATCACACATTTCTCTAATATAATACAGGACTTAATGGTCATCGTTTACTGATATGTTTGTGCCAAATGTAACATTACCATTTCAAAGAAGTACAGTACACAAAAATAGAACAAATATCTAATTTATTTTCAGACCACAGAAATGTCTTGCCCCTTTAATGAAACATCTCCCACAGTGCCTGATGCACATGTCTAAACAAATGATTGAATCATTGAATCAAATAGCTTACACATTGTCCAGAACATAACATGAAAATATGCAGAACATAACAGGATAAACACAAACTTAGACTTGTAATTTGCAATGGGAGAGTTTGAACAAATTTCTACACCACAAACTTGTTCTTTGTTAAATTGCTCTTGGTAGCAGTGTCTGCATGGGCTTGATATCCTATGACAAGTTTGGTAGGTAGGCCAAGTCCTTCCTTGTATTTCCATCTAAAAAGCATGAAATTATACAAAACTTGATTAATCAATCACAAAAGTAGAACAGTTTTGCTTTTCACAAGGTACTCATGTTAAAATCGGATTAATCTCTTCAGAGGTCAACCATCCAACCAAGGCCATAAGTAATAGCCGATATCCTGGAAGCATTGGATTGCACCATTATTTTTTCCCCAACACAGATTTCCCTGTCAGTATAATGAGCAAGTATTTTCATTACGTTGTCAAGCATATGTCCTCATCCAGGACATTACATTTTACAACATGATGGCTAACAGGCCACATCTGGCCCTAGCAGGGGCTAATAGACCTGGGCATTTCAAACCTCTACTGACTACACAAACTGCTAGTGATTGATGTGAGAGTACTGGCCAAGTACATTCTCACCAAGATCACAATAACTGACCCTGAAAATAATCTGTGTTAAGATCAATGACAAAATAAAATGATCAGTGACATGGATTTGATGATAAATACTTGTAGACTCACCCAATGTAAGTGACAGCATCTCTGTTCTCTGTGTTGGTTGTCCAGATGGCAATTTTGTCACCTTTGGCTCTGACGTTGATGACAGCGCCACAAACGTCCCTGCTGAAGGAGCCGAACCCCTCTCCCACAAGACACAGGAGCTGGCCAAACACCCAACAATCACAGCATTACTAAAAGGGCCATTTGTGTTTTAGAAGAAATTTAAAATCCAGCGCGAGCCAGTATATCCATGTAATGGCGGTGATGGGTCTTCTGTCTTGATGAATCGCTAGTTGTGCTTACATAGAGAGCATAGGCCTGTTGTGGTATTTCACAAGCCTCTGTAATATGATCTTTAGAAACGTCTTTAGACACGAAATAGCTTCCTCACTTGCTCCAGCACGCATGCGCACAGCGTGCTGGAGCAACGATTGCGCGCTGTGCGAATGCGTGCTGGAGCAAGTGAGGAAGCTATTTCGTTTCGAAGACGTTTCTAAAGATCATGGCATGTGAAAACCACAACAGTTAGGCTCTATGCAAGCACAACTAGCGATTCATCAAGACAGATTGATGAAAACAACCGTTTCGCGGCAGAAAATAGATTTTTAGAAACCGCATTCTCAGTGCCCCCACCACCGCCATTACATGGATATACTGGCTCGCCCTGGATTTTAAATTTCTTCTACAGGCCTCCGAACTACACCAAAGTGATCTCGGTGAGTCAAACGTCTTATAATATGTCGTAAATAAGGTCCAGGTTGTCAAAAACGAGCATTGTCCTTTAAGTGATAAATGTAGTGGTACTAAATAGTCATACATTGTATCAATAGTTGAAATTGATATGGAATAGGTCAAAAGACTAGACATGAAAAGATGAATGGATGGAGAAAATAAAAGAATGCTGGAGTGAGTGACACTGAAGAGTTTGGGAGCCATATGAGAACAGAACAAGTACTGTAGCTGAAATGAGGTGAACAGTAATGAAAGTTTAAATTGATATGGAATTTTAAGAAAGGTTAGAGATTCCTACTTGGATTGAGGGGATGAATGTAGAGAGATCCAAGGAGGGAGATATTATTTTGGGCATGCATGAACATGCCAGTGTTAATTTTTTTTTTTTTTTTAGGGGTATACGGCTCAAGATAAAAGGGTTACTGACATGACATTCACATTATAGATGGTCTCTAGCTCAAAGAAAAGTAGGACAGATGAAATACAGATAGACTACTCAAAACAAACACAACGGAGGCAACGTTGGGAAGTTATTCCAATAACCTTATACCTTGTGAGCAACAGACCATCTTTGTCGAGAGATGGATAGCAACCAAGCTACCTGTACATTTTCAGAGTTCTTCAAAATTGACAAGGTTCCAGACTGTCAAACTGAGTTATGCGGGGGAGACTTAGCAGTGGACCAGTTACTCACCGTATCCAACCAGAAGTGGTCCAGTTCAGTGTGCCTCTGTTGCTTTGACAGGGTTATCAGCCAGCGTCCGCCACCCTTGTTACTTCTGTCCTCCCACATGGGCTCAATGCCGTCCTAAGAACAGACAGCGTCAGCTCCACTTATAGTGTAACACAGGAGAACCAGAACACAGGAGCGTCAGCTCCACTTATAGGGTAACACAGGAGAACCATAACACAGGCGCGTCAGCTCCACTTATAGTGTAACACAGGAGAACCACAACACAGGAGCGCCCTCACCAACAGGACTGCCAGTGGGAGGCTATGCTATTTTTTCATCATATCACTGCAAATTACTATAATATTACAAATGACAAGATCTTCTCTACGCCATGCATCTAAATCACAACCTTGAACACAGAGTAGTCACAACCAGTGGAGAGGCTGCTGGCCAGCTGGATGTTGTTGTACAACCTATTAAACCAAGACATGAAAAAATACATGAATGAAATGCCACAACTGGGTCTCGTTTAACTCAACCATGTTTCAGCTGCACACTTGCATATATTAACCTTGTGAGAATTTGAGAATTTGTACATAAACGGGAGGTGGAAAAGGGAATTCTTACGCCCAGAAGTCTTCCACTGTGTCAAACTTTGTGATGAGTCTTAGATTGTCCTGCCACCTTCTGCTCTTATCATTCTTATAGAACCACATGGCCCATCTGAAACACAGAAAGAACCACATAGCCCATCTGAAACACAGGTAGAACCACATAGCCTATAGGGCTGGGTATCAATTCGAATTTCAAGAATCGATTCGATTCACAAGGTTCAGAATCGATTATCACGTTTCAATTCGATAGATTCGGTTAGTGTTACTAAAACCTGCTTTTTTGAGCTGTAACCTGAATTACATGACTGCCCAGTTATGCAACACATCAATACTATGGCTGGGTATCGATACATTAAGAATTGACCCTAAAGCAGTTACACGAATGTACTTTTTATTCAACTTAAATTAAAAAGTATAGATAAATAAAAGACTATCTGGAACGGATGAATAATGAATTAATGAATGATTGAATGATTTAATGAATGAATGAATGAATGATCGATTTTGGGATTCATGAATCGATTCGGAATCATTTGGTACAGAATCGATTCATCGATTTTTTTTTTTTTTAACCAAGCACTAATAGCCTATCTGAAACACAGGTTGAACCACATAGCCCATCTGAAACACAGGGAATAAATACAATACAACTAGGCTACTTCATTCACTCACACGCTACCCGAGTCAATCACGAGCCATACATAGGCTATCTTACTTCAATAATTTGATTAACCACTGATTAAATTATTGAAAATGTAGGAGTCTAAATGCATGTGCAAACACCTGTTTTGTAAGGGATGCTTTACATGCGGTCCCACAACAACCCGAACCTCTTTGACCTCCTTCTTTATGGCTCCTTTCCCTGGCTAAAAAGAACAAGAAACCATTGTTGATACAACAACGATCCAACATCAATGACGATAATGGTAAAATGGTAAAAAGCAATTATCAGTCTCACCAAGTGTTGCTCCACAGACGCCGCCATCTTGAAATTAAACTTAATTGGAGTGACGTGTGCTTTTAAGATCTTGCGGGTATGGCTAATTGATAGCGCCACCACGCTGATGTAGGCCTAACGGAAAGTGAGCTCGCGAGATTGGCATGAATTTATGAGGCTAAATAGGACATCTGTAGTTATGCTTGACCTGTCATACATGGTTTAGTTTGTAGATTAAATTAAATAAACTGGAAGAGAGTAACTTTGACTGCCAAGACAAAACTTTTGTTATGCAGTCTGACTGTGTAGGCTACTTCTAATGTTGGCCACAAGATGGCGCTGGATTACTAGTGAATCCCCATGAAGACCGCAGATCAGATTGCTAGATCCATTGAAAGGAGTGGACTACAACATTTTTGCTGCATTATCTTTATTATTATTTTATAAATATATATTGTATTATTTTATTATTATATTTATTACCTTTATTATTATTATTATTATTATTATTATTAATCACCTTTCTGCATTGTCCTTGTGGGGAAATATGCCAAAATAATATATTTAGAATATATGCTACTAAATTTTAATTTCTAGAGACAAAGATTAAAGGGAAAAAGAAGGTTGCACACTCTATTGGCTCCGCTCATTTAAGCCTATTACAAAGAACCCAACGTTTCAGAACTCAGTGCAGCATTCGTCAGAACAAAGAGAGTGGACCTGCTTTATCCTTTTATCGTGTGGACTTCCCTCCGTTGATCAGCACCACGACACATTCTCGGGTGGGGATTCTTTCCTCTCTAGCCAAATTAAAATGAGGAATGGGGAATCAGGGGTGTTGTGGACAGAATGTGATTATAGTTTGATACATTTAACTACACTAAACTCTTTGTTGTAGAGAAGAATCTTGTATATCCATGAAATAGCCTAAATGGGGGTGGTGACCAATCAAGATCTACACGTGGCTTCTAGTTGGACAACCCATAAATGCGGCCCAATGCCATTCAATAAGCTCTGGATCCCTCTGTCTGCTAGAACTGCACCATGCAGGCCTCATAGAGAAGAAAAATAATCAATCCTCAAAAATAGAGTCTTCTTCTATTCTGAATCTATGACCCATCAGTAATAAAGACCAACTATTAATATCATTCTCATTCACTTTCTAGCTATTTATGGAGAATTTGCAGAACACGACCACGTTTTACAAGTCTTTCTGATCCCTTCTTTTTCAGAAGTGACACATACATCTGAAATGTAACATAATCTGTAAAAAATTCAGTTTGTACTTCAGAGATGTGAAAGTTAACAGAAGAGGCCTCACGGGATGGGTTTTTGCCGGTGGATAGTGAAGACTGAATCCAGAATAGCCTAACACAGAGGGTCTGCACGTTAGCGCACAACAAAGAAGGTAGGTTTGCAAAACCTAATTACTATACACTTTGGCTGGTTATGAGGTGGATATTATTTCATATTCTCACTTGAGATCAGCATCCAAATAGCATGATTTAAATATGCTTTATATTGTTTGATTAAAGAGGGATAAAGTCAATGATTCGATGATGACGATTGATGAAAAAATAATATTTTGTGTCTGTCAGATTAAATAATAATCCATTATCTGTCCAAATTATAATTTAAAACTGTGACATACATACAAAATAAATATACTCTCAGATATTCATGCTGGCACAAAGTTTCAGGTTGAAGATGATTTGACAAAGTTCCCTGGTTTCACATGTATAAGTAAGTAAGTAAGTAAGTAAGTAAGTAAGTAAGCTTTATTTATATAGCGCTCTTCACAGCACGGATGCACAGAGTGCTTTACAGTAATAAATTAAAATGGCAATACAACACGAGACATAATTAAAACGACACAGAACAGAACAAAAACAACATTGCGAGCAGCAAGGCGTTATAGATGGCCGAAGGCCTGCCTGAACATGTGTGTTTTAAGAAGTTTTTCGAACATGAGTTCAGTGGATGGCTCTCTCAGGGCCTGGGGAAGAGCGTTCCAGAGTCTTGGCGCCACCGCCTCAAATGCTCTGTCACCCTGGGTTTTTAGTCTGGTCCGGGGCACCGCCAGGAGACCCTGGTCGGATGACCTCAGCGACCGACTCAGAGAGTGGGGGTGTAAAAGTATAATCGCCTGTGCTGTGCTGCACATTGCTGAGCATTTCCTGACCTCGCACACAGACAGTGCACAATTTATTTGTGTTGTGGGTCAAATGGACTCCTTCAAAAGTCAATGACCTACATCTAATGTACTCTCTTTTAGTAAGAGGATGTGTTTGACAGACCAATTTAAAGGCTATGATTTTATGTTTTAATTCATATGCATTCCACTACTCACATCTCGATTTTACCGCTCACTGTAAAAAGGATCTGGCCATAACTACTGTTGAGTAATGCGGCAAACTCTAGAATGATGGATGGATGTGGCGCTGTTGTTTTCAGGATGTCAGGTGCCAGGCTGCGGCTGTTTCTCCAGAGCCTGTCTCGCAGGAAGCCGCTCGAGCCTGAAGGGGAGGTCTCCAACTTCAGACGATGTTTGACCACCCTGGACCTGGTGGCTCTGGGCGTTGGCAGCACGCTGGGCGCAGGCGTGTACGTCCTGTCCGGAGAGGTGGCCAGGACCGTGGCTGGGCCCAGCATCATCATCTCCTTCCTGGTGGCAGCCATCGCCTCTGTCTTTGCAGGGTTGTGCTATGCTGAGTTTGGAGCTCGTGTCCCAAAGACGGGCTCTGCCTACCTCTACAGCTACGTGACCGTGGGGGAAGTGTGGGCGTTCATCACGGGATGGAACCTGCTGCTGTCCTATGTTATTGGTAAACAAGACTAGGGCCCCATAGACGGTCTGTACTATCAACAAACAATTGTATCGACTGCAACTCTATTAGGTTTGGGTTAAGGTTGGGGTATAGTTAGTTGAAGGTTCACTGATAGTAACAGTAGTTCAGCAGTGTCAAACCATCTTTAAGGTATGGGCTGCGACTATGCACATTTATCAGCACTACTACAATAATGAAACACAATTTTCACCTGTAGTGAGTATTGTCAGATTGATACAGTACCCAACCAATAGGATTTCTTCAAAGTTTTCTCAATTTCTACTCAGGAACCTCCAGTGTGGCCAGAGCGTGGAGTGGGACTTTTGATGACCTCATTGGAAATGTCATCGCTAACTCTTTGGGCAAAAACGCAGCTATGGATTTACCTGGCCTAGCTCCCTACCCAGACTTCTTTGCTGCTGGTCTCATTATGCTGTTAGCAGGCAAGTTTCACTTTGGCAAGATGTCCTGAAGAGATTTTTGATGGGTTGATGAGTAGATATCCTAAAAAAAGAGAGTTTTCATTTGAGCATCTGCTCTGTTTCTTTCTAGGGATCCTTGCATTCGGTGTAAAAGAATCAGCGGTTGTAAACAAGGTTTTCACTGCTATAAACACGCTGGTGTTGGTTTTTGTTGTCATTGCTGGCTTCATAAAAGGGGACATTGACAACTGGTACATTAGTGAAGACACTATCCTGAATGGAACAGTGTACTTTGAGTATGAAACTTCGTTTTTTTTTCTTCAAATTTCTATTCTTAGAGCTACAGTATGCTTAGAATGTATCTTCCAATTATAATAATTTACAGTAGACACGTCGGTGATCAAATGATGTGGAACTGATGTGGAACTGTGTCACATCTGAACCAGGAACTTCTCATCTGAACTGAATGAAACCACAAACTCTGGCGTCGGAGGATTCTTCCCTTTCGGCTTTGAGGGAACTCTGGCAGGTGCTGCAACCTGCTTCTACGCTTTTGTGGGATTTGACTGCATTGCCACAACAGGTAATTAGACTAACCGACTGCCACAGGCATCTAACATCTCTGATGCAAAAAGAGGCGTTTCATTTCAAAATGGTCAGTTATTGCAGATTCAATGCAAACAAACTGTGATATTTCATCCCTTTAGGGGAGGAGGTGAAGAACCCCCAGAAGTCCATCCCGGTGGGCATCGTGGCATCGCTGCTCATCTGCTTCCTGGCGTACTTCGGCGTCTCCGCGGCGCTGACGCTCATGATGCCGTACTACCTGCTGAGCGTCCACAGCCCGCTACCCATGGCCTTCACCTACATCGGCTGGGGCCCTGCCAAGTACGCCGTGGCCGTGGGCTCCCTGTGCGCTCTTTCGACCAGGTAAGGCGTGGAACACCAGGACCGTCAAGATGGTCAGTTAGTACGGAAAAATTAGAGATTTAAAGAAAACAATAAGCCACATTCAAAACATACCAACCTGTGATATGGGATTATTTCAGGTCGCACTTGTAAATGAGCCCCTGGGTCTCAATGTGATTTTACCTGTTTAAATAAAGGCTTAAATAAAAAAATATTTCAAACACAATGCATGACTGTTCTTTGAGTTCATA
This sequence comes from Borostomias antarcticus, assembly GCF_949987555.1. Classification (NCBI taxonomy): domain Eukaryota; kingdom Metazoa; phylum Chordata; class Actinopteri; order Stomiiformes; family Stomiidae; genus Borostomias; species Borostomias antarcticus. The sequence goes on from NC_140248.1 coordinate 16,087,841, forward strand.
CAATATTTTGCCAGTTGATCCCACAGAGAGAAAACGTTTGAGTATATAATGGTTTCTGTAAGTGGTGTAAGTGATCAACTGAACTTAATGTGGAACTATTTTACCAGTAGCCGGTTAATTAACAGCCATACTGTTTTGGTCCCACAGTCTCCTGGGATCCATGTTCCCAATGCCACGGGTCCTCTTCGCCATGGCCAGGGACGGCCTGCTCTTCAAGCCCCTCAGTAGCATGAGTGAACGGCAGAGTCCTGTCATAGCCACGCTGTCCTCAGGGGTCGTGGCAGGTGAAACCGCTATGTTGACGTGGTTAGATAACTTCCTCTGCTGGGCTGGATCACTATTCATGTGGCACTGTAGTAATGTTATGTTATGTTTATGCGTTTGCAGCAATCATGGCTCTGTTATTTGACCTGAAGGCCCTGGTAGACATGATGTCAATTGGAACCCTGTTTGCCTACACTCTGGTTGCAATATGTATTCTCATATTAAGGTTGGTACAGTTGATCTAAAAAGCTGAAATATGTGCATAAGGTATACGATCACGCAAAAGGTATTCAAGATAACAAACTATTATTTGCGCGCGTGTGTGCGCGTGTGTGTGCGCGCGTGTGTGTGCACGTGTGTGTGTGTGCGCGTGTGTGTGCGTGTTCGTGTGTGTCTGTGTGCGCGTGCGTGTGTGTGTGCATGCGTGCGTGTGTGTGCGTGTGTTCATCAAGGTACCGTGCAGATGTTGGTGAAGAGGACAGTTACAGTGACAAGCCTGAATCTTTCTCTCTGATGGGGCTCCTGAGTCCTCCATCTCATCCCACCACCAGAACCTCTACCAACGTTTCCACGGTTACAGTCTTCATTAGTGAGTTATTCTCTTCATGCCTCCCTTTCATGTTCCTTGTCTCATCCCTACAGCCCTGCTCAGTACTGTATAGTAACTGAATCACATGCTGTTTGAGCTGTTTGTAGGAAAAACACTAATATATATTCAAACGTGTAGCCTAATGTAACATGTACTGTATGCAGTCGTTGCCCAAGCTGTAATTTTAGGGAAACAAATGGATAAAAAACTCTGTTTTACTCTCTTCTTGTCCTCCAGCCATTTTAGCTGTTATTCTGAGTGTGATCATGACCAAGGCTACGGACTCCCTGCTGAGCCAGGAGTGGGGGAGTCTTCTGTGTGTCTCTGTCATCCTGCTACTCGTGGCCCTCATGGTCCTCGTCATCTGGAGACAGCCCCAGAGTACAGCTAAAGCTGCCTTCATGGTATGTCATGGTACTTGTACTAAAGTAATTCCCCAGTGTACAGAATTCTGTTAAAAATGTATTATAACAAAAATGTTTTTGTTTTGTTCTATTTTTTCTCTTGGAAAAAAAAGTATGGGTCATACAGGGTGAGTGTCTTTGTTGAAAGCAAGATCACGCCAGCTCTTTTTAGGGGACTTGCTGAGATCAAACCACTCTTACGTTTTATTAGTGTGCTTGATGACAAATTAGTGCGCTCTGTGAAATTAGCGGTGTTAGAACAGAAAACTACCAGCTACAGTAGCTGTCTTTCTGTCTGTCTGTCTGTCTGTCTGTCTGTCTGTCTGTCTGTCTGTCTGTCTGTCTGTCTGTCTGTCTGTCTGTCTGTCTGTCTCAACATCTAGTATTTGTTAATGTCATTGTTCCCCACCCGGCGACAGCCGAAGTTTGGTTTGGCCAGTGTCACGTCGTCCGTCCGTCCGTCCGTCTGTGAGTGAGTCAGTCAGTCAGTCAGTCAGTCAGTCAGTCAGTCAGTCAGTCAGTCTGTCAGTCCCCCCGTAGTACCAGAACCCACCACAAAAGGGGCGCCATTCCAATACATTTTTCCATTGACAAGTACATTTAGATATTTACATCAAAAACTATGCTTGGTGTCTCAGTATAGTCTCAGACAAGTTTACTCAGGAAACCATGTACTTTCTACATCCGTAGAGTAGAGCTTGAGGTGTTTAGTAACGCCAGATATGTCTGTATTTCAACATTCATTATAGGACTTTTGACCATATAGGTGCATAGACTTGTTTGCCCACTAGATGGAGAAGTTATTGTATTACATTACATTTCATTACATTACAGTCATTTAGCAGACGCTTTTATCCAAAGTGACTAACAATAATTGCATTTAACGTAGGAAAAGCCAATGTACTACTACTTGCCAGAACTCATGAGTGCATCTCCTTTCTAAAACAAGTGACTAAGAGCATAATCTAGTGCTGAAGGCAAAGTGCAAGAATAGCAATCTACTGAAATATACAATAGGTGCTTAAGAGGGAGGATTGTTGTAGTACTTCTTGAAGAGATGAGTTTTGAGTCTGCAACGAAAGATGAGCAGCGACTCTGCTGTCCTGACGTCAGTGGGCAGTTCATTCCACCACTGCGGGGCCAGGACAGAGAAGAGCCATGACCGTGTCGATCGACTGCAGGGGCCTGTCGCCCTGAGGTAGTAGAGCATAGCGGTCGGGAGGGGGTGTAGGGTTTGACCATGGCCTGGAGGTAGGAGGGGGCTGTTCCTTTCATTGCCCTGTAGGCTAGTGTCAGAGTTTTAAACTGGAAGCAAGCCGCTACAGGGAGCCAGAGTTAGGGAATGGAGAAGGGAAGTTGTGTGGTAGAACTTGGGGTGGTTGAACACCAGGCGAGCAGCAGCTTTCTGGACAAGTTCCAGGGGTTTAATGGCTGACGTCAGGGCCCCAGCAAGGAGGGAGTTGCAGTAGTCCAGGCGGGAGATGACCAGTCCCTGGATGATCACCTGCACCGTTTCATCAGTGAGGAAAGGGCGAATCCTTTCTGATGTTGTAGAGCATGAATCAGGAGCGTGTGACGGATGTGATATGTGTAGAGAACGACAGTTGGTCGTCCAGGGTCACACCCAGATTCCTCGCAGTCCGAGTCGGCATCATCACTGTGTCTTCAGTGGTGATGTGGGCAGCCCTTCCCCAGGAGGAACAGCTCAGTCTTGTCCAGATTGAGCTTGAGGTGATGTGTCGCCATCCATTCCGAGATGTCAGCCAAGCACCCAGCTATGTGTGTCTCCACTTGTGTATCAGAAGGGGGAAATGACAGGACCAGTTGGGTGTCATCGGCATAGCAGTGATAGGAGAAGCCATGCGAGCGAATGACAGAGCCCAGAGATGTAGTGTAGAGGGAAAAAAGGAGAGGACCCAGGACAGACCCTTGTGGAACCCCTGTAATCAGACTACACGGTTCCAACATCGACCCTCTCCATGTCACCTTGTAGGAGCGACCCATCAGGTAGGATGCAAACAAGGAGCGTGCAGAGCTAGTGACGCCTTTCTCCTTGAGGGTGGAGAGGAGGATCTGGTGGTCTACTGTATCAACTGTACTCTTGTACTCTCATTCACTCTACCATGGTTTGTAGAGAGCTTACTTTGGTCAATCATTGATACACATGATGTGACATTAGTAGCACTAGATATCTTGTACTTTAACATTCATTATAGGACTTTCTACCATACAGGTGCATGAACTTGTTTAACAACTAGCGAATGTTGCGTCCAAGGGTCACGCCTCTTGATTCCAGATTGCCGGCATGCTATATAAAATCACACATCATGCTCTTTCTTTGGTTCATTATAAACAAACAAAGCCAGAAAACTGAGGGGTCTTCTATAGGGCAATATAGTGGGATCTCTGTATAAAATCGCCTAATGAGAAGCAGGGGGCTGGATACCACAAGGGAACCTGCATAATGGGTGGGGGACAACATGTTTACATGTGTACAGTACTTGTATTCATTTCAATTTCTTTCTGTTTTGCAAAAAATCCATATTCACCTTTTTGGGCTACTGTTTCTCTTTCATCCTCCTTTCACTCAGTCCACCTTCTCTCTGCTCCAACCATCTAATCATCTCTGACTTTCCTTATCCGTTATTCCATATCAATTTCAACAATAAATACTATTTATGACTATTACATACCGGTAAAGCTACAGTATAGTATATCTCAACTTAATATCTAGGCCGCTTTCAGCAGGCACATCTCTTTTCTGCAGAAAAGTGACATTTTCTAGTTTTAATGTGATGTTATTGCAGGTTCCTTTTCTACCCATACTTCCTGTTTTGAGCACTTTTATCAACGTGTACCTCATGGTTCAGCTGGGAGCAGACACCTGGATCCGCTATGCTGTTTGGATGGCAGTGGGTATGGAGACGACAGTGACATTATCACACCCCAAAAAATTTAAAACAAAACATTTAAAACACAATCAGTAGTATTTTAGGAATGATAAGTAACATTGCATTTCATTACCACAGGGCTACTCATCTATTTTTGCTACGGAGTTCGTCATAGTGTGCAGAAGCAAAGGCTACAGCATGCACACAATCACGTCAACATACAAAACACCAACGCAAATATGCAGCACCACTTTGTGACTGAGGAGCATTCCTGTGGCCCTGAAAACTGACTGAAATTATCAATGGAAATGTTAATCACTGATTCTGTCTAATTTGTTCAGATTTTCATTGTATTTGAAGATAAAGGTGGATTATTTGAATTAACTGCTCAGGGGTATCATGTGGAGTAGAATTCTGTCTGTGAATTGTGACAGGAAGTTTAGTACTATTATTATCCATCATCTAAGTAAGAATCATATTGAGTAATGGTGTTGATTTTATTGAGTAATTGTGGTTGTGCATGTTTATTTCTATTATGTGAATTTCAGATTATGTGAAATTTAGGATGATTTCCAATAGAGGTCAGTCTTGCAATAACATGTCATCAACATCAACAGACAGTATAATGAATAAACATCACTAATTGTAAGATATTATTTTTGAATTATTTTTAATATTTATGATGATCCATGGTCCCATTATGATTTCTATGGTGATGGATGACTGTAGATTGTTATGCTTTCTATTGATTACAGAAGAGATTACTGGAGCCGAACACAACCCTTTTATGTACTGTAACTAACACAGTCATCACATAAGTCATTTCATTGCTCCATATTGTAACAGCATTTTACTTCAAAATTACTGAATTGTATTAAAGATCATTACATAATTTTAATTCCAAGTCTCTTTGTGACAGCAAAGAGCAGTGATGTGCATCCTTAGTTTTGGTTATTATGGGACTTGGTAGGTGAGATGAGATGAGGTGAGGTGAGATGAGATGAGATGAGATGAGGTGAGGTGAGATGAGATGATATAAGATGAGGTGAGATAAGATGAGGTGAGATGAGGTGAGGTGAGGTGAGATGAGTGAGGTGAGATGAGTGAGGTGAGATGAGTGAGGTGAGGTGAGGTGAGGTGAGGTGAGGTGAGGTGAGGTGAGGTGAGGTGAGGTGAGGTGAGGTGAGGTGAGATGAGGAGATGAGATGAGATGAGATAAGGTGAGGTGAGGTGAGGTGAGATGAGATGAGATAAAGTGAGATGAGGTGAGGTAAAGGCGGGTTAAGGTAAATTAATCTCTCTCTTTTTTTTCTTCAGCTCACTACCAGTCCTGTCTATCTGTAGCCCCGAGAGACCATCCTGATCTTGCAAGCTCACTTTCAATCTGTGGAGGGAAACAGAAAGTGAGCTCCTGAGATCAGGATGGCCTCAGGAGGCTAGTCTATCCCCACATGTAACAAGCTTGCCAGCTGGTGCGTCCATTAGCCCATAAACAAAGCAAAGGTCGACCTAATGCAATCTGACGCTTAGGAAATTGGCTCCCCCTTCTTTATGGCGCCCTAGGCATCTGCAGCATGTCAATACGAATGACCTGGAGGTAGTCTGGGCCCATTCATTGTGCATGTTAGACCCAGTCAAGGTGAGGTTGCGTCCGCCAGATGACAGTTTGGAGTAGGCGGGCTCTAGATTGTCTGGGGCCAATCACTTTGCATTTTACGTGTCTAAAGCGGGTCTAGGGCGAGTTGCATTCGCCGGATGACAGTTTTGAGTAGGTGGGCTCTATCTGAATCTGATAGTGAATGGAATTCTACTCCCCGAGGAGAGCCTAGTGGCGCGAGTCGAGGTCTATAGGAGTCAGAGGGGGACACCAGCCTCGTTGATGAGGCTGGTGGCCGTGGGGAAGAAGCTGCCTCTGTGCTGAGCGGTCGTGGTCCTGGCCTGCTTCATTCCAGCGTGAGAAAGAAGTTGTCCAGCAGGAGAGTGTGTGATGATCAGAGTCAATTGCATGTGTAATGAATGCATGAGAGTTGACAGACATAAGTTTGGACTGTTTGTGTGATAGCAGCTAAACCAATCCGCAATGTTCTGCTTGGATGCAGATCAGCCTTCCACTACATGTGCCCCCCCAGCCTCTGCCTCCCACGCACGCACGCACGCACACACACACACACACACACACACACACACACACACACACACACACACACACACACACACACACACACACACACACCACACACACACACACACACTATGCGCACACCCACGCACCAACATCTTTCCATTAAATGATAAATGGACTGCACTTATATAGCGCATTACTCTGTCTCAGGTGGCTTTTGTTGGTCGGTCTCTGGCTCAGGCCCACACTTCCGCTCAATAGGTGGCAGTAATGCACCATTAACGTTGGATGCCGACCGCATCCTAGAAGAAGAAAAAGAAGAATGAAAAGGAGAAGAGAAAGAGAAAGAAGAAGAAATATTTGCGCGAGATCCCAGAAAAGGTTGGTAGATCAAACTACCTAGTACTTATCGAATACGTGCTACCTTTTTTACCTTGTGTTAGCTACATTCCTGAATTCTGCTCAAACGGTGATGACTTAGCCCAAGTGGTGGGGGCGCTTTAGGCTATGGAGCTACGGCTACAAGGCTTGCGCAAGGTTGTTTATGGTTGGCTCGGTTAGCTATAGTCTAGTCCTACTTGCTTTTATCATTTGTGTGATTTGTTCGTCAGTGACTTTTTTGTCTGAAATGGCAAATGAAGTAGGTGGAATAAAAAAGTTGCGGATTTGCGTCTTGCTTCAGTTGCCTGCATTACCTAGGCTACTGATGTTATTTTGCATAGCGGCAACTCAGGCCTCAGGCAAGCGTTAGCTAGCCTACGGTCAAACACGGGAACGTTTCACACTAAACAATCTGTTTAAAACATTTTTGTAAATTAATTAGTAAGTTATATTTAGACCTAGAACGTAAATCCTTAAAATGTGATGAGCCAGTGCTCTGCTCCTTCTGTTGCTAGCTAAGCTAGCTAGCTAATCCTTTTTTGGTAACGCTAGCAGTTAGCTAGTGCTAACGTTAGGCCGCGCCCCCCTAATGCATAGCCTCAGATGGATTCTAATCCCTATGAAAGTAGTGCCATGCCATAACAAACAACACATTGATGACTCCGATGACCTGAAACTGTTGGATTTACAATAAGATTATTACATCTGTAAATAAAATTTAGATTAGAGTACCCTCCAGCTAGCCTCAATGTAGTGGTATATAGATTGCTGTCGTCCCTCTGGTAAAAGCTGAGATACTGGTGTCAAACCAGTCAGATGGGCATATATGATAACAGAATCATGCAGCTAACATCTGTGCACACATCTGGTAAGACAGCCTCTTAAACTTACCCTTCACTCAACCATATGTCTCTTTATTTTCAGATTGGATTTTCCTGTATAGCCCTGGCTGTTTAAGGATGGAGGGCACTGAGCAACCCTCTGATAAAAGCAACCTCTCTGCACACCTTGAAGGCTCTGGAGATGCAGGGATGAGCACCGTGAACCTGTACGCCACTCTGGGGCTCTGCCCCGAAGACGTGGACGCCCTGGCCCAGATCCCAGAGAGCGAAATAAGCGTGGAGACGTTGCCTTTTCTCATAATGCAGCTGAAGGCTAAACGAGTGCAAGAGCAGCAGAGAGAGGCATCCCCAAAAAGAGACCGGGAGAAAGAGCCTGATACTGATGCCAGAGAGAATCAGAAAGAAGACAGTCCCACTGTAGCAGAGCCCAGCAGGTCAAACAGCCATGGAGATGCAGACTACAGGAGGGTGGTGAGCTACAAGCGAGTAGACAGACCGGAGAAGATGGAGGGGAAGAGGGAGTCACGTCACACCAGGCCCTCCAGGGACAAACTGCCCGACAGCCGCCCCAGGTTTCCACGGTCCTATCAGGTGGAGGATTTCCACGGAGTTATGCCCAAGGAGTTCCCACACACGTGCTTTCTGTGCTTCTGCCAAACAAACTCCAAGACGGTACGTGATGCTACATTTCAAAACATCTGAAGTTTGACAATCGTCTTGTGAATGCCATTAAGTTCATTAATCAGTGCATTGGAGTAGGCTAAATCTTGTTTGAGGCTCGCATTTAAAATGATGTGGTAAGTTACTAGTCAAGTGGCCTCACACAATGGCAAGTTTGCTCGTGAATGTAGTTTTCTCTTTTCCCCAGACATGGGCAAGCCATCTGAAAGGAATGCGCCATGCAGAGGGGAGGCGAGAACTCATGCGCATGTGAGTGTCTCCCCACTCCTACTGTGATGATTAGATACATTTGTACCAGATCCAAACAAAACTGACCCTTACCTTGTCAAATTGTTGTAATATAAGTGTGTATGTAATATAGGTGTGAGACAAACATACTTTTTTAATATAAGTGTGAGACAAACTTACAATTTACTGCATACGTCGTGATCCTAATTGTTATAAAGTCTGCTGCTCTTACTGATCAGGTATATTCTGAAGTGTGCCTGATTTGATTCAAATCTTGTTTTTACAGGTATCCAGATTGGGAGAGACGCGAGCCCTCAAGAAAAATGTTAGTGTACTGAGTTTTTGTTTTAATCAGATGTTTTCTAAAACAAACGTATTTCATTCTAACTGAACTTGAACAATGTGCTTCTTTCCAGGCCAAGTAAAGATGAGTCCTCTCCTCCAAGGAGAGCACCTCGTCCAACGATGCCGTACAAGAGACCACGCAGCCCTGAACCAGACTCAGGTGATTCCATTCACCTTATGCCGGGCTCACACTACAGGATATTTAAAATCCTAACCAATTTCGAAATCGGGTTACATCACGCACATAAGGAGAATCTTATGTTCTGATATTCTATATATATCTGATATTCTTCTTGCACATCTCAAACAAGCACACACAGCAAGATTTGAAAATAACGGCTCATCACACACTACAGGATCTTATCGTGCCCGAGGGAGCAACGAACCACTGGTCTCGCCGTCTCACTTGTAAAGTCGGGACGTAATAATCTTAAATATCAAACATGTTTGATATTATCGGGGCGACCCCGATGGGTCTACGAGCCGATCGGGAGGTATAAGATTGGATCTGTAAACCCCTCACATTACAAGATCATCTGTGCCGATCATCGGCCCCGACCAACGTTCCAGACCAGATTTCTCCTCCGATTGTCGGGAGGGGTGAATCAGGGATAAATTGGCCCAAAAATCCTGTAGTCTGAGCCCGGCATTACCCTGCACTCTTAATTGTGATTCTGGTAAAGATGAAGCCATGTTTCAGAACACATGAACATGTATCACCTCTTCTTCCTCTTAGGAGTCTGGTACAGACAGTACAAACCCAAGGTATGTATGTGTTGCATGACTTCATTGAAGGTTCATACTGTAGCACACAATTATGTATATAGAATACAAAACTAGGGATGCACCGATGCATCAGCCGAACATCGGCATCGGCCAATGTTGGCCTTGTTGACTGCCATCGGCCCATCGGCAAATAAAATGACATTCACTGATGGTAGTGGCCGATGTTATGTCGCAACAATTATGGCTTTTTGTGTTGCAAAACGTAGCCTACCCAGCTGCAGATTCGGAGAAGATCTGTGACGTAACGCTGCAAACGCATGTGTAGTTTGCTTTCAAATTAAAGTGAAATAAAAATGCATTTCTTTGTTTCCCTGGCACAAAAGGGGGAATAAAAATTAAATAAAATAAACATTGGCATCGGCTGGATTGTTATTTTAAACATCGGTATCGGCATAAGCCCAGAATTTTCCAATCGGTGCATCCCTATACAAAACACAATGATGGCTTGAGCATGCTGAGGTTTGACGGTGTGACCCGTTCTCCTGCAGGCCGGCACCAAGGTGGTGGTGACCCGCTTCTGTCCAGGGGGACTCCTGGTTGAAGACTTGTTGGCTTTGGCAGAGCCTTACGGCACGGTGGTCAAACATCTGGTGTTATCTTACAAGGTACGTTTCCACATTGAATACGAATAACAGATTGACTCCCCAAAAGCAAAACATCCTCTAAGGCCGCATTTACACTGCCTGGTTGAAGTGACCCAATTCCGTTTTTTTTGCCTCCATCAGGTGATAGCCGGCCGGAGGCATTATGGTTTCAGGTTGTCCGTACGTCCGATGTTTGTTAATGCAATATCTCGGGAACGCATTGATGGAATTTCTTCCCCTTTGGTACAAATGTTCACTGGCACTCAAGGATGAACTGCTTAGATCGTGGGGGTCAAAGTTCAAGGTCACTGACCTCACAAAATGTGTTTTTGGCCTGATGAACACAATATCTCAAAGGCTTAACGGAAGTTGTTCATATTTGGGTAAAATGTCCAGTTGGACTCAAGGATTAACTGATTACTTTGTGGGGGTCAAAGGTCAAGGGTTACTGACCTCAGTTGGACTTTAGACAAATTAGATTAATTTGATTCGATTTTGGTATTCAAATGTCAAAGGTCAAGGTCACCGTGACATCACAAAAGGCACTTTTGAACGCTAATGCTAGCTAGCTAACGCTAATCCTAATGCTAATGCTAACTAGCTAACGATAATTCTAACACTAATGCTAGCTAGCATTAGAGTTAGCGTTAGCTAGCTAGCAATAGCGTTAGGTTAGGTTAGCAGTTAGTCAAGGTTAGGGTTAGTTAGGTTAACTGCAACTTGCATTGTTGGGCGGAGGCATTTAGCCGCTACACGGTTTTTCTAGTTTGCTCATATGTGGCACATATCCGATATGTAATACGCACGTGTAAGCAGGAAAAAATCACACAGAATCGGATATTCTCAGATCCGTTTCAGGCCTCAATCATATGTAGAAATAAATCAGATATGAATCAGACATCGGCTAATGCGACTCTAAGTGGACAGAACGGATATTCCCTGTCATTGCAATTCGCATGTCATTGAATCCTGACGTGTTCTGAGTTAGCAATGAAAAGTGGCTTGCTTATTAATCTACTTTCGTCAAATCTATTCGTTGGAAAACTTTTTTTTATTTTTTATCCATCTTAGTTTTAACAGTATAATTATGACTGAACATGTTTTGTTTGCTAGTAGGTGGTATTCATTCTGTTCACGCCAACGCGATGGGCAGCCAGGCGAAATAGCTCCAGGGGACCTGGTCCCAGGCGAGTTGAACAGCTGTCCACCCAGAGACGGGATCTCTCGTTGCGGCATGAAGTTCGCGGCTAACCCGCCGAGCTCGGGGGGCTCACAGGCTAGTGCGGAGATCTATTACCAGTAGGCTAATTATAGTGGAATTGCTGAATGACAGTTTATTATTTCATCTTCATGCCTACACAACATCAACTCATTTACATGAATAAAGTTAATTCCAGTTATTTACAAAATATCACGTCTCTGTCCAGCAAAGAGCCGGCTGGTTGTTAGGTAACCAAGGTAATGAAACCCTCGTGTACGCATGCGGGTTGTTTCAAATGTCAAACAAGTATGTACGTGTAAGCACAGGTATCTGATATGGTTCACTTTAAAAAGTACATGTAAGCAGGCAGTCAAAAAAATCGGATATGGGCAAAAAATCAGATCTAGGCATCAAGACCTGCAGTGTAAATGCGGCCTAAATAACACACACACATACTGTTTTGGCAATCAGTAATTAATCATCAATTCCCAGTTGCATGTGTTCAATTCACCAATCAATAAAAATGAGAGATACCAACCAGAATGCCAGTCTGTCTTGTTTAATGTGAGAGATACCAACCAGAATGTCAGTCTGTCTTGTTTAATGTGAGAGATACCAACCAGAATGCCAGTCTAAGTCTTGTTTAATGTGAGAGATACCAACCAGAATGCCAGTCTGTCTTTAATGTGAGCTCACAGAGAACAGTTGTCAACACGCATGGATCTAATTTCAAAAATTACACGTTTTAGCAGATATTTCTACAAGACCAACAGTATTGTTACGAGGGCTGTAAAGATTATGAATTTTGCCTAACGATTAATTGTCAGAAAAATAATTGCATAATTATAATTGTCTTTTTTTTTCTTAATGGAGAGTGATGAGGAGGACTATATAATATAAAAAAAAAATTATTTTCATAGCATACAACCATACTGGTATAGTAAAAAGAAATATAACAACCTCCAGTAAGCGTAGTTAAGCTCACACATTCTCCCCTCAGACAATCATTTTATTAACTCCGCGGGGGCACACACCCCCTGCACGCCCTATCACAAGCTTGCACGAGCTCAACATGCACACCCATGGTTGGCAGAGAGCAGGACAGACAATTGCCCCCTGGAATCAGAATTCCATTGAACTAGGGTTGCTACAATATTAACTCTGCAACAGCCTTTTATTTTTTTTTATTTGTTTAAATGCATAATCACTGTTAAAAAAACAATAGCGGTTTGACAATTCTGTAATAATTGTTACAGCCCTAATTGTTACACCCATTGTGAAGAAATGTACTCCCTCTGACAGGTGTGCGTCAGTTACTCAACTTATCAGCAGTTTGTCGCAAAAGATGCAGAGAGAAACGCTGGCCGATTGATCTTGGCCTTTTCGGCTTGCTAAATAGACAGAAGCTCTATTCTTCTTCTATTCGTCTTTATGGGCCTTCACACTTGGTTACAGTAATAGAATATGCAAGCTTGTCAGGGGAGTCCCACAATTAAAGATATGTATTAGGCTATTTTACCATAGAATGTAGGCTTGATTCATACTAGATCACACAAGAGGAGATAAAATGAGCTGTTAACAGGATGAATAGTTCCCATAACAATACACACACTCACTGTATTTGGTTTATTTCAGGGCTTCCTGGAGTTCAGCTCACACCAAGAGGCAGCGGATATGGTGAACCACTATGGCGGTAAGCCGGTTTATGTGAGGAATCACAAGGTGACCATGTACCTGTCACCTACCGTGTGCAACATCGATGTGAAGGCCCATCCGAGCCTGGCGGAGCCCCGGGCCACCAGGTTCGTCTGTTTCAACCCACTACCTCCTGGGAGGTTGGTAGAATCAGAGGTCCTCGATCTGGCCAAGATGTTCGGAGATGTGCGGCAATCAAAATTTTCGGGTGATCAGGTATGCTTAACATAATGATTAACTATATCCTTGTCATTTGTGTGGTAACAGGATCATTGAGGTCTGCAGGAAAATTGGTGGAAATCAATGTATAAAGTACTGTGCAAAAGTCTTAGGCAGCCACCAAAGAAAAAACATTTGAAAGCTATTCTGTGCAATAAGTGTTAAAAAAAAAAGAAAACATTGGAATAAACACAAATAAACATTAATACAAAAAAGAAATACAAATATCTTAAGATAAAACAACAGTAACTGTCCATGGTGCAGGTTGGCAGTCTGAAGAGAATCTGAGGCACTCTGTAAATTAAAAAATAACCTGTATTGAATCATGGACCAAAATATGAATTTGTTGTTTTTATAAGAAGTTGGTATTTTGTGTGGCCTCCCTTAGAACACAAAACTCTTTGGTACACTGCTGTTATTTTAGTAGTCCTGTGGTAAATGCTTCCCAAGCTTCTTGCAGGATTACAGATTTTATAATTAATGTTGATTTGTATTGACTAATTTTATAGTGTTTTTTATGAGCAAATAAACACTGGGGGGCGAATTCACTAAAGTGGAATTGCGGCCGTTAATTGCACCATTACATCACGCGTTAGTTGCTCCAGCTATGTGCTCCGTTGTAAAAACCTATTCACTAAAGACATTGCGCTAATAATATCCCAGCACAAACACGCCCATTCAGTGTTTGCGGCTGAGTGCAATTTGCGGCTGATACAGGAAATTACTATAAATACTGCGCATACAGCGCATTAGGCCTACAACTCGTATGCATATCATTGGACGATGGCAGACAGAAAAAGAAAGATACGATTTTCAGACAGCGAAATCCTCACGGACGAGGTTCAAAAACATGTCTCACAGCTTTCCGCTAAAAATATCACGGCTGCAGCAAAAAATCATATTTGGGGTTTAATTTCCCAATCAGTCAGTGTCATTGGTGTGTGTAAACGCGGAAGACTGCAAACAAAGGTGGAATGATTTGAAAAGACGAACAAAGGAAAAATTGTCATTTTATGTTATGCAAGATGCAGCACGCTACGATGATCTGGCATACTTTTGGGGGAGTGTATAACATTGTCCCACCGGTACGATCTAGGCATCTAAACGGCTTTTCAGGATTCAAAATGTGCACTCAATCACACCGCGCATCCTGATGTGAGCCTGGTTGCACGCCGCCTCTCCAACATTGGAAGGATTACGCACGGGAGTCATCATCCATGGCTGAAGGTGATACCTGCAGTCACCTATGATACAAAAGCAAAATATTTTCAAGACCATTTAAATAAAAAAAATATTGTGTATGTTTTTTATTTTATTTATACCTATATCGGCAGCCAGCCGTTCAATGAACAGCTATAGGGAATGCGCAGTTTCGCGTACAGCCTATTATGTGCATAGTTTTGCGCTATGTAGGCTATTATAAATAGTAAAGTATTATTCATTGGGGAGCTTGGACTCGCTGGGGACTGGTGGAGAGAGGCATAGTCTACAGAACCTCCCCAGACGCGACTTCATCCTCCAGTTGGCTGAAGAGCTGCGCGCTCTGGCGTCCAAACGGCTACCGGCGGTGCCCCGCAGTGTCCACAGAAGAATTCCCCCCCCCCCCCCCCCCCCCCCCCCCCCCCAAAAAAAAAAAAAAAAAACCTGCATGGTGAAGACGAGCTGCAGCAAGAACAGAACTGTCTACCAATGCACGAATGCACCAAAGCTGTCTGTGGCAGTTGCACTGAGAAGGTGCAGAGGATATGTGTGAAGTGTATTTGAGCTGCCGCATCAACCGCGCGTAAGAGCAGAGCGCATCAACTCGTGTATAGACTACAACTAGTAGCCTCATAGCCAATAAAACGCCTTATTGTTTTATTCATATATAAACTAGATAATTAGATAATTAGTATTTTTTTTTCATAATTATTAAACATCAAAGTTCTATGCTGCATCTGTAATCACAAGACGTGTAGGCCTATAGCCTACCGTAAAAAGCAATGCATTCTCATATATTAACTTAGATAATTATTAATTAGATAATTATGTACCTACGTTCTATGCTGCATCTGTACAGTAGGCTACTGTTTTATTTGGATCCTTGGCCAAAATGCTGTTCTTGTAGCTAGCAATCCTAAAACCGTATACTGTAAAAAACTCTGCGTTCTTAGGGTACGTCCATTGAACGGCTACTGGCCGATATAGGTATATAGTGAGCCGCGGTGGTTCTGTGTTAAATCAAAAAGTGACATTCTTCTAAATATTCTCTCACAAACAACATGCCTGGCACTGCTGCCATGATCAGCCGAAAGGCTGGCTGACACACCCCTTGCGCTTAAATACCACCACGTCTCTGAAAACGGAATGAATTTCACTTTAACTGCGTGAAGCAATTGGCGCTGATCTTTGTGAATTGGGCGGATTTTGCAATAATGTTAATTTGCATAGAAAGGGGAACATTCTCCGCCCACATTGCCTAATTTAAATATCAGCTAATAACACCGGCGCAGAGAAACGCTATGATGAAGGCAACGCAGTTACCACCGTATTTCACCCTTTGCGAGGGCTTTGTGAATAGCAAAGGTTATTTTTGACTTATTTGCACAGGTTTTGCGTCAGGAAAAGCTGCGCAATCCTTTAGTGAATTCGCCCCTTAGTGTCCAGAGGAATAGCTCTAAACAATTTTCTTAGGGGGCCTAAGACATTTGCACAGTGCTGTAGGTGTAGGATTAAAAAACTAAAATTAAAATCATACAGCACAATGTTTCATAAAGGACAAATGTAGTGTGCACTGTGAAGTGGAGCATAGTAGCTTTCTTAGAGATTTTCCCATTTGCCTCGACAGGTTCTGATTGAGATGGTCGGCCTGAATGATGCCAAAATCATGGTGAAGTACTACCACTCCAACCCGCTGAAGATCGGGGGGAAGAGTGTCAGAGTCAGCTTCTCCTTCTCACCCAGAAGGAACAGGTAAGTGACTGTCCTTTCAGGGGAAAGGTGCTCTGACCAATTTTCCTGTGGGACACATCCTAGTGTCCAGGGAGTTTACTTCGGTGGTTTTTGCCTTGTAGAGAAAGTCCTGAATCCAGCACATCCAGAAGGGCAGACTCCAGCAAAAGCCACAGCAGCAGGCATAAAAGCGAGGAGGCCACCAAGACCTCCTCAAATATAGAGAAGAGCAGCGCAGACGAGCAGCCTGCTGAGAACACAGTGGAAGAAGAAGAGAGTCAGCAAAGTGCCTCGGAGAACCGAGAGGAGGAGGACTTGGACTCTGAAAACAAAGAACTGGAGGAGGAAGAGGGGATCATGGTGGAAGATGAGCAGAGTTTGTTAGATGATGTTGATCTAGAGACTGGTGCTGATGTTGATGCTGAAAAACCCGCGGGTTCTCCTGTTGCTGATGTTAAAGACGAAACAGAACTGGGAAGCGCTGAACTGTCGGCAGAGAAGAAATTGGTGGATTCTGTTCAAAAGGCTGCCGATGATCCAGCTCTTTGTGATCCTGAACTAAAGGCTGCAGACGATCCATCTGTTTGTGATCCTGATCAAAAGGCTGCAGACAATCCGTCTGCTTGTGATCCCGACGCCTCAATGGAAGACACGATGGAGCAGGAGAGCTTTCATGAAGATGATGTAAGGCATCCTTGTAATTCATATATTGTGACCTGAATCAACAAACCAAGTCTTATTGTGCCCCAGAATTGAAAATAAGTATATATCCAAGTAACCAAGTTGTGGATACCCGACCATTGACCACCCTAAGCATGTGTTTTTCAACTCTGAGCTTGGTTGAAGGTCTTGGAGCATTTAGTTTGGTCGAGACCCTCCACTGATCAGTTGGAACGCCTAAAGCTAATACAAACCATAGTACCACTGAAATCTGGCTTAGGTTTCAGTGGTAATCACCACTTTCTGTTGAGGCCCTATCATCGTCATCACATACAGTCAAGATGTCGATCGTTGGTGCCTGTGATCTGTGCCGGCATGGATTTCAGCCACATTGGTCGTAGAGGTGTTTGCTGGATAGCATAGAAAGGATTTGCTGTTAATTATTAATAATCATTTAGTATTTGCTGGCAATTCAAATAAGACTTTCTAAAGATGCTGACTCTTGAAATTATACACATGTATAATTTGAATAAGGCAGAAATGCTTTTTTGTCAAATATTTTCTTGTATAAATAAAGATGAATAAAAATAGTCATATAGAAGCAAGACAGTATGATACTGGTCATAAGAGTTGGTGTAAACTATTAACTAGGCTAGTACTTTACATCCACATTAACATCCATATTAACTAGGCTAGTACTTAACATCCACATTTCACTCCCTAGCTTTGAGGTATACGAGACTTGGGAGCAGAAGAATCCATTCATACTTTCCTCTCACTTTTTCTGTTTGTTCTTCCGTTGGTCAACAGGAGCACATGGACGACATGGACTTCCCTGAGAACATGCATGATTTTGTTACATTGGATGAACTTGATGACAAGGCTGAGGAGGAGGATGCGTGCATGGGTGAGGAAGGAGTGATATAAAATACATTCACCTCATTTCCATCACAGACTAAACGTGTGAATTAATCGGTAGTGCAATATTTGATCTTCTGTCGTTTTAATTTCAGATTCAGCTGAGACACAGGTGAGTGTTAATCCAAATGGTTCCTGATCAGTTTTAGGGGTTACTTGAGTCAACTAGTGGACTGTAATACTTTTTTCATTAGAGGTTAGATTCATTAGAGGTTGCTCTGTTTTTAATTTTATTAGATTTTTGGTTGTTGCTCAGTAAGATGTTGTCATTTACAGGATGGGAAGGTGGTTGTCATTAAGCCCCTCAGAAGAGCCTACCAGCCTAGAGTAATGCAAGCAGCACTCTACAAGCTGGCAGAGCCTTTTGGGAAGGTTGTGCACCACATCATATCCTACTACAGACAGGAGGTGGGTTCATGATTATATCATTTGTATATCACCTATAGTATGTTTTTGATTGGTAGAATATCGTTTTGCAAACAGTTTAAAGGGTGACAGTTTGATTTTACTCTAGAACATGTTGATTCTCACTGGGTCAGTTACAACTGGTTATGCATCCGTTTTACCCACCCACAAAGCTTTTATGGTCCAGATTGTGTGTTCAGTGTTTTTGGCTCTCCGAGCATCTACGCCCTCTCAGCCTGTTTTGTGGTTCCTGCGTCCAGCGCGGTAAGGAAAGAAGAGAGGAGGGAGGATGAACAGCGTTGTACGCTTGTGGAGGCTGTACTGTGTGTTTTCGGAGGTGGGCGGAGCCTCTGCAGGCCCTCAGTACAGCCAGTAATTGCGCTGTATCTCCACATGTACAGGATTTAACCAACGACAAGCTTAAAGGTCCTCACACTGGTTTGATGGGAGGAGCACATCTACCAAAATGCTGTTTTTTTATTTATTTTATTTTATTTTTTTATAAAGAACTTTAATACGTTGAACATTTTCTACTCTAGACTGGAGCTGCTTGGTCAGGGCCAAGGGCTATGGGTTTTGTGCAACACATTTTTTGGCTTTAAAATCTCAGTATTATCTAAGATGGATTTTCACACACTGGTCTCTAATTTCCCTATGATGGATCAAACAGCTTTTGCAAGACAGTTCACTTTTTCCTCTATCTCATTGATGGATGTTTGAGGAAAATATTCCAAGGTTTTGTAATGTGACATGTGAGGCACATTAGTAATCAACAAAGGTTTTTGTCACCGTACTCTGGCTGGAAAAGTACGGTTTGAGCTCCATGTTGGGCGCAGTGAAGTATTTAATAGTATATGATACTGTATAAACAAGATTTAGTTTTTGATTTTTCATCTTCAAGTTCA
Source organism: Borostomias antarcticus (assembly GCF_949987555.1). Taxonomy (NCBI): domain Eukaryota; kingdom Metazoa; phylum Chordata; class Actinopteri; order Stomiiformes; family Stomiidae; genus Borostomias; species Borostomias antarcticus. The sequence goes on from NC_140248.1 coordinate 16,106,892, forward strand.
TTCCATCTCCAGCTTTTTCTGGGTGCGTTGTCATTTGAACAGCACTATCAGTGTTGCCTGCTGTCCCCAATATAGTTGTTTATGTCTAAGAAAGAAAAAAATGCTGCTGTCAACTGATTTTTATTTATAAAAAATACAATACAGATCTGTATTTATAATTGTATTTTGTACAATAATGGTGAAAGCTCATTCTCTTGATTTCTTGTGTTCTTGCTTTTTCTTTGGATAACAAGTTTCTCCTGCTGAATTTCAGGCCCGGCTAGAGCTGGAGAGTTCAGAGAAAGCTCATGAGATGGTGAAAGCCCTCAGAGACAACAGGAAATCACAGCTTTTTGGGAAATACGTCAGTGTAACCATGAGCCATAGAGTGAAGTATTTGGAGGTGAGTTTAATAGTTGTTATTGGATTACGGATGTTACCGTTAACAGTTAACCAATAATAAAACAAACTAGAAATAGTGTTGTGAGTCAGACGGCGGAGGCCTACAAGACTCTGACCCCTGAGCTTCTAGGTCTTTCTACAAAAAAAAATTCATTTTGAATTGAATGCAGGCTACTCAATACAGTAATTTTATAATGTTATGGTCAATATCAATCATGCCTTGTTGAGTGTAGCCTAGGCTGTAATAGTGACTTTATGCTGTTGACTCCTAATCGTTTGCTGTGATAAACCTATTTTGGATCATGTAATTTCAGTAAACCTACCTTGATCACAATTTCATGTTGTCCCTACAGATGCCTAGTGGGAGATCCATCTTCATAGGCATGCTTCCCTACCAGAAGTACTCAGACCTCTCTCTGCTGCGGCTTGCCCTGCCTTTCGGGAAAATCACCGGCTATAATCTGAATTGGCGTAATAGGACGGTATGAGAAAAAAGAGGCCCATTATGTTTGAGGTTGACTGCTTATAATTGTATAATTATCATTTTGTAACAATAAAAACAACATTTTTCTGGTGCTTTGTCTCTCCTCCAGTGCTACATCCAGATGGAGACGGTGGAAGCAGCTCAGAGGATGCTGAGGAAGTATGAGTGGCACCGGCCCAGGTTCCACGGCTCCGTGCTGAAGATCTCCGCGTGCCAGAAGGGGGACTCACTGATCACATGGTGAACCCTCTTTAGAGCGGCAACAGACCCTTAAAGTGCCGCACATTACAATGTTGAATTTACCGTTCCATTAGGTCGTTAGCTTGTTAACATTGTTTTATTTGTTCTGCTATTAATGTCAGTTGATTGGAAGGAATGTAGTCCATTTCATGCTCTTGTTTTTTTTTCATTGTATTTACTATTTTCTTCTAATCAACCAAGCCAATCATGAATAATGAAATGTATCCGGTAATTCTTTACTATGAATAAAGTTTGGCCTATTCTTCTGCCCTGTCTGCTCAGGTATCCTCCAGGCAAGCTGGAGCGGTGGCTGGCCCTGAAGAACAGCAGAGCCCAACATGACCATGAGGAGATGAACGGCCAGTCAGCTAAAAGCCCCTCCGCACACAGGGTTCCCCCGGGGGAGGTGAGAACACATTCTTTATCTTTACCTTTCTTTAATAATAATTAATAATAATAATCGTTAATCTTTAATATTTTTTTTCCCTGACTGTTAAGGGATGTGGTATAATGTTGAAAACTATAATCGGGTTGCCCTTCTGGTTGATACTAGTAAATAAGGGCTTTATTTAGCTCAAAAAGAGTGCATTATTATAATTTGTTTTATGTTAGTAGTTTTATCATTCATTTAAAACATACTGTCTTGATGTGCCTTGCTAGCCTGCCATGTGTTCTGAAGAATGCAGTTGGTTTTGTGTTGGTCTCTGCATCTCAGACTTGGTCGAGTGGAGGAGTGATGCATAGATAATCAATAATCAGTGTGTGAGATGATCATGATGGATGTTCCCGTGGACAGGATGGTGTGCTGCCTGACCGTGAGGGGGTCTGTGGAGACCCTGACGCTGACCAGGCCAGTGCTGCAGCCGCGGACCCCGAGGGCGAGGACAAGAAGCCGGAGGAACCTCTGGGTCCCTACAACCCTGATAACCCCGTGGGTAAGAAACCACTCTCACTACAGAACCTCTGGGTCCCTACAACCCTGATGACCCTGGCTGTTTTTGCTGTATTAAATGTCTGACTGTACCTATACTATGTATTGACATGGCTATGGTAAAAAGACTAAAGAGTGTAGGCCCAGTGTTGTATTAGTTTGTAAACTTAATCAAAATGTATTTTTCTTTTACTCTTAATTTACAGGACTACACTATTTGGTTCAGAGGACTGGGTTGTTCTGCAGGCTGTGCAACATCTTCTACACCAATGAAAAAACGGCCAAATCTGTCCACTGCAGCAGTGAGGAGCATTACGAGAACGTGAAGGTGATTTTCTCTTCTTTTATTATTTCCTCTCTTAACGGGCGATAGAGAACTACATCTGTGTCTAACGGATTCTGATTCTCTCTCTGACTGCTTACAATTCAAACATCTTCATTTAGACTGAGGTTGCAGCAGCGTTTTTCTTACTGGGTGGTATGGCACTCGGAAAATATCTTAGTGGTTGAACTAGAAGGCAGTTAGACATTCCCAACATTACTCAGTTTTGATCTTAAAACGATAATTCATGGTAATACTTTTGTCTGTTAAAGCTAGCACCAACTCTACTTGTGTGTGTGTGTGTGTATATATATATATATATATATATATATTATTTTTGAGGCTGTCAATCAATGGAAAGTGTATCGATGTAAATCGATGTAAAAAATGTAAAGGGAATTTTTGAACTAGGGCCTCATTTTTGTCCTACCCACAATGTTGTTGATTGATGGAGAACATTTTCTGTGGATTCCATGCTGTCTCTCGTTCGGGCATCACAGCCTGCTAATGCTAGCACAAGAATCAAATCAAAGCAAACTCACTTACACACTGTAAACAAGTAAAGATTGCCAGATAAATTTAACTCATCAAAATCTCTTTCAAACTTGGCCATTCCAACTTGCAAACAAAACAACAACTTGTGTTGACAGTAGGGGTGTAACAATATATCGTGCCACAATATATCGCGATACAGAAACGTCACAATATGTATTGTCAAGGTGAAAACAATATTGTGATATGTTTATTGTATATCAGTGAACGCTGGCTACACAACGCTGGTAACAAACACGTCTTTTGTCTCTAGGCCTATCCATGATATTACAACAGTTAAGTGTATTGGAGTAGAAATGTGGAGAAATGCACTATTGGTGTGAACACCAGCGCTACTGCAACGCTTCACACCTGCCCTTAGTGTATCGTATTGTTATCGTAAACCCAATATCGTGTATTATGTCATATCGTGAGATTAGTGTATCGTTACACCCCTAGTGGACTCCACTCTTCTGTTTGTTGTTATTGGGTTGTTTTGAAGACAATAGATCAGGGCGGAGGGTATATTTTCAGTCAGGTGTGTTATTTAGCTTGTACGTTACTTAGCAGGATTAGACAAAAACTACCAGAGCGATTTTCACGAAACTCGGTGGAGGGTTTAGCTTCGGCCAATTTAGAACCCATTAAATTTGGGAGAGGATCAGAATCACTGGGCGGATACACAAATTAAAAGAATACAAAATTTGGCGATACTTACACAATCTTCCTTTACTTCATCCTCAGTTCTTTTGCCAGGTTTGCTGCCCGGTGGCCGAGCGGTTAAGGCTTTGCAGTAGTGATCTGTAGGCCCAGGTTCACATCCTGATGATGATGTTTTCCTTTAGAGAACGTTGGCTCGATCGTCACACTGAGAAAAATCTGCTTTAGAAATCAACTTAGATGTCAATTTTATTTATTTGCCCCCTCAGGATGTGCATCGCATGAGAAAATGACAACAGATGATATTTATTTCTAGCTTTGCGAGATTTTATCATACACGCATAAAAAACATTGATGGAATCCTTATAATTGCGACTTTACGGGTTGAGCACAGTCAAATTTTGTGGTTTTTAAAAGTAGCTTAACACAAAAGTCAGCTTGCATAACCTTGCATATTACTGTAAGACCCCCAGTAATGTGCAGTCTCCTTTCTGTTGACATTCTAATAGGGGCAAATTGACCTGGATTGATAGGGCGCTTTCTCTGTGGACGTCCATTCACATTCTAAACAGGTGACGGGGCGCGAGATGGCCATGGGTGAACTGACGATTTGAACTTAACATGCACAGGTAGTCCGCGAGAATAGGGCTAAAGCCTGTAGAGTTATTTTCGGTTTCACGTTCAAGTATAGGCCTACACTCATGGTTATTGGTCACTACAGAATGACTGTTGCTCTTAACAAAATTAGCCTGCACATAGCAGTAAAAAATATAAAGGCAATTCACGAGTCATTCACAACAGTTTTTGATAAGTTATTTTATTTCTGTCTTCTGCATGGCTCTGAGTGTGTTTGAGTCACAGCCAGGAAGACGGGCTGTTATTGTCCTTTGTCCAAGATGAAAGGTTTGAAAGATCACGGGGTGTGGTGTGGGTAATGAATATTCTGATTGCCTACTAATTAGCCTGCTAAATTTTGGAACCGTTGTGACTAAACCGTTCTTTGGCTATTTAGATCTAAGATATTCAGAATAATTTTGTACATCATTACATAACCAAGACTTTGATGGAACAACTTTCATATTGTCAATCGCTGTGGCGAGAACTTCTGAGAAAAATTATGATATTCGTGGAACCAATGAGAAGACTCTTGGATTTTATGTGCGGAAGATGATTGGCCTGTGCAGATAGTGGACTGTGTGGGGAGACCGATTTGGCCTCTGATTGGTCACTGACCGCAGCTTTCCACTTTTCTCCTACATTCGTGTGAGCTGTTGACAGTTGGCACATAGTGTGATTAAGGCTACTTGGACTTTCTTCCACGTTAACTCTCTTCTCGGACTTGTCTAGCTACAGTTTTCTTCTTTTCTGGGCAGGATGAGCTTTTCATTTAGTCCCGACTATACACTCCCAATTAAATTTGTTCAAATGCAGCTGGATTTGAAAGGTAGGCGCTGGCTCTGCCCTTATGCCCATGTTTGGTAGCGTTTTACTCCAGACCAATGCTATGCTAACACGAATGTGATGAAGACCGCATGACGGTGAGAGGAGGCAGGGCTATGTGGGCACTCCAGCTGTGTGTGTGTGTGTGTGTTTGTGTCAGCTGGCCGGCAGACAGAGGAGAGGGAGAAAGCTCAGAGATAGTGTGGAAAATGAGAACTGAAACCGTCTCAAATGGAACATAGAGACCCAACAAATCAGATTTTTTTTTAATGGCACCAATGCGACCCCTTCGAATTTTATATTGCATTAGCAAAAAAAGGATCACAAAATGCAACCAATTTGGTTGCAGTTTTAAACCCTGCATATACAGTATAGGTGCTGCTGCTACCTCACAGACAGAAGGATATTGCTGAAAAATAAAGTCACTGAACTTTCCACCAATCGATTATTTGTACGGACGGGTGTCACTTGAACCGTCAAGATGCAAGATCACAAAAGGTCTCGCTAGCACAAGATCACCTTTCTTCCTTCAAAATGATCCTCAGTGCTGGCTGATGAGAAACTCAATTGTAAAGCGCAATTCAAAATGTGTGCGAATAGTAACTGGCAGTGCCATATGGACATTCTTGTTGCACTGATTTCCGACAAAACGGTAGTGACTGCCGTGACTAAAACAACAGAGCAGGTTTAACTCCAGCCCAGAGTGCTTGTATTTGACCCATTTGTTTGAGGAAAAATTATAATTCTATGCTAGCTATAGGGAAAATCATGCGATTAATTTGTTTTGTAAAGTTAATTATACATATAACTGTTTAGAGGCTACGATTTCATCTCCCTTCGTGAGATCTTTGAAGACATGGTAGCGCCAGTGGTGCATGCCCCCGGACCTTCCTAGGGGGGTCACATTGTCACCCTTTTCACCCCTGATTAGTTTGCACCCCTGTAGTGTTGCTGTAGCTAACATTAGCCTTTATCTTGCTGACAACAACGTTACTTCTCTACAGCTACTGTGACAGACAGGTCTGCTGGTGGAACATACAAATCAGTAGGCCTACTAAAACGGTATGGCTAGCTAAAATTAGCCGAATTAAGAAACTTTGCTGCTTGGTCGCAACAATACAGTAAAAATGAGATACGATACAAACATGGTGAAACAAAAACCAGTGAGGCACAGTAAAATGGGGTAGATTAAAATAAGATAGAAAGAAAAAAATGAAGAGAATACTAGATGAAAAAGGCATGTCTTGAGATTGCGTTTAAAAGTGTGTAGAGATTGTGGTTCCCTCAGCTCCTCTGTAGCCCAAACAGCCCAAATGTGCTTCCCTCAGCTCCTCTGTAGCCCAAACAGCCCAGATGTGGTTCCCGAGGCAGGAGCTGTTTTCTGTCTCATTCCCCCCTAGTGGTCGTGTGCGCTGCACTCCACCCGGCACCAATATCGTCATAGCGCTCAACCCGCTTATGTAGCCTAGATTTACCAGAATATACGAAACAAAGTTGTAAAATGATCTCTAGCTAGCTACATAAGGTAGCTAGCTTCATGTCCCGCCTCAATCTCATAATGAACCGAAAATCATTTTATTTCACTGCCAGTCAGAAAATGTCCGCTAGCCATGATGCAAATTTTCGCTCTATTCTACTCCGTTCGCTTATGCTAACAATGTTAGCGATCACAAACAGACGTTCAGGTTCAGGTAGGCTACAGAAGAGGAACGCACAGAACAGCCACGGCGGCCATATAATGGAAGAGGGGACGCAACAATGTCATGGCAAGCGCATGTTGAACAGGTATACATCTTAAAGCTAAATCGTATCTACAGTCAGATGAATAGATGGTTGTTCAACACTGTTGTAAGAATTTATTCAGTTATGGGTGTATTCGTTTTGGTTTGTGATATTACATAAAATGTGTTTCGGTTTGTGGTGTACTTCGGAGGTCATGATTTGAATGGTGAATTTTAACGGATTCAGTCGATTTGAACTCGTCAACGCTGTAAATGAGGGAGACCTCAGTGCCTTTATTTATACCTCAGAGTATAAATAAAGGTTTGAAATGATTTATCCACCCCTGGTATTCTGAGTAATGCTTTCCATACATGTGCAGCTCCGCATAGTGAACTGTACGGGTTACGGATTTGTAATCACTGATATTTGATAGATTGATAGAGAGAATGTGCACACAGGCACTTTGCACTAGTATACACAATGCAGGATAAAAAAACAAAAACTGCTGTACAAGTGGAGTTGATGCTAACTTTAACCAATGGACACGTATTGTCTTGAATTATCGTTTTAAGGTCAAAACTGAGGAATGTTGGGAATGCCCTACCTTCAAGTTCTTCTTCACTAAGAAAATATTTTGTTCAAAGTGCTGCTTCACATCCACTGCATAGCACCCAGGGCAAAGGTCAATAGCTCATTACCTTTTGAAATGTTCCCCTTTTACAGAGAAAGATGGAGGAAGAGAAGCAGCCTTCAGATGATTGAGAGGACTCTGTCCTTGTGTGAGCTTCACAGAGGAAGACCGGCCGTTCTAACATCAGTTTTTAATATTCCTTTATGCTACTGATGACATAATTTTGCCCTACCTGGAGAATGGATGTGATGCAACCTTCTAATCATTAGTTAGAGTAGTTTTCTGTGTGATTATGAATAGTATACTGTATGAATGTTGTGGCCTATTTGTTCATTATCATAGACATTATCAAATAAAATGTCTTGTTTCAAGGATTGTCACCATAGGTGTTGCATTTGTTATGTTTTAAACGGCTGGCATCAACTCTGATCTGCGGACCAATCAGCTTCTGGCTAGCTGCCAGTAAGCCTCGGTGGCCTTTGGACAGATTTAGTATTGTATACAAGAATTGCTGGGTTGTGTATGTCTAATATTATTATTATTTTTATTATAATTATTATATATTTGTTTATAATGTTATGTCGTGTGTGGATGGATGGTGAACTGTAATTCAAGATTGGCTGAGTCATGTGCACCATGTTGGCTGAGGCTGAAACAAGAACATGGCGTTATAAGCCTGAGAGCGCAGAGCCATCTGGTGCTGGGCTGTGACCAGAGCTGGCGGCCGGGTCTCCTCCAGGCTAGCAGCAAGGAGCACAGCCAAGCACTGGCCTGAACCAGTCAAAATACTCCAGACATGAAAATGTGTGGAGGAGTACATGCTTTCAAATGATCATGTTAAATCTAGGATTACCTAGAAGGAGAAGAGAAGGAAACATGCTGGGAGTGTAATATAACCTCCTAGATTCACACTGGGACGTGGGGGTCCTCATGATCTAGCACTGAGGATCGTTGTGAAGAGGGTATTGTGTTCTGAGTGATGCTGAGACCTTTTGTGATAAATTTAAGTACCTGTCCTTACAAATGATCACTTGAAGGTGGAAAGGTCAGTCACTTTATTTTTCACCAGTATCATTGTTCACATCTATTCCATGGTACATTTTACACAATGTGATTCACACGTCTGTCCATTAGGCTATATAGATAAAGTGAAAAAAATAAATATATATTTCTGACATTAAATACAAATTGAATACCATTTTCTGTTACTGAATATTGAACATAAAAACACATGCAGCAAAATTAGTAATGTGACAAAAATCCCATAATGTATTGCATTCACATTCCACAGTGAGGTAACAAATAAAAATAATCGATGCTGTCAGGAACTAACTTAACTTACTATAAGGCTAGTGGATTACAATAACGCATCAAAACAACAACCAAAATAATGTGTTCTAGAACAATGGCAGATTTCCATGCTGTCCATGTCACACCTGTGTTGACTGAGGCACACACGCCCACTCTGACAAAAATGACACCATTGTGTAACTGAGTGTCAGGGCCATGGTCAACCCTTTTAAATGTTAACTGAATAAATAGTATTGCCCCCCCCCCCTCTACAGTACCCCAGTTTCCATGAACAAATGACATCTAGGCACCCTACAGAGACATCAGTGCAACTGCATGCTGCCTGGGGAGTTTGAGAGCTGCTGATTGGAGAAGCGCACCCCCGCCCCCCCACACAGGCACAGTGGTGTTCCTCTACATGATCTGGCGCGGCATGCCGTACCCCCTCATGCCAGACTGAGATGCCCCCTGGTTGCTGCCCATCTGCATGCCGATCAGGTTCTGACCGCGGCGCAGCTGCTCCTCAGAAAACGCCCTGCGGTTGCCCTGAGCCTTCCTGAATGAACACAGGAGTGGACACAGCTGATCATTTCACTGTTGTCACACTCATGCAGGTTACTGATGGGGCAGTAATGAGATAATAGAACACAAGCATTTTGTAGCCGCCAAACAGGAAACAATGTGATGTATGTAAGCATAGCATTGTGTTTGTTGAGTTGTGATATCAGTGTTGAATACTGATCCATTTGTGCTTGTGTTTGACTTGTATGACTCATAAAGATCATGAGTGTGTCCGTTCTGACCTGTGGAACCAATCCGGTTCTCCACGGTAATGGCCGTCGTCCTTTGTGAGGGCCATACTGCCAAGAGCTGCCAGGGTCCTCTGAACAGCCGCCAAATCTTTCCCTGCAGGCATCAGACTTGTTCAGTAACATTCAATAAATCCGATACATGATGAATCAAACTCTTCTCTGTTTAGGAATCTGTCATTGGCAAAAAAAAAGGCATACAGGAAACAAGCCGGAGGCATGGCTCAATGAGCACTGATCAAATGTTTTGTGAGAGGGAGGCTCGATGGGAGACTGTGGTAACTACCTTCCCATAGGTCCACAGTCTGGAAGAGGTCTGTTTTGATCACTCCGTAGACCTCAGCTGCCTGCAGGAACTGAGAGATCTTCTCCATTTGCTTGAAGGCCATCTTGGTCTCGGGGATCTTCTTGATGGGTTTTTCACCCACGGGGTGGAGGCTGTTGATGAGCCTGCAGAGAATCTGCTCAGAGAGAAACGGTGAGAACAGATACAGCCTCTTCTGTGGTGGCAACGGTGGATGGAAGCGTGTCATGTTTTTTTTATATATATAAGTTAATTTTTTAGGGCTTTTCAGCTTTAATGGACAGGACAGTGTAGAGAGACAGGAAACGTGGGAGAGAGAGAGGGGAGACACGCGGCAGAGCTGGGAATTGAACCTGGGTCTGCCGCGCGAAGGACTAGCCTTCATATGGTGCACGCCTTACCCAGTGAGCTACCGGGGTGCCCTCTGGAAGCGTGTCATGTTTGTTGCCCACAGTTCCACTAGTAATGTAGATGCCAGTGTAACATCATAGCGCTGAATAAGAGATTACAACATTACAGTGAGAAGGACTTGTTCTACGGACTCAGGGGAACTCACTGTCCCATCCTTGAGCCAGTCCTGGAAGTTTTCTCTGCCCGGCTGTGGCTTATCTGTGTCTCCACCACACTGGACGATGACCCACTCCACCAGACGGGCCTCCAGGTCCTTGGAGTACTTCTGATCGATCTTCTCCTGCACCTCTCTGCTCATCCCATAACTGGGGCCTCTGTTGGCCATGGCTGCTGGAATAAGATGCACGGTAGTGCTTCCCCAACACGGACTGAAAGGAAACTCTACCAGTTCAAGCACGCACACACACACACACACACACACACACACACACACACACACAAAGACTACTTAACAATTTACACTAATTTCATTATTTTTGTAAAGGAGGTCAAATCCATGTATTATGTAAGCTGTGTGCACCGAGTTGCACTGTGCTTATGCTATGAATCTATAAATAATGCATTGTTTTGCAAGAGAGCAATACAGCTTTTGTGATACAGTATGTTAAAACAAACGGGCGTACAAAGCTTGTGAAGTTATCAGAGAGGTGAACGTAAACACTACTTTGGTCATCACATCCGCAATACATAATCAGTTATTTATAAGGAGCCATCTTTTAAGATGAAGTGAGAGAGAAATGTGTTAAACAGAACAATTTCCGCCCGCGTTCATCTCTTCACTGGATGGCATCCAAAGCAATATTGATGAGACGCCATCGCTCTTAAGCGCAGGAGCAAATGCAACATCCACACAGGCCATCATAAACACGCTCGGACCATCATGCCAAATAGGCCCTCAGAGGCAAAAAATATTTTTTGAGGCATTGTGTAAGTGCCTGAAATAGGCAGGCTACCTGTTTAGCGTGTGCAAAATTGAACATGTAGGCCCATTCGGAATGACATTGTCACCGCGCATTTTTCTGATTTGGATCAATTTAGCCTACTTACTTGTCCGAAATAAATGTATGATCCACTTCGTTTTGTGTCTCGTCGTTAGTCCTCTGCAGTCACATGCTGATGTAGCCTAACTGGATATCTTGGGTGCGGTGTTTCTCTCAGCATCCGTTCTTCTCGAAGGCTACTCGCACAGCTTTCAGTGCCAGGAAAGTCAATTGATGCATCAGCGCCTTCCCGCTCCGGGCAAGAAGCAAGCGCATGGCAAACCAGGACAGCGTCGACTCGCATCCAGTGGAAATGTTTGTCTCTAATGGCTGCTATGTAACGAGCTTATATTTTTACAAATAGATAATTTAAGTAATTCGCTTTCTCCATAGCCAACAATTGTATTTTCATATTGAACTATAAATTGTGCGGGAAGAGCATAGACCTCCGCCCATGAATGCATGTCGTCATAGGCGATTTTACCCTCTGAGAGTAGGGGGGGGCAACATTTTGACTTGAGGAGAAAAAAAAACAGTTCTGCCGTCCTGTCCCATCCCATCTATTTACAAAGAATGCCAGTTGTGAACAGTATGCTAATAAGAAATCCGTATGACAATTCAATATGCACAACACATCAAACTTCATCTAGACACCACAAGCATGTCAATATGATTTTATGACCTAGCACTAGGCCATACCCAACATCACAACATACAACTGCCTGCTGGTGTTAGCTTCCTCGCCGATGGTGATGTTGCTAGTGCTAGTGCTAGTGCTAGCTTTCAATAGCCTCTGGAGCACTTCTGCATTCGATTGCACCTGCTGCAATGTCATTTCGAGTGGTAGCTTCTTCATAAGCATTGCCAGTTTTATTTTATTTTTTTATGAAGTGGTGGTCAATTGTTTTTATAGCTCTTTTCGCCATTGTGAGCAGGTTGGCTAGTTGTAGCTTGTTGAGCACTGAGCAGTACAGTCAGAAAAAAAAAAGTCTTAAGTTCACTATTTTGGAGCTCAGACCTATTTGTGGTAGTTTTTACATAATCCTAGTCCAAAAAATTAATGGAGGTGAATAGCCGGTCGTGTTTGGGCAGCTCATGGACAAAAAAATTGCCACAAAGTATGTTCCCGATCGGGTTTTATTGATCATATTATATCCATTGATTTATATTGACAACAAAGCCAGAGATGTTTAGATTAATCCGCGTCCCATATTTGTTTTGATCAACAAACACTTCTACCTAACACTATCAATGAAATATGAGCTACCAAGCAATCCTAGGCTTCTCGACTTGTTGTGTAGACTGTGACCTGGAAGTGGCTCTTCTTCTACGGTAGCCTCCAAACTCAGTCAAGTTCAAGCGGAAGTTTACAAACGTATGTACTGCTGAAAATAGTTCTATGCTAAATGATAAATAAAACTTGAAGCAGACTTTGTGCCGATTTTTTTTTGTCAAAACATCAACGGACACCAGTGACCACTTGGTGAGTTTCCTGTCTTTGAAAACAAGTTTATGGTGTTTTTGAGGGCTTTTGTCTATGCACCTATGGATCCATTGAGTGTGTCAGCGGCGACGGGCTGTATCTCGAGAGTGCACCGCTTGACGAAACTTTGATATCGGCCGTTGTATATGATATATACAATAACCTTATAACATGGCTTATCATGCTAAATTCTGAACCTGTCCTTCAAGTCAATGGGGCATTCGTAAATGCGTTGGAAAAACTATGATAAATGTGGTTTTAATATATATATAATATAATTGCTTACTCGTTTTCCCTCTCTCTCTCTCTCTCTCTCTCTCTCTCCCTCCCTCCCTCTTTCCCTCTCTTTCTCTCCCTCCCTCTCTCTCCCTCCCCCTCTCCCAGCAGGCCTGCAGCCCTGCCCCTGACCCTAGTGATGACTGGAGGGTCTGTCACGTGTGCAACATGACCTTCCGCTCTGGCCAGTATCTGACAGCCAAGTATCACTATCAGGGCAAGGTGCACGCCAGGAACCTCCTCAAACAGAAGACCGTGGAGGGGAAGGGGCCAGCATGCACCAGGAACCTCCTCAAACAGGAGACCGTGGAGGGGGAGGGGCCAGCATGCGCCAGGAAACTCCTCAAACAAGAGACAGTGGAGGGGGAGGGGCCAGCATGCGCCAGGAACCTCCTCAAACAGGAGACCGCGGAGGGGGAGGGGCCAGCATGTTGTCCTCCTCATGTACAGTATGACCCCGATTTCTTCTGCACCATCTGCAACGTCTTCTGCAACGCAAAGACGGCCCCGCAGCACTATAGCGGCAGGAAGCATAAGAACCAGCTGATCAAGATGAAGAGCCCTGATGGAAACCCAACACAAAAACACAAACGCACAGAAGAAAAAGCTGACAGAGACCCTGTTACCAAACCTGGTGAGAGAAGGAGGGAGGTGGGGGTCTAGAGGCAGGTTGACAAGGAATGATGAGAGGGAGAGGTAGGCAGGGGGAGAGAGAGAGAGATGAGACAGAGAGGTAGATAGATAAAGAGAACAAGATATGAGCTGTTTCAGAGGTGTATTTGTATGTGCTATAGTGTCTGACAGTTTGGCTGTGTTTATGAAACATTCAGCTCACAAATGTCCTCTTTTCAATTGGTTCTAAAAATCTTTTCCTGTTCTTGATATGGTGCAGTATGAAGTGTTCCACCAGAGGGCGTAGTCTACATAGGTGGTGGCTATTGACTCATTGTGTCCCTCCTGTCTCTGTCTCTTCCTGCGGCAGCAGTCTGTGTGCCTATTTGAGCTCTCAAAGCTCCTCTGCTCCGGCCGGTGGCTGCAGCTCAGCTGTCTGACACGTCCTCCCTGCGTGTCTCTGACGCGTCCTCCCTGTGTGTCTCTGACGCGTCCTCCCTGCTCCGTCTCTGACGCGTCCTCCCTGTGTGTCTCCTCAGTGAGGGGCTTCCCCTGCACCTTGTGCAACGTGCACCTCAACTCCATGGAACAGTACCAGGACCACGTCAGAGGGTCAAAACACAAGAGACAGTATGTGCATCTATGTATTTATCTATGTATCTATCAGTTGATCCATCCGTCCATCCCTCCATCCATCCCTCCATCCATCCATCCATCCCACCTTCCCAGAGGACCAAAGCCAAGAGAATTATCAACCACAACACAGACAGACCCATATGTACAAGACACACACCTGCAGTTCGTTTTTAGTCCACATATAGTTCAATAAATGCTGTCCCATGTGTGCCTGTTCAGACTTTACTTTTAAAGAAACAAAAATGGAATCATTTGAATAATGTCTTTCTTCGAAATCGAATTTCTATGATTTCAGAGAGAAGAGAGTGGGCGACACAACAGCAAGCAGCACCCCCTCAGACAACCAGCAGTCCAAATGAAAACCAGAACCAGTTCTCAGCTCAAAACCAGAACCCAGCAGAGACACAGTCCAGCGATGAGGCCGAGCCAGTACAGGGGGCCTGGGGAACCAGGTTCAACCAGGACTGAGAGTGATCCCACCTCCACTAAGAGTGATCCCACCTCCACACCGCCACCAACCTGGCACTCTACCCACTCCCAAAGAGAGGAGCCAGCCCAGAGGCTGATACCCTAAAACCCCTGAACCCCCTCAGCCCACCAGCTAGTCACCCTCCCACCATTCCCATGCCTCCCTGGGTGAGGGATGAGGGGAGGGGTAGTCTTGAGGCTGTATTGTAACAGGCCGTGCGTAACGTCTCTCAGTCTTGCTTCTTTGTTCCTAGTGTATGCTGCTCACCCATACCCAGGAAGGGAGGGAGTGTGATCCCCAGCTAGTCACCAGTTTGATGTTTATTGAAAGCAGAAGAAGAAGACTGCCAGTTAATGGAATCACATCCTCTTTCATGTATCATACTCAGTATTTGTCAGTAAATTATCTGAACATTCTACAGCACAAAATTACATTGTGATTAATCTCTTCCAGGAACGGCTCTTGTGCACACATGTGAGTGAGTGATTACATGAGGTGAATGACTAGATTCCGCACCCCCACTATAAAATGATGATGGTATTGTCCATGTGACACTTTAGCTCCTGGGCCTTTCCACAGATCCTCGCCTGCCATGTCAGTGCCCACTGGTCTGGCTGTCCAGGTGGGCACGCGCATTCCTCAGCATCTCCATATATAGCCTGTTGTTCTCACTGGAATACAAACAAATAAACAAACCAACGCAGGGTCAAAACTATTTAATGTTATCTCTGTACCATGTACTAGTGCATGCTACTATTGTTGACCGTGGAGATTCATGCTGTCTGAATGAGCACTCACGTGGCCACAGATAGGTCGAACATCAGGTTGCCCATGTCCATGTAATACTGGGCATCTGTTCGGAGAGCTGTCCAGTACTCGTTAGCCTTGGGTAGAGAAAGTAGCCTGTTACAGTAATACACATACTGTCCGTATAGGTCTATTTATATGTTTCAGTTGATACACACACACACACACACACACACGTGCAGGATGCAGGAACCAGAGGGTAGAAAAGACACACTCTTGATATTGTGCAGCTTAAGATAAGACAAGCATCTGAAACTTTCAGACATGACTGAATCCTTAACATAAAATAGCCAGAACATTGCTAGTTTCCACCTGTTCTTGAATGGTGTAGCCCCACTGGTTCTGAGGGTGGGTGGGGTCCCAGTAGCCCGACTGTCTCTTCAGCCTGAGAAACCGCTTTGCTGCATCCTCTTTCAGAAACGGGGCAGTAAAAACCCCTGTCCAAAATATAGCAGAAATGAATTTAGAATCTATTGGTTTTCACCTGTGCAAAGTATGACAATTGGTTTAGCTGCTTGACATATAGATTTTGCCTCTTAACAAAGCTCACAAAAATGAAAAAAGATAATTGGCTACTGAAGGATAGAAATAGCCTGCCTTGATGCTTAAAACTTAAAAACCAAGTCTATGGATTGGTACACATAAACTCTGCAAAAAATATTTGTTCTGCTGAAAGGTTCACTCCAGAGACTTTACCTGTAAGAAAAGGTTTTGACTTACCACTTATAAGGGCGAAAAGTATCACGACTTTCATGTTTCTGACCTGAAAAACAATACCTGAAAAACAATGCACTTTCAATGGTGAGGCGATTCTGATTTTGTACCATTGGCACTTTAAAACAATGCATTTTCATTACAATGCATGTCTAATGTATCATCATTCATACTGTAAATTGAAGTCACAGCCATAATACTTTTTTTTTTTTTTTAACCACACAGGCCCCCCAAACATACAATGACCTGACCTGACCCCCCCCCCCAAAAAAAAAAAGTTTATCTACTAGTAGCGAGAGAGATGATAGTCAAATAGTCAGAGTCCCTGCAAAAGTGAGTTTTACCTGAAGCTGGAGTAGTGAAGTGCTGCTCAGATGAGCGACAGTGCGAGAGCCTGCTCCCAGAATCTCACACATGGATGTGAAGGGAACAGAACTTTCTTTCACAGGATTTGTAGTCGGTGAGCCAACATGAATGAATGCGTCACGCTTGCTGTGTAGCTACTTCTTCTGATGCCAAGGCTTCTCACAGACAGGCAGGTTGTTCACACACACATTCCACCTGTGGCTCCAGCACTGCTTAAACAAACACGTCCACTACTCAGGGTCACACAGTCGAGAAACTGTGAGGCCAGTCAAAAGAACGACTGGAAACATTTGGAAACTTTGACATCTCAGTAACACAATTCTCTGTCAACATTGAGCTTTTATTAATGAAAGCAATATAAATGTATGTTACAAAAATTTAAATGAGTCATATTACTTCGAGAGAAATTATATAGTAAAAAAAGAAAAAAAAGTGTGCAAATCAAAAAAAAAGTGTAATATGATTACAGTATATATCCGGATGAGCCAAATGGTTGCCTGGTGACCGTCCCTGTGAGTTCTGGTGAGATGGTCTCAGATTAGTGCTTCAGATATATGGACATAACATTAGATTCCACATTCAAAACAAAAAACATCATTCATACCGATAAAAGAATACTGACATAATTTATCAAGATAACCACTGTAGGAGATTCAGGATTAGCCATCTAGGAAAGGTTCCTGTGACCTTCAAAACTAAACCACTTCTGTCAGAGTAATCCCATACTTGACAGCATATTTAATAATTAAAATATTAAACACATACATGTTGACACTAGCAACAGATAAATAGACAAGCAATCACACAGCTTTAACCAGCAAAAGGAATGTCAACTAGGTTAAAAAGGAACCATCTTATAATATTGTTCCATTTCACCACTCCCAAAAAAGTGCTTTTGTGTCAGTCACTTAATGAGACTAATTGGTACTAGCAATCTCAACCCAACAGACAGGCAACCGTTCCTTTGAAACCAGTGTTCAATAATATCAACTGAGCAGCAAACAAAATTTCACTAAGTGGCTAGAGGGCCAAACAGTTAAAGCTCTCGTTTCAAACAGCACTCACAACAAATCACTCTATACTAATGGAATAATACATCCCCATGAGCTTAAAAATAACACTCCAGTCCTTCATACATGGGGTATCGTGCAGTCAATATATGTTGTTATGACCTTGTGTGCAACATGAAATGGTACGAGCAGATCAATCTTCATGTAGATGTTTGTTCAGCAGAAGCATGCAGCTGATGTGTCCATCGGCATGGGGAGAGATGTGCATGGATACCAGCATGAGATTCAAACAGAGCCGTTGCACAAGGTTGTGTTCAGATGGATCTCTCTGCAACAAGCCCTGCTTCCTCTCCTGCTAGGGATGCAGTATGGAAATAAGATTAACCACCCGTGACATTTGCTGCCCCCTTCTGGTTCTGAAATGCTCATGCATGAATAAAAAAAGCACACCACTGCCCCACTATTTGCACTTGTCATTTGTAAATTTAAAGATGTTTCTCTCACTGATGTATGTACTGTGGTATCCCAGAATGACCTATTGCAACCCAAGTAAGGCTGATTCATCAGCAGGTTAAACAGAATCACTACGAACCAGACCACAATGTGGAAATAAATAAACTGTTCACAAAAAGGCCAAGGAGGTCTGGAAAGAGTGTGAACAAAGTGGCATGGCATCGGTCAAAACAAAAACAAAAAACCTATGGGCAGGGAGAGATACTGAGGCGAGTATTCAAGGAGTTCACTTATTCACAGTAAGTGTTTTTGCAGCACCTAGCACATTGAGAAAAGTAGTGGCCTGAGTGTGGGGAAAGGGGATTGAGGTCAGGATGGTATGTTGGTTGGTAGGTGTCGCCACACTGCAGTGTCCTGTGGTCACCACCCACACCTCAAACCGAGGTGGTCAGCTTGTCTATGAGGTCGTCGATGGTGTAGACTATGAGCTTGATGTCATCCTTCTCAGTCATGCGGTGACGGCCGTGCTTGCGCAGGATGACGTCGACGTCACTGCTGAGCGCGCGCTCCGCCACCTGCATGGAGATGTGCCACGGAACATCCTGGTCGTTCATCCCATGGATGAGCCGGACGGGGCAGGTCACTGGAATGGGGCTCTGGAGGACGCAGTGCTGCTCCGCCTCCTTCAGGAAGTCCAGGGTGAACGTGATGGAGCCCTCCTCGTTGTGTTTAGTGGAGACCACCCACTGACCCTTCTCTTCAATCTCCTTCCTCGTCTACAATGACAGGCAACAGGAGGAAAATGACCACAGGGGAATCACGACAACTAGGGATTTCAAATTAAAGTGAAATAATAATTGCCGTTTTGGAACCAAACACTTAATTTCTTTGTTTCCCTGGCACAAAAGGAGGAATAAAAATCGGCTGGATTGTTATTTTAAACATCGGCATCAGCCCAGAATTTTGCAATCGGTGCATCCCTTACGACAACGACTAGGATGGCAACTATATATTTGCAAATGCACTCAGAGCTGTGAGTGCAGGTGTTTCTCTTTATTCCAGTATCTGTGCTAGCGCTGGTTAGCATCAGCTGCCTTGCTAGTGGAAAGTATTAGTTCCTGGATTTTTGCATGAAAACCTCCACGAAACGCTCGTTATGCTAAAGCTGTGTTCACACCTACGCGATTGACCGCCGATTCTTGCGGCGAGTTTATATTGGAAGTCAATACAATTCGCCCAGCCGGGCGGCGCGGTAGGAGCAGATCGGGCGGCGCGGTAGGAGCAGATCAGGCGGCGCGGCACAGGCGAACCACCGCCGGCGGCTTAACGCCAGAGTTGGATTTTCTCAACTTTTGCGGTGGATTCGCGTGGTGACCTAGCTCACCGCCGGTACCGCTGAATTCTGCGGCGAGATCAGGGTGAACCCTGGCGTGACCTGGCTGTTGCCGCTCTGGTGTGAGCACAGCTTAAGGACAAGACTTCTGTAGCCCACATTCGTCCACAGCTGTCGCGACTCGCACATGTGACGTAATCTCTGCTGCGCACAGCTCTGCTGGCTTGCATACTGCAAAATACGATCGGATGTAGTAGGACAGCCTGGTAATTTTGCCACACAGCAAGTGGCATACTATGTATTGGGACATACTACATCCTTTTTTGGGCATACTATGTAGTATGGAAGTATGCGATTCGGAGCACAGCCATAGTCTTGTTACTGGCCGTTCTCAGCTGCGTTCTAGCGACTATTTCAAAGTAGAAATCTCCAGACGTTCTCGGTTGTCTGGTATCACAAGACTAGATTGGTGGCGCTTCGGATTGCTACAATATCCAGATAGAAATACTGTATAATGTCGTGAGTGAAACTAAACATAATTGATAAACTTAAATGTCAATTTGAGGTGTTTTGGGGAGGGGGGAGAGTCATAAAAGAATCTGGACCCAAAACTAGCTAAAGCTAACCAAAGCTAATGCGGATTCCAGCGTGAGTGCAAAATGAAGCTTAACGTTGAAAATCAATCGTGGAGTGCCCCTTTAATCTAAATGATAAATTGTCTATCCCTTCTTGCTTTTCCCATTGATAAGCAACTGTAACTGTGTGGACTCACCTCTATAGGAAGGGTACTGAAAACGGTGACAAAGTGGTCTGCAGCTGTGGAGATGCCAACCAGGGCGGCAATCCTTTCTGGACGGGCGATGGCTGCCAAGAGCATCAGCCAGCCTCCCATACTTGAGCCCACCAGGATCTGCAGCAGAGCACAGTATGAGGAATAACCCCCATGATAGAGGGGTCAACCTGGCTCATGTCTCATATCTCTAGAGTTAGAGGTAACCAGTGAAAGGGACAAGAGAGAAAGTAGTATGGCATATTGATTGTATCCTTACTTGTGGCCCTTCAACAAGCTCATCCAGTACATATAGAACATCTTTCTTCCAAGTGCCAACACAGCCATCTGCCATTTCTCCTTCAGATGACCCACAGCCTGTATAATCAAACCTAAGAGAGACAACATCACCATATCACTACAACTACTACTACTATTACTACTACTACTAGAGCCTCCCAAAGAAAGCAATGCTAGCCGAACAGTGGAAGCCTTTATGCCAGCCAACATGTAGCTTTTCTGAAGTAGCCTATCTTCCATTCCATCACTGTACATAGCATCAGTACACTTTGCTTACCTCAAATAGGAGTGGCCTAGAGATCTGCAGAACTCCTCTAAAGCTTCAGCCTTCTGTCCACCCATGTTGGAGGCAAAGCCTGGTAAGAAGACTACGCCTGGGCTCTTCCCCATCACCTTTCTGTAGGCCAACTTCGGCAGGCCGGGGCGCGTGGCATACTGCACTGTAGCCTTATGTCTCACACCTGTGTAAATCATGATTGGGACATTTTGATGCAAGCAGTATTTCGTCTCCATAACATTAACGTTACATGTGTTTGAATTTGACCTCACACTGTGACTGTAGCTAGCTAGGTGACACTATAGCTTCCTAACCGATATATATATATCTTTAAATCTCACTGGTTCTGAATGGTTTGAGAGGAAATCAAATATATTGTCGACTGTCAAGTTAGCTGGCTAACTAACGTTAGCTACACACACAAGGGGATTGCGCTAGGCAGTCTTGGGCTAACCAACGCTAACGTAGAACCTGCTGAACATTTGCACCCAACGTTACTTAAATAAAAATATGAAAATAGGCTACCTAGTAGATAGATAGCTAGGTAAACTAGCAATGGCAATAACTGCCTCAAGAGCATGTTACTGATGGCACGTTGCTAGCTAACCCGTTGCTAAGAGATGCCTAGCATGCTAGCTGACCTAGCCGCTAGTTAAGCCGGGACAAAATTGTGGAAAACACAGGGCTGGTGGGCTATCATTAACTGGAAGCTATACTTTAAGTTAGCTACGATAATTTGCTAGCAAACGTTCGCAAGTAACTAACTGAAATGTGCACGTTTTTATGGACAAGCAAGCAGAACTTGTGTACCATAACGCGACAGACCTTACCAGACAACGTGACTGCTTTTCTTTGGACATTCAATTGAAGGACCCTGCGAAAAGCCCTCAATACAGTGGACGCCATTCTGTCCCGCGGAGACTTCGGAGGACAAGCGTCCGACCTTAGAGCTCGTCTGGTGTCTGCTGATTAACTGATGGTTAAACCCAAACCAAGCTCGCTTGCTCCTGCCACCCCCTGAGCCGGAGGAAACTGTGCTCTAATTGACCCCCATAGCGTTTTGATGATGATGATGATGATGATGATGATGATGATGATGATAATAGATCATAGGTCTACTCATGATCATCATTAATCACACAGGTAGGCTAAGCCAATATTTGTTTGCAACACAAAAGGCTACAATTTACATTCATTAAACACAACATAAAGCCACACATGGCATCATTGATGTGACGGCAGTCACCAGTCCCTCCAGCTTCACTGCATGCTTCTGCGCATCACAGTGAGATTTGTGGAGTGGGCTATCACACACGCTCGTTAGCAATCTTCTGGCCCGAGGGGGCAATGGATGGAGGACCGCAGGAAGAAGAGGAACGTTGGTGTGAAAGTTAGAATGCGGTCATCAATGTGGTGTGGTCACAGTCTTCTGGGGAAGAGTGTGATGGAGGCTGTGGGGCGCTGCACCTGCACCCCTTGAAGCAACTGTAAAACCGGGTGTGGCTGTCGGTGGTCAACTTTAGCCTGCTGGTGGGACTGAGTCACTGTTCTCTCTAGGCCGTCCGCGGACGAGCCCTCCATCGGCGTTTCCAGTCATCCTGATCCTCCAGGCGTCTAGCTAGCTCACCAGTGCTCTCACACCGGCAATTGCCTTCCTCGCTTTAAGATCTTGCTAGGACAAGTTGACCCATGAACCCATGCAGGTTCTTGAAGTCGTTGACCTCCGTCAGAGCAGTGTCTCCTGTTGTCATTAGAAGCGGATGGTCCAGGAGGATGTTATAGGTGATAACCTCGGTGCTACTGGCATTTAGCCGAAGGCCAATTGGCCTACTGTCTCCACTCTGCACCGGAGCTCCTGTGTCTGCTCCATGGGCCTGGAGAACAGGCTGATGTCATCCGCGTAGTCCCTGTTCCGTTACATTAGGACTACAGCTGGGTGTCGTCTCAACCTCTTAGGTGTAATAGTGAGGCCAAGTTCCTGCTCCCAACTACTGATGGCCTGCCTAAATGTATTGTCCAGGATTAGAGGAACTGGGAAAGGGTTTCCCCTTGCAACACCCCTGCCAGTAGGCTAGGCTATGTCAAACTCCTCACTTGGCTCTTGTACCTGTATAGTTTCTATGGCATAGATTGGGAGGGACACTGACACATGTAGCAGAGCTGAACGCACATGGAGGAAGACTAAGCTGCAGGTCCACCACGATTTTCTGGAAGAATACCTTTACTCTTTTAACAAGGCCATAAGAAATGCTATAAGAGATCACTTCTCAAAATGGATCTCTAGAAATCAAAGCAATTCCAAGGCACTTTTCTTAACGATAAACAACCTTTTAAATCCCGGCCCCTACAGTATACACCTATAATGTCCTCTACTTCAAAGTGTGAAGAATTTGTAGCATATTTTACAGACAAGATAAGTGGCATTAGGATGAATATCACCCAGTCAGGACCAAATGTTTTGATTGATGACCCTCTTCCTCCACGGAGCAGGGTTATGAACTTGTTTACACAGAGATGCTGAGCAAAGTGGCATCACAATTTAAGTCGTCTACCTGGCCCCTTGATCCTATTCCCACCAAGTTCTTCAAGACTTTTTTTTAACACTGTATCTGTGGACACACTAGCTATTGTAAATTGTTCCCTCAGTACAAGGGTTTTTTCATCAGCACTTAAAACTGCCCTGTTAAAACCCATTCTGAAGAAAAAACAACTTGGAGTCCTTAGTAATTTTAGATCAATTTCCAACCTCCTCTTTTTAAGTAAAAATTTTGAAATAATTGTATTCAAACAGCTGAATGATTTCCTAGCTGCAACTTGTATCCTGGACACTTTTCAGTCAGGTGTTCACCAGCATCATAGAGACATCGCTGGTCAAGGTTATCAACAAGGGTTAAGAAAGACAGGCTAACCCTAGGGCCCTTACTTTTCAGTCTGTACATGTTACCCCTATGCAATGTCATGAGAAGGAACAACATTAGTTACCGTAGCTATGCTGATGACTGTCACTGAATACGAAATGCCAGGCAAGAAATGTGAAAAAGGTGTTGTGCTGGACTCTGATCTTAGCTTTGAGGCCCATATAAAGAATGTGACAAGGACCTCATTTTATCACCTAAGAAACATTGCCAAGGAACCTTTCCTTTCCCAGACTGATACTGAAAGACTAATACATGCTTTTATTACTAGCAGGTTGGACTATTGTAACGCTCTCCTGTCTGGCCTACCAAACAAAGTGATGAATCAACTCCAACCGATTCAAAATGCTGCAGCACGTGTTCTAACAAAGACCAGAATGAGGGCTCACATCACACCATTTTAAAATCACTGCAGTCAGTTTTAGAATAGATTTTAAGATTATTTTGTTAGTCTATAGGTCATTACATTATCAAGCACCAAAATACATATCAGATATGCTTTTAAAATATACACCTAGTAGGTCCCTCAGGTCCTCTGGCATTGAGCTTTTAGTGGTCCCTAGAGCCAGGACTAAGAGGCATGGGGAGGCAGCCTTCAGTTCTTATGCCCCCAGCCTTTGGAACACCCTGCCAGAGGACCTGTGAATATCTGAGACTGTGGTAACTTTTAAGTGAGATCTTTAAACATACCTTTTAACATTGCTTTTACCACATAGCTTTACTTGTTTTAATAACTTAGTGTTCTTAATTAGCATTCTGTTTTTATATTTTTTGTTCTATTTTACACTATCTTTAAATTTTTTATTATTTTACTTTTATTGTTTCTTATAAATCTGTTCTCACTGTGTTCACATGTTATATGTTTTTATACTTCTCCTTTTATGTAAAGCACTATTTGCTACATTGATTTGTATGGATAGTGCTATATAAATAAAATGACATTGACATTCACATGTGGACGTTTCTACTCACTTGGGCCTACATGTAACATCTCGCCTCGGGTCAGAGCCAGTCAGGAACAGTGTATCTCTCTCGGGGCCACCCTTCTGCACCCACCGGGGAAGACCGTGTGTCTCTAGCCCACTCTGAGGCCGAGTTGTCGTGGATAGTGGCGTGATGGCGAGACTCCGCCCTCCCAGTTGTGGCTCACTTCCGTTGTGTTGTGGCCGGTTTGTGTTGTGTTGTGGCCGATGTGTTTTGTTTTGTGGCTGATTTGTGTTGTGTTGTGGCTGATTTGTGTTGTGCTGTGGCCTGTTTGTGTTGTGTTGTGGCCGGTTTGTGTTGTGTTGTTGCCGATTTGTGTTGCGTTGTCACCTTTTTGATGCGTTGTCACTTTTTTTGATGCATTGTTCCTTTTTTTGATGCGTTGTCACTTTTTTTTGATGCGTTGTCACTTTTTTTTATGTGTTGTGTTGTGACACTTCAGGGCCACCGTAGACATGGCTCCTGGAGGTGTGCCCGGATATATAGCCCGGGTGACCCCTCACCCAGGCTCGGGGTGGTAAAAGGATAGCCCCTCGGCCCCGAGCCTGGGGGGAGTGAAACATCGACACCCACCCTCAGTCTGTTCCTCAGTAACTACGTTAGTAGTCCCCATCAGTGTTGTGTTGCTTCAATGACTCAGTGTGCTACTAACCGTTTTCTGTCTCCCCTAGTGTCTCTCTCTCTCCCTCCTATCCTCTAACCAGGTCCAGTGTCAGCTACGGAGCTGTGGATATCGTAGTATTTAGTACACACACACACACGTACACACAGACACACATCAGTCCACATCCGGCTTAGGTCTGGACCTGATGCTCTTAGCCTTTCTTGCTCCGAAAACTTAATTTAAAAACTTAATTTAATATTATTTATTGTTCTTTAAATGTACTTAGCCATTAGACAAATATATTCCAGGAGCCTGCCCCAGGTTGCCTGTTTCAATATCTGTGTGGTCTGTATGGCTCTATGTGCTACTAACCCTGCTCTGCCTTCCCTCTGCCTTCCCTCTCCCTAGTGCCTCTCTCTCTCCCTCCTATCTTCTAACCAGGTCCAGTGGATGCCCCACTGTCACCAGCAGACCTCCCGAAGTCCGATAGATACCCCTGTGTCTACTGTGGATGATGTAGCATGTCCGTAGAATATTCTTTCTCCTATGATGCTTTTAGCCTCTCTCACTCTGAAATGTAATTCAATGCAATGTATTGCTTCATAAATGTTCTTAGCCGGTAGACAAACATACTCCTGGAGCTTGCTCGATCGCCTTGTTGAGAGGGGTCAGGGAAGAATTTTTACAGCTCACTTATCTGGCCCCCGGGTGATTACTGTTTTTTTGCTTCCCTCTGGAATATGTAGAGAGTGGGTCGTATGCCCACCTCCCTTGTTCTCTGTAAAGCGCATTGTGTTGCCTCTGGGTATGAAATGCGCTATACAAATAAAGCTTTGATTGATTGATTGATTGATTGATTGATCAGTGACTACTCATTAACTAATCATTGGTTCCTCATTACTCAGTTACTACTCATCTTTGGTGTATCTTATTGTAAAGTACTACCGGCCTACGTTTTGGTGGTGGTTGCAAATCAGCACGTAGCCTACGGCTGATTTGTTATGATTTTTAAAAAATATTTTAAACTTTAAACAGTTGCTGTAGCGCCACCATCAGGACGATTGGCCCACAATACCAGTTGAGGACTTTTAGTATAGGACTGGACCTGTGGGCAAAGTCTGGTGATTTTTCTTGCATGGGAAGTCAGATTTCCTATGAAGAAGATTCAGAATAGTAGGAAATACAAGAGGGTGCCCGCCCCTAAAAAGCCATGTTAAACTCATACTCGCCAGTAGAGGACGCTCCTACTCTAAACTGTAAAGCATTGGTTTTCCATCTTTCCCAAATGCACAATGACGTTAGAGACAATGAGCAGACGATAGATAGATAGATAGATAGATAGATAGATAGATAGATAGATAGATAGATGGATAGATAGATAGATAGATAGATAGATAGATAGATAGATAGATAGATAGATAGATAGATAGATAGATAGATAGACAGAGATAGATAGGATTTGACCTATTCCATGTTATCATGTCACAAAATGCAAATGTAGGCTATAACATATCTGTTTTCAGTCTTTGTTAGGATGAAACCAAAGACGTTGTGAGAGAGTTGATCTTACTGATGGCTGATCAAAATGGGTCTCAAACTACCGCTGCAACAGGTTCAGCGAGAGTGGGCTGCTCTCGTGGACCTCCGTGCGTTCTCGATTCCTCATCATTTTGACTTCCATGCAAGATGGCCTCGACTCTCACCTCGACCCTAAACTCAAAATGAACGCAACCCCCCTGCTTCTCAATTGTGAAAAGATGCCGACAATTTGGCAATTTCTGCAACTTGTGTCAAGACTCATGATGACTAATTCCCATATTCAAAGGTGAACGGGCGAAAGAGGGCCATTTGATGGCAGCCAAGCGCGCTTTATCAGATCTGAAAGATGTCAATGGTATCCTATCTATTCGAAGTGGTGAAAACTGTTAAGTTGTGTACAATTCTTCCGAAAAAGAGAAATTTAGAGACATATAGGCTACACATGAGGTAGCCTTCGCCCTTCGTGCAGGCGGAAAGTGTTAGTGTGTTTTTTCCGCAGCCATGCTCTAATTGTTCTCATGTGTCTTTATATCGCTTACAAAGGTTAACACTTGAAAGCTCAGTCCCAAGTCAGCAGTTCATTATTCTCGACCCTTGACATTGCAGGTGCAGAATTAAATAGATTTTCCCTTCACCAAACCGCATGGTGCTCATATGTCAGATTTAATTAGAGGAGATATATTGATTAGCCTGCATTTGTAGCATTGTGTTAATTCAGTTGATCATTATCAGACGTTAAAATGTTAAGGGGCATGTTGTGCATGCGCCACATGTAATGGATGCGCACATGCAAGCAGCCACGCTCTCTCCTGCACACACACATACACACACATAGGCCTATACGCACCCACGCACGGGCACATGCACGCGCGCACACGCACACATACAGTACATACACAATACATACACGCACACACACACAGGCAGGGATATTTACATTTTGTACAGATATGACTTAGTCTGGATTTAGACCCGCAATCCAAAGGGAAAGTAGAGGACAGGTGATTTACAAAAGAGTTTAGAAGCTTACAAGGTCATGATGGATGACTACAACCCTGTCGCGATCGATTTCCTGACTGGGTGCCTTGCAACAATCAGAGCAGTAGCCTCTGACCACAGCATTGCCAGGCAGCCACAGCATCCATATCGGCTACCCACAAGCGGGACCCCTGAGAACTATTCTCCACAGGTCGAATCATCTTAAGCGAAATTTAGTGAAACATATCTTACACAGTTACAAACTGGATTCTAAACAGATTTCCCATATATAATGTGTCAAAACTATCATTAACACACACCGAGCTAAAATAGATTAGATATAACCAGCATAGGCTTATAGTGAAATAATAATTTCCTCGAATCAACTTGTCTTGACCAATCAACTGTCTTGCGGTGGAAAAACATACGAGCCTTTTCTCAGCAAGGCTATGAGACGTATTGTTCGGAAAGAAAACAAAAATTGTCCACTAAATGTTTTGTTGATGGGAAAGCTACTTATTTCTCAGTAATATGGCTTAACACAATGATTTACGTCAAGACAGTTACAGACACAGTAACTGTGTCAGTCGAAGATGGAGTGAAAAGACGTGCCATTAAAACGGTAAAAACCGTAAAAAATAGTAAAATATTTCCGAGATTTAAATATCACATTTATTTGAAATATATTTGTCAAACTGTTGTCAAACGTATTTATATATTTATTGCTTAAAATATGAAGTTTAAAACTTGTTTGAATGTGTAGTGGTGCAGCGAGCCACGCGAGTCCAAAGGAGCTCTCTTTGAGAAGCCACGTGTCCGTTTCCAAAGCCTCTCCAACTTAACCACCTCCATTGTACGACTAACCCACATCGGCAGCGTCCCTCCACATAAAGGGATTTGCAATTTCAAGATATTTCAGCTTAAATGTTTTTGACAGTTCCCTCGCTTTTGCTACGGCTTGGTTATTTTAACTGTGCCAAATGGGTCACCTTGGCTAGCTGTCTGTGCGCAAAGGGCTTTTGCGCGCATTCAGTCTGAATTTTTTCCAACTTTCCTTGACGGGGAAACCAGCTGCTGGTCGTGAAAAGACGGCTTATTAATTGTCCTTTGTCATGCAGAATTGCTTGATTTCTAAAGAAACGTACAAAGGCTCTTTTTCAGGATTCAAGTATTTTGTTTCGTGCGTATTTTCAAACCATCGAATCAGCTGCAGCGCCGCGCCGTCTACCAGACTCAGGTACTGACGGCCTGCTCCCTTTGTCCGCTTTTAATGCTCTTGTAAATCGGGCAGACTGATTTGTTACAAGCTGCTCTTTTAATCTGATAGATAAGAGACATGTCTAAGAAAAGCCGTAAATGAAAAATTAGTTGGAATAAAGACAAGGGCGAGTCTGCTAGATGGGCGCCTGTTGACTCAAGCGGCCCTCGAGCGTTGGGGTAGCCCTCTCAGCAGCCCTGTCAAGGTCACGTCAACAATTCGCTTTTCTTCTCTTTAAAAGACACTGTAGCCTTTTTTCCTTCAATGAATTGATCGCCACAAAATTAAGAATAAATAAATTGAGCATTTGGAGCACCGGGCGTATAAGCTCCCCCAGGGCGCATACCCTCGGGCTATTGAATGGATAAAGGCCGCTCTACAGAGGACGCAGTGAGCAAAATGGGGCTCTATGGTGCAATTAACAAAATGCCCTAATCCCATACCTTAACAAATGCAAATATTGGAGTTTTGTTAAAATGTTTAAGTGAACAATTAAATGTAAGTTTACAAGTGCAACTTCTCATCCCAAAGGCACAATAACGTGAATATATTAGTAGCAGTCCTTTGAAAGGGGTTTGTTGTCATCTGAAGCCTGATGGTAAGTTTCCAGGGAAATAAATACCATTTAAATCCTATTTTAATAAATAAATGTGGGTTTCAGAATCTACTAATGAACAAGAAAATCAGCATATGCTACGCTAACTTACCCCTGGTTAATGTGGAAGCTCCACATCTCCAAAACTTTCGCTTTATCAAATGTTTTAAAGCACCCAGATGATGAAATGGCTTTGTCCAATAATGTCATTGCTTTTTTGACAGATAGCACCACGATTGTTGGCTAGAAGAACGATGGCAGATCTCTGAAAACATGATGATTTCACCAGGTTATCATAATACTTTTTGACATAGCTTCGCGTAATGCGAGCAGGGTTTGGTAATAATGGCAAATGTAGGCTAGTGCAAATAAATAAAATGCACTGCAACTGTATTTCAATTCATGTCCCGAATAAACAACACATCTCCAAGAGTGCATGGTTAAGAGCATTAACCAAAATCTGCAATAGCCTTTAAACCAAATCAATAGGAATTACGGATACCAAACGAGTCATCTTCTCGCTCACCGTGTCTCTTTGCATATTTATTTACATGTTCACTGAGAGATGAATCTGTTCAACCGTGCGCTTTCATTCACTCGTTTATTCACCCAGTCGTGATTATTAACTCCATCGCACGAGACTGATGCAGGACACCAGGATGAAGCGGACATCATGACAAGTGCCGCGGTGGAGCTCGGAGGGGCCTAGCACGCTAACCCGGGCCTTTCAGAGAGCTCTCCCCAGGGAAAGCCTGAGAGGACCCATGAATGTATGTCTGTTAAAACTTATTGACGGAGATTATCGGCCTTAAAACACTTGAGTTGAGAAGGAGGGGGTGTGGACCATGAGATCTTTTGGAACACGTTCTATGCGCACATGCTGTAGCTATAAGGAAATGGGTATGTTTTGCGCGTAATATTCAATAAAAAAAGTACCCAAGTCTATCCTGGTTTGTAAGACCCAACCAGGCCTAGTTGTATCCAGTATATTCTTTCAGTGTTTACAGCAACCAGACTGTGCTGGCAGATATCTGATCTGAATGATATAGGTTTACACTCGATATTGTCTATTCATTATAGGAGGAAAATTCACATACAAATGAATATGAAATAGTTTTGAGATGCATGTCGCAACACACTGGACGCATTCCAACGACAGCTTCATGTTTGATTGGGTATAGAGTATAGAGCCTATATAGTAAAATAATATAGGCTATTGTGTTATGACATAAATCAATAGTAAACGGTGCACCTGCAACAGGCATAGCCTACTAGTCTAAAGTTTATTATTATTTCAAAATGGTTAATTTTCTATTCATGTTTTTTGTTTTTCTTTTATCAGTAAATAGTCATGTCACAATTAATATCCACTAGTTAGTTTGTCCGCTGCTCGTGCCTGTGTCAGATGTGCATGACTACGCATGAAGACCTCGGTGTGTGCGCGCGCTCCCAGTGGTGCGCAAGTGTAAACCATTTGACCCAGAGCCATAAAGTAGGCTATATCACTCAGAATTATTCTTTATTTAAGTATCAACATTTTAAATAAATAAATATTTTCTAATACACTGAAGATATAATTACAGTTTGATCTCAGTAATGTGACAAACCAAATGTGAAACCACATTTCCCCACGTCTTTTCATATCCCCGTCACAGTTCCATCCACATAGATGTGCTTAAAGCTAGCAAGTATTCCCAATTCATACAAAATAGCCTACCGCTATTTCGACCAAAAAATAATTCTAACATCTTATCATACCCAATTCAACTGTACACTGGCAGACCTCCGGATAGGAATCCGTTTGGATTGGCAACAACGTATGGACCGTTTTCAGAAAAAAACTACATACAAAACGTACAACATGTATACAGCTATACAACATTCCAGGGCCATTCCCTGATTATATAGGCTATTCTCTTCGTATGTACAGGTGACTGGACATAATCAGAACAGTCGACTTTTTGGCTGCATTCAGAATTCCACGTGTATGTGGATCAAGTCTCTATAAGAGTCAAAAGGAACTCATGGGGAGACGGAGAGGTCCGCGTCCTCTTTCCCCGAGGAGGACGGTGACATGGGCATGTCGTCCTCCTCCTCCGAGCACCGTGCAGATGAACACTTGCAGCCATGTGTGCCGTTCCTGTGCCCGCCGCTCTTCCCCTCCTTCTTGTGCTTGACCCTCCGGTTCTGGAACCAGATCTTGACCTGTTTCTCTGACAGGTTTAGGTACGTGGCGATCTCGATGCGCCGAAGTCTGGAGAGGTACATGTTGGAGGTGAACTCTCTCTCCAACTCCAAAAGTTGCGTGCTGGTGAAGGCTGTGCGCATGCGCTTGCTGCTCTGAAGTTGGTTATTGTTGTTTTCTGTGGAACAAATACAAAAATAGTTTGTAGTTATGGTTTGTTATGAAGCTATTCTAGAATAAGCACAGAAGGGCACTGGATAACATGTGGCGAAACTTCACAAAAGGATAGACCTACTAGCTATCAAATTCGGAGAGATGCAGGTGCGCGTTCAAAAGGCTTACTCACCGATGGATATGCAGTGGAACTGTCGAGGATCGGGAACTGGATAGGCCGCTTGGTACAACCCCGGGCCGTGGTTCAGGTTCACTCCGGTGGAAGAAGAGTGTTGCCTTGACAGCGTTGAGTGACAGTATTGGGAGCCAAATGCCGGGAAGGACGCCTTGAGGAGTGGCAGTGTCGGTGGAGAATGGTGAAGCTGGGAGGCAGCCATGCACAGCGGACAGAAGCACAGCAAGCCCGCCTTCCGGGAGTGGCAGGAGCCCGACAGCCCGTGGAGCGGGTGAGAGGGGTGCACTGCGTAAGGGAATAACGGCGGGTTGTTCTCATTCCCTTTATCATTAGTCTCCCTCAAAATCAAAGAATCCACAAGAAAGGACCTCGGCATCTTTGCAGATTGCTAGTAGTCTCGATCAACTGTCTTGCCGTCAATGCGCGTTGACTCGGAGGTCTGCTTGCTTCGAGGTTGGACAGCGGAGTGGTGCTGAAGGGACCCTGTTGCTCTTTAAATAGTTGTGGAGAGCAGGCTAGACCAGGTTTGGCCATGTGACGGTTACGCCGGGAGCGCCCAAGGGCTCTCAATAGGGTTTTGTGCCTTTTCTCTTGGCATTCACACTGCACGCTTCCCCATTATTTCACTTGTTAACTAAATGAACTGCATAATGTAGTCTATTCTTGTCAGCCCCACCCACGCCGCAAGAGGCGGCTCTGCCCCTTCTCCCTCTTAGCATCGCTCCTGTTTTATCTGTTTCAATAACTTTTATTATAAAATAGATCCATACCATTTTGACATGTTGGCGTATCCAGAGCCCCTACCCTTCACCCACTAGACCTCTAGGCTATACGAAAAGAACCATAACCTGAAGTTAATTTATTAAAACTGAACTTCAAAAATAAGTGGAATATTAACTTCACCAACAACATGTCAGCCCTAGGCTAACAAAGATGTTTTATTCGAATAGCCCATTTAGGGCAAACTCCATGGAGGTCTGTGCATCTCACACTGCCTATACATAGCATAGCCTACAACACACCAAGAAAAACACTTTCACTCAAATGCGGCTATTGGGGCCCTGGTGTTAATTATGGATTTGGGGAGAATGGTAGTGTATTAGCTTAATAGTTCTTTAAAATTAGCCAAAGCTACAAATGTATCACTAGAATAAAAGGAGACATGCATGTTTGAGTTTAGGCTATGCATATCCTAACCACATTTTGGTGAAGGTATTGGCTAGGTTAACGGGTTCTGGGGAAACGATACGACTACTAAATGCATGCGTAATTGAATTTCAAACGTGTGAATGTACTTGTCCGTTTTGAGGCCAATGGATCATTTCTACGCACAGAAAGGACAAGTCACAGCCTGAAGGCAATGCGGTTAAAAACCAGTGATTAATTCCTGTGCGCGGGCCCCCGCCGAGTCCGGGAAAGAATATATAAAAATAACCAGGTTTTCACTCGCCGGCCCTTATTGAATGTCATTGTGGAGAGTTTTCAATGCCAGAGAAAGAGACTCGAATTAAAGTGTGTGACAGCGGCGGATAGACACACACAAAGGCGACTCTGTCACAGAGGGGCCGAATGCGTGGCGCGTGAAAGCCCCCGCCTCAGTCTGATTGAATTAAGTAATAGGAAAACATTTTCTTTCACTTTAGGTCTTCTAAACAAGACCTTCAAAGGGATGGGAACCATTAATGTGTGAGTAAACAGTGGAATGCGGTTCCTTTTTCTTCCTGCATGGCCTATAGGCTATAGCATTTCTTTTCTCTCTCATTCTTATTGTGATCGGTGCAAATTCAGTAGCATATAGTCAGTAAAGGATATGCAAAAACGCAAATGTTGTTTTTAAGTGGGAAAGTAGTCGATAATTGCTGCTTCATCATCAACCAGCAGACACTGTAAGAGTGTTACGTTCTTATCGTATAGGCTGATGGCATTCATGCATGTGTTCTTATGATAAAACACCAAACGTTACGGCCTATAGCTAGCCTACTACTTGAATTTGCCCTGGCCTGTCTGCAAATACAGTAGCTTATAGGCGGGTTTGTTTATTTTGCAATAAATCTACAACTTTGAAATATAGTCTACTAGAAACCCCCCTCTCCCTCTCTCTCCCTCTCTCCCTCTCCCTCTCCCTCTCCCTCTCCCTCTCCCTCTCCCTCTCCCTCTCCCTCTCCCTCTCCCTCTCCCTCTCCCTCTCCCTCTCCCTCTCCCTCTCTCTCTTTGGAAGTTACAGAGTGGGCTAAAATCGATTGTAACTACTGGTCCTTGACAAGCGTGACCATTACCTGTCTGTTCACATGCTTTTTCAGCCCAGAACCGAGCCGCTGGTATAATGGTTCTTCAGTCCAGAGCTGAGACCGCCCAATGGTCAGGTTATTTGTTTTATTTCCCATAAAATGACCAGGGACGGGCTTTATCATTCACCACTCGACTCGCATAAAGGGTACAATTTGGTGGCAACTTCGACGCGCCATAAAAGCAGGTATTTACCGTACAAATTAGGACCAATTAAACCCTTAAACAAGCTGCAGCACGGAGTCATACGGACAAGAGCCCGTTATCTGCGGGAGAGTGGGATTAGGCCTTTCATTCTTTAGGCGCCGCATGCCAGGCCTCCTCCATTAACTAATGGGGCAATCTCCCAGCATTTTCCGTGACCTGTTAGATCCCCTGTAGAATACATGTTTTATTCTGAACCTTAATTGCAGAATTGGTTAATAATACACTGTTAATTAAATTAATAATGAATTGAGTGCAATTTCATATTTTCAAAACACATTTAAACAATTATGTGGCTCATTGTATTGAGTGATCACACAAGGCGCAATACAAATTGGCCTGTAATTGGTGATGCAGCTAATACAAAACAGCCTACAGGTGTTTGGCTGGTTGGCCATAGCCTACTGTATTATTATTATTATTATTATTATTATTATTATTATTATTATTATTATTATTATTATCATTATTGCTAAATGTAAAGATACTATAAAAGGAGATTATTTTCAGAATGACATGAATGCCGGTCCTTCCCCCCGTGCAGAGGAGGGGTGCTGGGAGCTCTTCTCAGGGAGGCTCATCCTCATTTGTAATCCCAACTGGAGACTGACAAATAGTTTTGACCTCAGAAAATGTGGCCCTCTGGAGGCACGGGCCAGAAGTGCAGGTAACCTCTTTGGGTCTTTGAGGCAGATCAATTAGGATCAATTAATTAACTGTTGCTGAAACTGTAAGGATATCTGTGATGGTGTAGGCTACTAGTCATTTACTACCAATAAGTTAAGTGTAGTAGCACTGGTATGGGAGTGGCACTGTGCGAGAGCGGGGGGCAGAGCAGAGGGTGGTCCGGTCCGCAGAACGCACCACCGGGCCGCCCCCCCCGTCTCTCCAGGACATCTACACAGGGCCAGGAGAGTCCTGGAGGGTCCCAGTCTCCCAGACAACAGCCTCTTCTCTCTGCTCAGGTCAGGAAGGAGGTACCGCCTACTCAGAACCAGCCCAGAGAGAACCAGCCCAGAGAGGCTCAGAACCAGAGAGAATCAGAACCAGCCCAGAGAGGCTCAGAACCAGAGAGAATCAGAACCAGCCCAGAGAGGCTCAGAAACAGCCCAGAGAGAACCAGCCCAGAGAGGCTCAGAACCAGCCCAGAGAGGCTCAGAACCAGCCCAGAGAGAACCAGCCCAGAGAGAATCAGGACCAGCCCAGAGAGAACCAGCCCAGAGAGAATCAGGACCAGTCCAGAGAGAACCAGCCCAGAGAGGCTCAGAACCAACCCAGAGAGGCTCAGAACCACCCCAGAGAGAATCAGAACCAACCCAGAGAGGCTCAGAACCACCCCAGAGAGAATCAGAACCAGCCCAGAGAGAATCAGAACCAGCCCAGAGAGGCTCAGAACCAGAGAGAATCAGCCCAGAGAGGCTCAGAACCAGAGAGAATCAGAACCAACCCAGAGAGACTCAGAACCAACCCAGAGAGGAACCAGCCCAGAGAGGCTCAGGACCAGAGAGAATCAGAACCAGCCCAGAGAGGCTCAGAACCAGAGAGGCTCAGAACCAGCCAAGAGAGGCTTAGAACCAGAGAGAATCAGAACCAGCCCAGAGATGCTCAGAACCAGAGAGACTCAGAACCAACCCAGAGAGGCTCAGAACCTCAGAACCAGCCCAGAGAGGCTCAGAACCAGAGAGACTCAGAACTAGCCCAAAGAGGCTCAGAAGGAGCTTCTTATTCCCTCAGACGATCAGGATCCTGAATGAAGAGACGGCGTGATGAACTCTGGACTAAACTCTGGAATAACTAACACGTTATTTACACCCTATAGAATATACACGCCTCACTGGTGAGCATACATATCAATAGACTCTATAGATAAATAGGCTATATACTTCCTTCCTATCTAACCCAGCGGCACAACCTCACCTCCCCACAGGCTCCCAGCCTTCATGTATATATGGATATACTGTGTATCTTCTTCATGTATATATGGATATACTGTGTATCCTCTTCATGTATTTATGGATATACAGTGTATCTTCTTCATGTATATATGGATATACAGTGTATCAAGAAGCATTAAATTGTTGAACAGCTGTTGTGTATCTTCTGTATCTTCTGGATATACTGTGTATCCTCTTCATGTATTTATGGATATACAGTGTATCTTCTTCATGTATATATGGATATACAGTGTATCAAGAAGCATTAAATTGTTGAACAGCTGTTGTGTATCTTCTGTATCTTCTGGATATACTGTGTATCTTCTTCATGTATATATGGATATACTGTGTATCCTCTTCATGTATTTATGGATATACAGTGTATCTTCTGGATATACTGTGTATCTTCTTCATGTATATATGCATATGCAGTGTATCTTCTTCATGTATATATGGATATACTGTGTATCTTCTGGATATACTGTGTATATTCTTCATGTATATATGGATATACAGTGTATCTTCTTCATGTATATATGGATATACAGTGTATCAAGAAGCATTAAATTGTTGAACAGCTGTTGATGCCTGTTGCAGTGATGATGATGTTGATGCGATGATGTTGGTGAGGATGGTGATGACGATGATGGTGGTTGGTGACATTGTGGTGTTGGTGATGGGCGTACATTTCAATGTTTTCTGTATGCTTGATGTGTGCTAAACAAATTCCCCTCTGGGGCAATAAAGGTTTCAATTCAATTCAAAATATCTTGTATACATTACGAATTTCTTTTTATATATCTCTATATTGCTTAGTGTGCACAATCTAGGAGCTAACAGAAGAACATCTCTTTACTCGTACCTGTATGAGGTAGCAAGTGACAAGTAAAGCTGACCTTGACACATTACTTATGATCTTTAATGCCCTATTTCATTGAATTATTATATATTTAGCTCCTAATGTTATTTAATGGCATTCATGTTTAAAGTCACGTTTTGTCCTGATGTTATTGATTTTTTTCCTCCTTTTTCTCCTAATTGTTTTTCTCCTTGAGTCTTGAAAGGCGTCAAACAAATAAAATGAATGAATGGATGATGATGATGATGATGATGATGATGATGAATGAATCCTTAATATCTGATCTAAAAAGAGATGCTTAAGTCAATCTCTAAAATAATTCCTCTAAACTCTGACTGAATAACTAATAATTTAATACATTAAATGTTATTACAGGAATATTTGTTGTACAACTTTTAAAATGTTTTACATTAACCAGTGTCTTCTTTACCTTCTTAAAAGTACATTTGCATGTTTTTTTGTTTTGTTTTGTGAGATCTCTTGTTTGATCAAATAAAGAGGGCACTCTGTTCATGGAGATGTAGTCAATATCTCCTTTTCTTAATGTATGAATTATTCATAGTTTTGAGACATTATACCACCTTACTTAATATGTACACACACTTAACCTCCACACATCTCTAATATGAGCCGTGGTCTTTATCTGACAGTGTAACAGGATTTCAGGTCCCAGTGGGGTTTGGTGTGGTGGGACGAGCGCTGTGACTGTCGATGTGACACAGAGGGCCGGCTGCCCCGTCCTAATCTGCCCCTGAGGCTCCGCAGCCTGCCAGGCCTTCTGCACTGGCCCACTACAGACACACAAAGGCCTGATTATCATTCATATGCTCTCAGCACCAGACATGACCCTGCTTACCCAACTACCAGCTGAGTAAAGCAATACGAACATCACACCAGGGATGGAATCAACCCTTAAGTGTGTGTGTGTCTGTCCCTCTCTCCTTCTGCATTTTCTGTGTCCCTCCCTCTCTCTCTCTCTCTCTCCCTCTCTCTCTCTCTCTCCCTCTCTCTGTGTGTGTGTGTGTGTGTGTGTGTGTGTGTGTGTGTGTGTGTGTGTGTATGTATGCTCTAGCTCTACTAACTTGAATGTAGATGATGTGGTTCAATGAAACGTATCATGATTTAGTGATCCGGGAGCAATAGAGCTTGTGGTGTAAAGATGCACATACTGTAGGTCTGTTTGAGCAAAAATCAAACATTTTTATTGTACTGTAAGTGGCTTTGTAGAAAAGATAATACGTCCTGGATAACTTCAGACCTACAGTACATTAGGCTTCTATTATTATGTGAGAGTATGTACTGTAACAGTTCCAAGTTGAAAACACAGAGTGCTTGTTTGATACGGTAAGGGGAAAATAGAATAGATGATATCTAACAAGTGTCACCAAACAATCCTCACCAGACAGACAGACAGACAGACAGACAGACAGACAGGCAGACAGACAGATAGACAGGCAGATAGATAGATAGATAGATAGATAGATAGATAGATAGATAGATAGATAGATAGATAGATAGATAGATAGATAGATAGATAGATAGATAGATAGATAGATAATCCTGACAGGTCCTACTGTATAGCTGTTTTATCCTGTACAATGGCACAATAATGTCCCTTGGCAGTTTATATTGTATAGGCTATTGAAAAATGTATTAAAAGTGAAGCTTACTAAATATAACTTCAGTTTGATGTGAAATTTGACAGAATGCCCTCCAAGTCTGATTACAATTTGATAACCTATAACTACACTGAGAATATAGATTCATTTTAAATTCACTTATGATTTAAATCTATTTGTAAGAGCAAACTTGTACATTTGGTCTAATTTATGTCTAAAAACCTAGATATGCTGTTCAAATGAGTTTGCTTCCCTATTGAGATCAGCCATTTTGTATGGCTGACTCAGTTTATTCCAAATCTGTAGACTTTCTCTTAGAAATAACAGGTCAAACCAATGAATTTAATGAACTCTCCCAGACACAAAGCATGTGTCTTGCCATTTGAACCCAAATAAAGGGCAATGGGCAGGTCAGCAAGCTCTTTCAAGGGGTTTGTACACAAATGTGACAGAATGCTTAGAATGCAGCCATTTCAGCTTCTCCATTGACAAGTTGTTCAAAGTGTTGGGGGCATCAGAGATAGTGGCCCCAGCCAAGGTGCCTCCTTTGTTTGTCATTCTGTATTTAGTCTTCATTCACACCCAAACACTCCCCAACAAAACAAGTAAAATGATGCAACACATTCTCTATCACTTTCAATACCTCTCCTCACTAAAACTCACGATAGCTTTTAAAATAACTGATATTTGCACAGTATTATGGCTTAAAACAAGTTGTGCCTGTCTCCCTCGACTCCTCCCTCCCTTTCACTGCTCTCTCCTCTGCTCCTCCCTCTGTCCCTCCTCCTTTCTCCTCTCCCCTCCTTCATTGTCAGTGTTTCTCTCTCATCATCCGTCTCTCTGGCTGCTCTGTTGTAGAGAAAATGACGGAGAGACGACGTGTGAAAAAAAGGGAAAGACGACAGGAAGGAGAGAAGAGGAGAAAGGAAGAGAAGAGACTGAACTTCAGCTACTTCTCAAAGTTTCGTTGACTATAGTGTAATTTTCTTGCAGTTTTATTGTTTTAGGAGAGATGATCAATTTACACATTGTTGGAAAATGTTTTGTTCACACAAATAGTATTTTGTTCTTGGTTGAATGAGGTGCATCTATGGTCACATGATGTTGGTGTATTCACTTAATTGAATCAGTTTGAGCCTCCTGAGAATGAAGCACCCGGCAGGGAAGCAGCTGATCAGGGCAGAGACGGGGTCTTGATCTTCCCCAACGGCATTTACAAACTAGTCATTTATCTATTACGATCACATTAGATTATGTTTACAATCCGTATTGACGCAAGTCCTATTTCTGATTACTCTCACATTTTAATTGCGGTAATTGACTTGAGTAATGATGCTCTAAGGATCTGGTTCTGTGGCTGCTGGATGACTGCTTGACCTTTCGTGACCCTTTCATTCTTGACCCCTGCTGTTTCCTCTATTTCCTTCCCATGTTGCCTCTAATCAGGCGCCTTTTAAGAGTCAATATTGTCTTAGAACTCTTATTCTGAATAGGATTTCTTTTAAGACTAAGATTTTTAACGTCTCCATGAATGTGTTGTGTGATTTATTTTATACTCATATTAACACCAAGGAGCTATATGATTGTGTATTTTACATGTGATATAATATCAATTATATGTATGTGTATATGTATATATATATACACACACACAATAATACAATAATAATTATTTGGTACATCAATATCAGATTTAAAAAGAGTTGCTTGTGCCAATACTGTTGGTGTGTAATTTTTTTTAAACAAAATTAAAAGAAGATGTGAGTTACTTGTGCCGATATGTTGGTGTGTAGTGGTGTGTAGTTGATGTGAGCAGATATATTGGTGTGTAGTTGATGTGAGCAGTTCGATGTAGAGCAGATATATTGGTGTGTAGTTGATGTGAGCAGTTGGATGTAGAGCAGATATATTGGTGTGTAGTGATGTGAGCAGTTGGATGCAGAGCAGAGCAGATCTCTGTGGAAGTGTAGGACTGTACCAGCACTGAAAAGAGTGCGGCTCGAGTGCAGCCGTTGCCAAGGCGAGAGGAACACTTTCAGGGCAATGAATGAGAAATTTGGAGACATTTGCATGAGTAAGAACAGCCCCCTGAATCATTTTCATAACCCAATATCCCCTTTTCTTCCCAAATCTCTATGGCAGGCATTGTGTTTTGGAGCCAGCTTTTGTTTAAGTTTTCGTTTGATTTTTTTCCCTTCTCTTTCATTCTTGCATCTGACTTCTCCCCCTTCCTAATGACCAGGGAGACCGGTCCGCTCCTCCCCCCTCCTCCTCCCCTCCTCCCCCCCTCTCTCCGCATCTGACAGTGCCGGGCTCTGTCCCTGCTTTTTGTCTCTGAGTTATGACGTAAGCGCTGAGAAAAAGCCCCGCTCCGTGGTTCTAGGGTATAAAACTTGTTGGTTTTTTTTGTGGCTGCGGGTGACGGGTCACTGCCCATTTCGGAGGGTCCCCAGTGTTCTGCAGATGCGCTCCATTGAGGAGGCGACACGCGGCAGGGCGCTGCTAGGGGGGCCGCCGCTCCCCCCGTCACCATAGGAACCAACACACTGGCTTTCAGCTGGCCCGGGCCAGGGGTCCACTGACACCGACCCTGGCGCTGCTCTGAGTCCTGACAGAACCCAAACGGACCTCTGCGGGCTGAATAATACCCATTTGTACCCAGTTTGTCAAACATAACAAGAGCCGCCAGCATCGCTATGACAGCCTGTCAGTGCTGATGACGTTTATAAATGAGGCCTGCTCTTTGGGCGGCCACTCCCAGGACGGACCACGGAGCCCTACAGAACGGGACAGAACCCCAAATGAATGAGTCCAACACCAGAGAGAGATATAGGAAGCTAAACATGAACCAGTCATGAAACGGGGGAGCAGAACCTTCTGGAATGGAGGCTCTCAGAGCAGGGGAAGAAGGATTCAGAACTACCGTGTACAAGCCCATAAAGGGTCCATGGTTTTATACCCTTTTCAGCCAGCCTCTCCGCCTGTGTTTTCAAATGTTACAATCAGAATATGCAAGCGCATGAGCATGTGTGCATGTGTGTTTGTTTGTGCATGTGTGTTTGTATGTGCATGCATGTGTGTGAGTGTGTGTGTGTCTTTGAGCACATTACCTGTCTGGGCATTGAAAAAGCAAACCTCCGAGTGTCCGGAGTTCAGAGGTCACCGCCGGCGCACTCACCCCCCGGGCAGGTGCAGCGCCTGAGGGCGAGAGGGGGAGGAGCCTCTCTCTTCTCTCCCGCCTCTTCACGCCGCTCAGCCTCAGAAAGAGAGGGGGTGTGAACGGGGCGCGCTCCAGAAAGACATCACCTGCTCCCCCCGGCCCCCCGCCCCCTGCCCCGGGGTCCTCACCGTTGCTCCGGCCGGCCCAGAGAAGGAGCGGGCGTGCGAGGACAGGGAGGCTCGTAGACGCGGGAGAGAGAGAGAGTCTTATACGCAGCGATTCTGGCATCCTCTGAAAAACCTGGAGGACGAGAAACAAAATCCCGGCAGAAGTGAGGCGGTGTTATTTCGGTTGTGGTGTGTTAGCGTTGTGTTGCGCTGGGATGAATGCCTTTTTTTGGCAGC
This sequence comes from Borostomias antarcticus, assembly GCF_949987555.1. NCBI lineage: Eukaryota > Metazoa > Chordata > Actinopteri > Stomiiformes > Stomiidae > Borostomias > Borostomias antarcticus. Next base: position 16,149,406 of record NC_140248.1, read on the forward strand.
AGAAATGTACATTGGTCATGCCCATAGAGGGCAGTGAATTGGACTGGGATCCGCATTGAGACGATGTGGACAGAAAGCCTATGGGTGAGGTTGTGTATTGATGGACGCCCCACCCAGCCTCTCTGGGCCTCCCCCTCCATTGTGGGGGTGAGTGAGTGTATCCTCCCGCTGGAATGCGTCTCCTCCGTGCCGGTGATGGATGGGTCCTTGTTCTGCCCTCCTTTCGTCCCTCCCTCCGAATCCCTCTTTCTCTCCTTTGGGCTTTCACTCTTTCATGACATCCTTTTATTCCACACCAATAAAAGTCACTGATTCTTCATCGCGCTGTTGTGCTGATCTCAGAGGCTCTGTGACTTTTCATCTGGAGTGTGTCACACATCAGTGTTTAAACCCGGCCCCCGGCGCTATGGACACATGCAGCATGAGAGCAGAGACAGACAGGCTTTCATCTAAACACCCAGACTCACAAACTATTCACATTAACACAAACATTAACTAAACGATACAGAGAGAAAACGGACACTTGTAATTTACATGGCTTAAAGCAGCAGGCTCATCTTTTCCCTGATCTCCTTTGGTTTTTCAACACCATCTCCACCCACCTAGTCCACCTAGTCCACCCACCTAGTACACTTACCTCCCCCACCTAGTCCACCCACCTAGTACACTAACCTCCCCCACCTAGTCCACCCACCTAGTACACTAACCTCCCCCACCTAGTCCACCCACCTAGTCCACTAACCTCCCCCACCTAGTCCACCCAGCTAGTCCACCCACCTCTCCCACCTAGTCCACCCAGCTAGTCCACCCACCTAGTCCACCCCCCTCTCCCACCTAGTCCACCCAGCTAGTCCACCCACCTAGTCCACCCACCTCTCCCAGCTAGTCCACCCACCTAGTCCACCCACCTCTCCCACCTAGTCCACCCACCTAGTCCACCCCCTCTCCCAGCTAGTCCACTAACCTCTCCCACCTAGTCCACCTGGCTAGTCCACCCAGCTAGTCCACCCACCTAGTCCACCCACCTCTCCCACCTAGTCCACCCAGCTAGTCCACCCACCTAGTCCACCCCCCTCTCCCACCTAGTCCACCCAGCTAGTCCACCCACCTAGTCCACCCACCTCTCCCAGCTAGTCCACCCACCTAGTCCACCCACCTCTCCCACCTAGTCCACCCACCTAGTCCACCCCCTCTCCCAGCTAGTCCACTAACCTCTCCCACCTAGTCCACCTGGCTAGTCCACCCAGCTAGTCCACCCACCTAGTCCACCCACCTCTCCCACCTAGTCCACCCAGCTAGTCCACCCACCTAGTCCACCCCCCTCTCCCACCTAGTCCACCCAGCTAGTCCACCCACCTAGTCCACCCACCTCTCCCAGCTAGTCCACCCACCTAGTCCACCCACCTCTCCCACCTAGTCCACCCAGCTAGTCCACCCCCTCTCCCAGCTAGTCCACTAACCTCTCCCACCTAGTCCACCTGGCTAGTCCACCCAGCTAGTCCACCCACCTCTCCCACCTAGTCCACCCCCCTCCCCCAGCTAGCCTGGTGTTGTTGTGCCTTCATTGGTGGGATAAAGTGAGGCGTGCACCTGTGCTTGGGAGGGACTAACAGTCGCTTCTCCATCAGACAGCATGTCCCACTATTCTATTGAGAGGCTTAATAAAAGTAAGAAGAGCTGTTTAAAGACTATTATTAGACACTGTTACACAATAAGTCACATGTGGGTAAGATCTACATGACTCACGACTCACACAGTGGGCCCAACACATTCCATCACTGTGCTGCAACTGTGCCTGCTCTAATCTCACTTGGACATTGTATTATTTACACTCTCAAAACACTCGGACACCCACACACCGACACGCAATGAGAGGCAAGTTAATACCATGCTAAAACATATTATGTCAGGTTCAGTTATGCTAATTAGCATTGGCTGTCCCAAGAAGTATGATAGACCACAGGCTTGTGGGTACTTGTGTGTTTGGCTGTGTTGCTAACCAGCAGTGAGTGGTCATTATGTCCCAGGCTAAACAGCTAGTGATTTGATTTGTTTCCTCACTGGTCAAAACCATTAAATAATTTGTTGCTCTTCAAACACATTCCCTCTCACACTCACACTCACACTCACACACACTCACACACACTCTCACACACACACACACACACACACACACACACACACACACACACACACACACACACACACACACACGCATGCACGCACACACACGCACACACACACACACACACTTTTTTATCAAATCAAATCAAATCAACTTTTATTTATATAGCACCTTTTGTACACAAAAGCAATTCAAAGTGCTTTGACAATAGAAACAATAAATAAATAAACAAACAAAGTACAATATAAAAATGAACACAATAATATAACAATACTACAAAAAAAAGAGTAATGAATAAAATATGAAGGGGACAGGGTTTACAGGAATGCAAGTCTAAAAAGATACGTCTTCAGCTTATAGCACAGAAAAAATGTAACTAAAAGGTGCTACGTGTAATCGTTTCTTCATGTACTGTACATCAAAGAATACGATCAGAGACTGAAAAGTCTCTGGTTCAGATCCACAGGACCTTTGAGCAAGGCACTTTACCTCTACCCAGCTGGGTGATGCCTCCATGTACTCAGTCAGCGCTCATTATATAGAGCGGTCTGACCAGGGAAATTCAACGTTATGTCATTGTCAATCACAACCTACGTGCTAAGAAAACACTTTGACCCTCGCCTCATCCACCCTGCAAATCCAACCTAGTTAAATGGCTGCTCAGAGAGCCCCTCCGCCCATGGATGCATTCTGGGGCTTTGTGCACGTGCGAGTGAGTGTGAACAGGACATGCTATGTGCACTTGCGAGTGAGTGTGAGCAGGACATGTTTGGTATTGCTGTATTCGTTCGGTCGAGGGCTTTATGCCAGTCCAAACCCTGTGTCTCTGTGACCCTCCTATGTTGAGATATGGTCGTTTCAATCCATTGACAATGAATGGGGGGAATTTTTCGCTCCTGAGTGAAAGTCCCAAAAATTAATGGAGGTGAATGGCTGGCCCGGCTGTGTTTGGGCGGCTCGTGGACCCACCCCTTGATTCGGATCTGATCCAAAATGTAATGGGTTCTAAGTTGGCCCATGCTATAACCTTCTACCAAATTTCATGAAAATCGGATTGATAGTTTTTGCGTAATCCTGTAACAGGCGGACAGTCAAACAAACAAACACACACGGTAAAAATGTAATATATGTACAGCACCTTTACATTAATTTATGCTTATGACTTACTTAGACCTAGACCTACTATCCTTCAAAATCCTAGCCAGGTGTGATATTTACTGTACATGTTTGTTTGGGGTCGGCACTGTTCAAAGGAATGCTTAAAAAGGGGGCATGTGATTCTGGGTCTACCTATGCATATACGTACTGTAAGTATGAGTATGGTATGTACAGCAAGGGCTACTTTTGTGTGTGAGTGTGTGTGTGTGTGTGTGTGTGTGCACGTGAATGTGTGTGCCAAAGTCTGCATGCCTGAGTGTGTGGCCTCAAACAGTATGACATGTATTATTCAGCCCTTGTTTAACACTTGAGGCAGAGAAAAATGGCAGAGACATTAAAACAGAAAAGGGGAAAGGCCAGTGATGAATTTACAGGAAAATGAACATTAATGGTACTAGCATTACTCATGTTCCATCTAACAAATTATTGGAAATCTGACAAGCACACCAAATTATCTCCTCATAGATGCCATGAGTGTGTTGAAGTTTTCTCTACCTGCCATGGCAAGACAATTTCAGCTCGTTTTACTATTTATAACAATAGAACCACCCATTAAGACAAATTAATGTCATTATCAAGTCTCTATGAAAATGACAACTACCAGCATTTCAAGCAGCTTTAGAGGCTATTGACGATAATGAAATCCGCTGTACAGGTACTGAAAAGAAACACTCCAAGTAATTATTTTCTAGTAGCTTGTTTGTCTGCCATCCGTTCGTTTGCTTTCAGCTCAATTATGTGGCTGTGAGCGTGTGGAGGCGCGTGGTCCGCGGCCCGCTGAGCGAGGGGCCTAATTGGGCAATTACCGTCCCGTTTCAGGGCTTTTAGCTCCGGCGGAGTGGAGGGAGACGCACACAACCAGGAGGACCTTACACACACTCAACCACACCATTCACACAAATTGCGCGCGCACACACACATACACACACACACACACACACACACACACACACACACATTGTACATCCTCCACAAAACTATATTCTGCAGGTTGGATTACTAAAACATATGGCACATATATCACTGAAAGATGTAATAATGTAATATGCACATATACTCAGATGTAATATTCTCACATGGGTCTCATAGAGACAGGTTTTACTGCCTTAAGGGGGAAAATAGATCCAGGCAGATTGTCATGTGCAATTACCAACCGAATCCAGTCAAATTCCTCGTATGTGAAAATGTACTTGGCAAATAAATCAAATTGTGATTCTAATTCTAATATGTAACACACTTCAGTGGCTGTAGGGGGATTTCTATATAAAGGTTTTTTATGCTGTGTGTGTGTGTGTGTGTGTGTGTGTGTGTGTGTGTGTGTGTGTGTGTGTGTGTGTGTGTGTGTGTGTGTGTGTGCGCGCACGCAAGCGTGTTTGTCCTTGCTGTATTAGTCTGTCAAAATATAAGGGTTTTAGATTGTAAACACATGGAAAAACACATTATACTTTCAAAACACTCCCCTTTTTCTCTCCTCTTCGTTAATGTTCATATTATCCTGGCGCGCCTCCCCTCACAAGCTGCCTCTCCCTCTCTGGATCATGTAGCCCATGTTAATTAAACCCTCTTTCAGATCATTCCCTTGCTCAAGTGGCTTCACTGCGGCACCCATTAGTCAGAAAGCTCTGTTATCTGCATTTCCAAATGTAGCTGAACATTTATTAAAGTGAAATTCAGCCAGTAATTACCCGCCTCGGTGTGCTCTGTGTGTGACTCTCACCTCCAGGGCCACCTGCCAAAAGACGCCGCCAACCATTTCCCAGCATGCGCTAGGGTAATTAGACCTTTTAGACCCCGAACACCGAGAGCCCATAATTGCATTAACAAAAAAAAAGAACATCCCCAGCATAAGGATCATTATGTAAAAATACCTGATAATGAAACATTAGCCTTGATTTTATTTGGATTAAAAAACTGCTAGAGACATGGGAAGTGAGAGGTGTGCTGGCCTAAACACCGAGGCAGCATCAGGGGAGAACATTTTCAGGAACACCGAGGATGTTGAGGAGTTCAAAAGTTTGGCTGGCTCAAATTTCAGGTTTGGTCTTTGATAAGGATAGAATTGGCGACACTTTGTTGATAACTTCCATGAACAAGAATTCATTAACTATCTGTAAGTGTTGTACTTCCAATTGATGAATGATAGTCTTGGAAGTCAGATCTTACATTAGCGGGCCTGGATCAGAACAGCAGAGATGGAGGTGGAGTTTACCCAGCTCCCACACTTCTACCCATCTTCACCTTTCTGCTACATCCCTTTCGTTCATTTCCTCTTTAAATTAATATCCCCCGGAGAACAACTATCATTACGTTTGTCCAATAACCAGTGGGGAAAAATGCACGCAATTCAACAATGTCCAAACTTATATCCTGAATCCAACAGTTCTGTGATGGCATGGAAGACAACTGTGGGATTTGGGATAGACTAATGAATGAGTGATTAATAAACTGTAAAAGTGTGGCAGAGTTGGTTTGGAACCCTGCTCTATGAAGAGGTAGACTTACCAGCGAAAATATCAATCTCGGAACACAAGGATGTCTTTTGGTCTAATGGTAATTTGGCTTGCCATAGCAAAACACTAGGTTTGATCGATGTTCCATTACCTTTGGAAACATAAATGTAATTCCTCTGTGGATTAGCAATAAGGAAAACATGTCTAAATCTACATTAAGCATTTACACATGTGACTAAATGTGACCAGCCAGGGATTGAACATGAATCTCCTGCAATTCAAAGATGACGTCAATAAATCTTTCTCAAGGTTACTGATATTGTTATTGTTGCTTGTTTCTGGACATGTTAGTAGTAATCCTGCCCCAGAGCCTCCCCTTAAGAACCTGCATCACTTGTCAACTCCCTGTGAGTTCAGTAAGAGGCATGGTTTGAGATTTCTCCATTTTAATCCTAGGAGCCTCATACCCAAGATAGACATTTTTAAAACATGGTTTCTTGTTTCTAAACCTGACCTTATATTTGTTTCTGAAACATGGTTAAAATCACTGGCTCAGATGTTCAGAGTATCTCTCAACTCTCTGATCAGTACACCATCAACCTTGTCAGACGAATACTGGACGATCCTTCCCATCCACTCTTCTCAGAGTTCCCCCTACTCCCCTCTGGACGCAGGTTAAAAATGCCCGAAACAAGGACAAAACGAGCCAGCACTTCCTTTGTGCCAAGAAGCATTAAATTATTGAACAGCTGTTGATGCCTGTTGCAGTGATGTTGATGTGATGATGTTGGTGAGGATGGTGATGACAATGATGGCGGTTGGTGACATTGCGGTGTTGGTGATGGGCGTACATTTTAATGTTTTATGTATGCTTGACGTGTGCTAAACAAATTCCCCTCTGGGGCAATAAAGGTTTCAATTTATTCAAAATTCAAAGCCATCAATTACTGACCAAGTAATTGCCGTTGACGGTTACGATGTATTTAGATGTGACCGCAAGGGCAGAGCGATATACATCTCTGATACATTTCAGGGCTCTGTCCTCCATTCCATTTCAATCCCAAGACAATTTGAGTTGTTGGCAGTCCAGATAACTGTAGCAAATGCCCCATTTACTGTTGTCGGCTGCTACAGGCCTCCTTCAGTGTATTTCTAGCTAAACTGATTTATTGCTTGGTGACTTAAACTGGGACTGATTGAGTGACAAATCTGCTATCTTTAAACACGTTTGTGACTCTATGAACCTAACTCAGCTCATAGTCCAACTCGAATTAACTCTACTAAACCTGACAATGACAGTCTTATTGATTTAATTCTCACTGACGCAGCCCAGAAGTATGTGGCAATTGGTGTCTTCACCAATGATATCAGTGATCACTGTTCAATTGCCTGTATTAGGAGCACCAAGCTGCCCAAATCCAAGGGTCTAATCGTACTTTAACGCTGCTTCAAACATTTCTATGAGCAGGCCTTCCTGCATGATCTGGATGATGTTAGTTGGCATGTAGTACCTCTGATTCCTTCTGTCACTGAGGCTGTTCATTTCTCTCAGCACCATCTTTTAATGGTCATCAATAAACACGCAGGTCAATGGATCAGTGTGCTCACAAAATAAGAAAGTTGCTGCCCCCCCCCCCGAGAGCTGAGAGTCAGTGGCTCATTCATTTCAGATAAAAAGGAGATGACCAATGCTTTTAATGCTCATTTTAAAAAGGCTGGGCATTTATTTAATGAACAAGTCCGTTGTTATGAGCCCAGGCACAATAGCAAGGGCCACCTAGTATTTTTCCTGATTTTAACCTTTCTCCCCTCTCGGTCTCTGAGGATTTGCAGACCCTGTCAACTTTAGATCCAAAAAAGGCTGCTGGGACTGATGGCCTTGATCCATACCTTTTTAAAATTGCGGCATCAATAGTGGCTCACTCAGTCACTTACTTATATGTTCCATCTTTCCATTTCCTCTCAAACTTTGCCTGCCATTTGGAAAGCCTTTGCATCTCCTCTTTTGAAAGGTGGCGATCCTTCTGAGGTAAATAACTATTGACCTATCTCTAATCTTTCTGCCTTAGCAAAGATTTTGGAGTCTTTAATTTCTGTTTAGATGAAACTATTTCTAGACTCATGTAGCGTCTTAAATCCCATGCAATCTGGATATAGGCCCAAGCACAATAGTTACAGTATAGCAAGCGTGAAACAATGTGAAACAAGCGTGCACAATGGTGTTGGAGTCAAAGGTGGCTGTACAGTCGTGCGTGTACAGGGAGTACAATAGCGGGGACAGAACACAGCCCTGGGGGGCTCCCGTGTTGAAGGTGAGGGGGGATGAGGTGTGGTTGCCTACCTTCACCACCTGGGGTCTCTCTGACAGGAAGTCCAGGATCCACTTGCAGAGGGCATCGCGTTGCCCCAGGACCCTGAGCTTGGTGTCGAGTCTAGGTGGGGTTATAATGTTGAAAGCTTAACTGTAGTCAATGAACAGCAGTCTCACATAACGCGACATGTTCCCCTTGCTCTTGTCTAGGTGGGATAGGGTAGGGTGGAGGATGTGGGCTATCGCATCCTCTGTGGATCGGTTGGGTCTATGTGAACTCTAGGGTGTCTAGTGTGCTGGGCAGTGAGGAGCAGATGTGTTCCTTGACCAGGTTCTCAAAGCACTTCATCACCACGGAGGTGAGAGCTACCGGGCTATAGCCATTGAGGCAGGCTGGTCTTGGCTTCTTCGGTACGGGGATGATGGAGGACTTCTTGAAGCATGTGGGGATGATGGACAGGGCCAGGGACAGGTTGAATATCACTGTAAACACAGGACCCAGTTGGTCGGCGCATGCCTTGAGGACCCGCGTCTTTCCTGGCATTCACCTGTTTAAACACCCTTCTGACGTCGTGTTCAGAGAGAGAGAGAATGAGCGCTCTTTCCTCCCTTCCGCTTACCTCCACCTCAGCTGCAACGGCCGTCCAGCCATTGTTGGTCTCAAAGCGAGCATAGAAACTGTTGAGGCTGTTCAGGAGAGCAGCGTCTACACCTCCTGAGGAGGATGGAGATCCCTTATAGTCAGTCATGGTGTTTAATCCCTGGCACACACTTCTGAGGTCGCCTTGTTTGAATTTCAATTTAATCTTCTCACTGTATTCCCTTTTGGCTTCCTTCACTGCTCTCCTTACGTTGTATGCTGCTGCCTTATATTCCTCCATGTTTCCAGTCTCTAGTCCTAGTTTGTAGGCAGTGGTGCGCTTTTATAGGGCATTGCGTGTTTTGTTGTTAATCGTCTTTGTTTAATTGTTGTTCATGGTTTTTGGTTTGGGTAGGTTTTGTTGGTCTGTTTGGCTACATTCTCCTCTGTAACCTTCATGGTTGTTTCAATTGCTTACTCAGTGAGTGTGTTTATGTCTGTGTTGTATTTAGCAGTGTTCAACAGTTGTGTTATTGAACACATTCTTCAACAAATTCGACATTGGGACCCCAGCCCAGACACCCCCCGGACACTTGACCCACAATGCCATCTGACCACTGCAGTCCAAACAGCTGTCCCCCTCCCATCTGCCTCCCCCTTTTCCTTGACCTTTTAGGGGCGGCTGTGGCTCCGGAGGTAGAGCGGGACGTCCCATGATCATAGGTTCGGCGGTTAGAATCCCGCCTCCTCCTGTCCACATGTCCTTGGGCAAGACACTGAACCCCAAAATTGCTCCCAATGAGCAGGCTAGCACCTTGCATGGCAGCTGCCGCCATTGGTGTGTGAATGGATGTGTGAATGGATGAATGAGAGGCCATTGTAAAGTGCATTGGATAAAAGCGCGCATTTACCATTCCCCATCTAGTGAGTGTATGAACACTGCCTCCTCTGGCATTACCATTGGAAACTCCACCACCCAGACTCTACACAGCTGAAAGACCACCCCCACCTCACCCCTGGTCTGACCATCACCGCTGACCAGGTGAAGAGGGAGCTGAGGGAACTCCGCACAAGCAAAGCAGCAGGACCTGACGGCATCAGCCCTACAGGGTGCTCAAGACCTGTGCTGACAGGCTGCGCTATACAGGACCTGACGTCCCATTTGGACATGTCTGGTAGCACTGTGAGGATCATGTCCTTTGATTTCTCTGGGGCCTTCAGCACCATTCAGCCCACACTTTTAGGAGACAAGCTACATACAATGCAGGTGGATGCTCCCCTGGTGAACTGGACTACGGACTATCTGACCAGCAGATCACAGCATCAGAATCTGAATCAGAAATGCGTATTGCCATGTTGTTTTTCAACATATTAGGAATTTGTTTAGATCAAAGGTGCATAACATTGGACAGGGCGCAGGGACAGGACTGGTCAGTGCAAAGACAGGACAGTGCAAATGAGCAGTACAAAATGCAAAAATAAAAACTATACAAAATGGAGTGTGGTCAGTGTATACACAATGAGTGTGCATAGTGTAGTGTTTGACGTGATGTGAGCGCTACAGTACATGTGGCGGTCTGCAGCGGTGATGCAGTCAGGGGTCGGGGGGGTCAGAGGGGGACACAAGCCTTGTTGGACCTGAGCCAGCTTGGACAGTGTTGGTGCTCAAACATTTCTTGGACAAGACAGTTAACATTCCTCTATCTATCTTTGCATTTACATTGCATTTGTTTTGTTGATTTGATTTGTGTCTGTGTAAACTCGTCATCAATGTAAATGAGGGAAACATCAGTGCTTCACAAGTATAAATAAATGTTTGAAATGAAAGTGACTTTCCTGACTTGTTCAAGTCAAATTATCCACTTTTTCAAATCCGTGCTGAGCTCCTTTGGCTTTCTCATTGTAGCGTTTGTGTCTGAATCTAATGATTGTATCAAATGAGCCCTATTTAAATGGGCTCAGAGAAATCACCAGCTGTAGTCAATCGTAATCACTCACAAGAAGTTAAGAGGCCAAGATTGACAACTTTCTACATCACCAAAATTGATCATTCATGTTGCATTATGTATACTTTTGACCCAGCAGATTTTCAGTAGACACATGATCAAATAAAATAAAAGAACCACACTTCATGATTTTTTGTATGACAAAGTATCATAATCAGAATCCTTTTATTACCATTTGCACTTGACATACATAGGATTTTTTTACGATATTGTGGAGCCAACAACTGGCTGGAGCCTGGAGGGGCGGGGCCTGGAGGGAGGGCGGGGCCTGCCGCCTGGAGGGAGGACAGGGCGCAGCCAATCACCCTCTCCGCCAAGCGTATCACCCGCCGCAAATTAGTCCTGTCCTTGACTGAAGCGGCGGGGAACCAGGTGGTGATGGAGAAGGTGAGGATGGAACCAGGTGGTGATGGAGAAGGTGAGGATGGAACCAGGTGGTGATGGAGAAGGTGAGGATGGAACCAGGTGGTGATGGAGAAGGTGAGGATGGAACCAGGTGGTGATGGAGAAGGTGAGGATGGAACCAGGTGGTGATGGAGAAGGTGAGGATGGACTTGATGATGGAGGTGTAGAATTGAACCATCATGGTCAGTGGCAGGTTTAATTTCTCAAGCTGCCGCAGGAAGTACATCCTCTGCTGAGCCTTCTTCATCAGGGTGCTGAGGTTCAGTTCCCACTTGAGGTCCTGGGAAATGAAAGTACCCAGGAAGCAGAAGGAGTCTCACGGTGGGGACCAGGGAGTCATGCAGGGTGATGGGGGGGGGGTCTGAGTTCTTCCTGAAGTCGACCACAATTTCCACTGTCTTTAGAGCGTTGAGCTCCAGGTTGTTTCGGCCGCACCAGGTCAGCAGCTGTTCAAACTCCCACCTGTAGGCGGTCTTGTCTCCCTTGGAGATGAGTCCTATGAGGCTGGTGTCATCTGCAAACTTCAGGAGCTTCACGGACTGATGGCTGGAGATGCAGCTGTTCGTGTTCCGTGAGAATAGTAGAGGTGAAAGAACACAGCCTTGTGGGGAGCCAGTACTGGTGGACTCTGGGTCGGAGATGTTCTTCCCCAGCTTCACGTGCTGTGTCCTGTTGGACAGGAAGTCCGTGATCCACCAGCTGGTAGAGCAAACAGAATCCTGGCATAAGTGCCTGGGGTGTCCAGGTGCTGTAGGACGTAGTGAAGAGCCATGTTCTACGCGTTGACCACGGACCCGTTGGCTCTGTAAGCAAACTGCAGGGGGTCCAGGAGTGGGTCTGTGATGGTCTTGAGATGGGCCAGGACTAGGGCTGGGTTTAAAAAAATTATGATTCAGAATCAATTCCTGAATCCCAAAATAATTAATAATAATGAATAAATGAAGGAATAAATAGTTCATTAATTCATTAAATGATTCATTCATTCATTCATTTTTGGAAATCAGTATCAATATCCAGCCGTAGTAGGCCGGTTGATGTGTTGCATATCTTGGCAGTCATATAATTAAGGTTACAGCAAAAAAAAAGAAGGTTTTAGTAACACTAACCGAATCGATATTGAATCGAATCGAATTGAATCGTGATAAGCTCCAAGACCTTCATGACTACAGGTGAGGGCGACGGGTCTGTAGTCGTTCAGGCCTATGATCTTCGCCTTCTTGGGAACCGGGATGATGGTGTAAGTCTTGAAGCAGGTTGGAACATGGCATGACTCCAGTCAGGCGTTGAAGAGGTCAGTGAACACCGGGGACAACTGGTCAGCGCAGTGCTTCAAGATGGAGGGTGAGACAGAGTCAGGTCCAGCTGCCTTCCGGGGGTTCTGTCCCCCTCTAGGATAGAGAGGTGTGTGTGGGGGGAGGCGGGCGGGGGGACAGGGTCGCTGCTAAGAAGGGGGGTGGAGGGATTCCATTGCTTTTCAAAATGACAATAGAACTTGTTCAGGTCATTGGCAAGGCGTGAGTCATCAGTCAACTGGGGGGATTTAGGTTGATAGTTTGTTATCTGTCTGAGGCCTTTCCAGACGGAGGGCATATTCCCCTCTGAGATCTGATGTTGGAGTTTCTCAGAGAAGCGTTGTTTGGCGTCCTGGACCGTCTGGCTGAATCTGTACTTGGCCTCTTTAAACCGGTCCTTGTCCCCACTCTTCCGTACTTTCTCCAGTCTTAGTTTCCTGAGTTTGCATGTGCAGGGCTTGTCGTCGTCGTTGTAGCTTATTCTGGAGCGGGTTGGAACACACTGGTCCTCTCAGTAGCTGACAAATGATGTCACCGTGTCTGTGTGCATCTGGACTGTTTCCAGCCTCTGTGCCCGCCCAGTCAACGTAGCCCCCGTCACAGCCGGCCCGTTAGAGCCAGGCACAGGTCTTCTCCTTCGCCTCGCTGGTCCATGTCTTGAATGTCCTCACAACAGGCTTGGAGAGTTTCAGTTTCTGCCTGTAAGTAGGAATCAGATGGACAATGTTGTGGTCCAAATGACCCAGCGCCGCGTGAGAGACAGTGTGATAGGCGTTGTTGATCGCCGTGTAGCATTGGTCGAGGGTGTGCTCCTCTAAAGTGGGGCATTTAAACTGCTGCCAGTATTTTGGGAGAATTTGGCTCATATTAGCTCTGTTGAAGTCCCCCAGCACGACCACAAAACAGTCCGGATGTTTACGTTCAACACTTGTTATCTGTGGCGAGTGTGCTTTGCGTCTCCTGCACAGGGGCATAAAGTGGAATCAAATCAAAGCTTTATTTCATACCCAGAGGCAACACAATGCGCTTTACAGAGAACAAGGGAGGTGGGCATACGTCCCACCCCTAGTATTCCAGAGGGAAGCAAAAAAACAGTATCACCCGGGGGCCAGAAAAGTGAGCTGTAAAAATTCTTCCCTGACCCCTCTCAACAAGGCGATCAGGCAAGCTCCTGGAGTATGTTTGTCTAACGGCTAAGAACATTTATAAAGCAATAAATTACATTCAATTACATTTTCAGAGTAAGAGAGGCTAAAAACATCATAGGAGAGACATGGCAAACACTGGTGTATGTCTGCGTGAGTGTGAGTGTGCCTGGGTCCAGGTAGAGGCAGGGGTCGGGGGTAGGGTGGAGGTAGGAAAAGGATACGGACCCGGGTTAGGGTGAGTGGAAGGGGGATTGGGCCCAGGTCCAGGCCTAAAGCCGGAAGTGGGCTGGTGTATGTCTGTGTGTACACGTGTGTGTGTTAACTAAATGCTACGATATCCACAGCAGACAGGGGTATCTATCAGACTCAGGGTGGTCTGCTGGTGACAGTGGGGCATCCACTGGACCTGGTTAGAAGGTAGGAGGGAGAGAGAGAAAGGCACTAGGGAGGGGGGAGGCAGAAAACGGTTAGTAGCACGCTGAACCATAGAAGCAACACAGATATTAGAACAGAACATGCCTGTTTCAGGGCAACCAGTTTCTGTACACTACTTGATATACAGTGCATTGCAGGATATACACCAATGTATACAGACGATTCACAGGTAAGTTGGAGGCTGCCTTTCTGTTTCTCTAGGTCCTGGCTAGTGATTGTAGGCTAGGCCAAAAAGGTACGTCTTGAGATCTCGCTTAAAGACCTCCGTTGTTTCGGCCCTTCTTAGGCACTCCGGCAGGGTGTTCCAGAGGTTGGGGGCATAGTACGTACATAGAATGTACACACAAGTATGTGCTTCAATCACTCTACTAATACACAGAACACACAAGTATGTGCTTCAATCACTCTATTAATACACAGTACCTTGTACCTAGCAAGATGCTCTATCTATCTATCTATCTATCTATCTATCTATCTATCTATCTACTGTATCTATCTATCTATCTATCTATCTACTGTATCTATCTATCTACTGTATCTATCTATCTATCTATCTATCTATCTACTGTATCTATCCATCTCTCTACTGTATCTATCTATCTATTGTATCTATCTATCTACTGTATCTATCTATCTATATATCTATCCATCTATCTATCTATCTAGTGATAACACTGTATCTGTATGATTTCATTTATGTTTGTCTTATAAATAATCTTTTTAGGCAATATATTTCTTTTCACATGTTTTAATCCTAGAAAGAACTAGAAGAGGTTTCTGGGAGAGCACATGCACATACCTCCGCCCATGATGCATGTCGTAAATGAATGCCCCCCCCCCCCCCCAGGGAGCTGGCTGAGCTCAAATTTTGTTTGTAATCTGTGGATCTGCCTGTGATTCGGATCCGCCCCTGCGCTGTCTCTGGGGTGGAGGTAATAAGTATAAGACTAGACTAGACTAGACTAGACTAGACTATATTGAAATAGCTGATGCATTTGTAGACACACTACATTGTAGCATTATGCGGTTGTGTGTATTTGCAGGTGATTCATAATTCTATAGGAAAAATAAACCTATTGAACATCATGCCGACATATACATTTTGTTTTGGTATCCTTGGCAATGTGCTCAAATTAAAGTGTTGTAAATGAATATTGTTAAAGAACAAGTGAAATTAAAAGACTGCCTATTCATATAATCCCTGCAAGACATTTCTTTGCAAAGCATATGATCAGACATAACATTAAGTTGCACACGTATAGGTTCCATATTAGAATGTTCACCACCTGTAGCTTGCAACTGATAAAACCAAGTCTACTGTAAATACAATTTGATACAGTTGATATCCTCCATACTCTCCAGTTCAATCATTTTTATAGACTACATAAGTTATTATAATGCGCAAAATTATTGGCATAAAAAGAGCTATTTCATACAAAGTACAAAAATAGCTGATTTTTCATCATGGTGCTTTCGGTTTAGTTAAAATAAATGTTATGTTCTCATAGCCTCCAGAGCCTCAATTTCAAACAACCAAATGCACTAGCCTAAATGGAATAAAACAGAGTTTCATAGGCTAATAATGATGCAGTTATACATTTGTTAAAAAAAGAAGCATATTGGCATATGGTAATCTTAACCACGTCATTCCTGTGGTAGATAGATAAATTGACAGTGAAATGCTGGTTATTTCCCTATATGAAAAGATGCCGGTTATAAGGATGTTTCATCAGTGTGGCGATCCTCAGAAAAAGGGCTATAGAGAGCAAAAGGTGGGTGTTGGAGTTCTTCTCACATGGATTTGGCTACATAAGTTTTGTCCTTGAAAATCACCCTCACAGCCTTGCCTTGTAGGCTATAGGGGTTTAGACATAGGCTGGGAGAATGGTGTAAAAGACACATTGTTCCAAATTGTGACAGTCTCCTTTGAGTGGATACAGAAAAGTTCTCGCGTGGTAACTTACCTTTTTGTTGCTGTGCCTCAGCTATGCGGGGTGCCAGCACGAGGAAGCGCATTCGCGCGCTAATTAGGAAATGAGGACGCTCGCGGGCTCCATCGTGAATGCTCTTTCTGGGAGCGCATCTTTCTTTCGAGTCAGTCAACCATGTTAAATCATCCACCTGCTACTCCCAAACGATGCATTTTTTGTTCACTCCTTTTTGCAGAACGTTATTTAAATAGGATCCTCAAGCAGTTTGTACCCCCTGCACGACTATTTTGACTATAGCCTGATGTAACTAGCCTATAGTCTGAATTGCGGAGCTCTGTCATTAAGTCTAGTTGTCTGTCTGTAAACTGCGTAGCCTATAGTCTAAAGAATAGCCTACTTTGCTTTATGCTCCACATCAGAAAACGCGAAGGCTAAATTGGACTTTAAAAAAAGGGCCAAATAGGCCTAAACGCACACTGACGTGCAGTCTCGCTGCACATACTGATCACAGCTAAAGAACTTCGCATATGGCTACATTTGTTTTCACACTAAAATTAAATATTTAGCTACAAATAGGCCTTGAGCAATAGACTAGGCTTGAGCAGATTTGTTTTATAAGCCTATACCTAGCCTACTCCCTAGCCATACACGTCTTTCTCAATATGGCTACACATCCGGATCCTAACCACACATTGAGTGGAAGAGAGGTTTCCTTCATGTCAGAGGCTCCTTTTCAACTTTGTAACAGTTTTTTTGTCACACCCGAAACGTTCTCAGGCTCTCTCTCGGCCCGCCTCGCTGTGAGAGCACCCACTCTCTCATTCTCTGTGGCTTAGGATAGGCCTATATAGTCTTACCAGGCAAGAACATAGCAACCGCCTCCCCTGCGACCCCTGACCCGGCAGCTTTATGCGGGCTCGCTGTGGGACATTGTGCGGGTCTGGCGGAGGGGGTGCACCTGTGGCTGGGCAGGTGACACTGTGCTTGAGAGACGGGTCTCTAAACGAGCCTGTTCCACTCCCTGACATTGAGGTTAAAGCCATTGAAGAAAGCGAAGATTAGACTCTCTTTGTACCAGCCAGCGTTAAACAAATTAATCTATTGCTGCTCATCTGGCTGTAAAATCTCTCGAATTACTGTTTCTATGGAGCAAGGCCTGGACAGGCTGAAAACCCTAGAACCCATTGATCATTCAGTAACAATTTGTTCAAAACGAGCTCCATCACTGCATACTTTGTCAGGAATTATGAGTCCTACATTATCGGCCTAATGCGCGCCATAAACTGGTGGGATTGGATAATAGGCCTAAAGAAAGAAAAAAAACAAGGCTTGCGAACATTTCAGGAAACAAAAAAAAAAACTCCCACCCTTTCAACTAGATTTCCTTTGAGGGCTATTTGGAGAATCACTTTTGTCTATCAGTCCGCTTTTCCCCTATCAAAGTACACTAAACAGACAGGCCTACTCTTTTAAATAAAGGCGCTCATTCCGCCTTTGAAGTAGCCTAGGCCCTATGGGCTAAATTCTCATCTGAAAATTAGGCTCTCATACTGCAATGAAAATGAACGGCATTAAGGATATGTTCACAAACTGTAATAGAATAATGATTCATTTTATATCTAAGTTGCTAAAATGTAATAGGCCCATGCAGTTTTTATGAGAGAAAATGCAACACAAAGGCAGTCAGCAGAGAGGGTGTTAGGCGGGGTCAAACCGTGTCAACCCGAGTTACGTTCAGATGAGCGCACGGAAGCTGCCCCGCGTGCACTTGCGCTTGCATCGGGCCGTTTTAAATACCATTCTTTATTTCAGATCCTTTTATGAATTGAATTAAATACCTTAGTTGTATAATTATAGGCTATGGCTATATATTGTATTGTCATCTGCGTAAATTTAATTTAGGCTATTTCTAGGCTAAATGTAGGCTATTGCATTCATGCAAGAGTTGTTCCCTCAAAGACCATTATGACTTGCCTATTAACCGTTCAAAATCAAATAGAGATGACAAAATCTAAATTATTATCGACATCAGTCAGAGGACGGTGAGTGAGTCTATCATTAGCCTATTATAAAACGCTGTCTTTGTACAAGCAAGCCATAATCTGTCGCCTGTAATAGTCCGGCACTGATCATCATCAGGTTATACATTGGATTATTTGTACAGTGTATACTGCAGCATACAATGTGAGCGATTTCCAACAGCTAGCTAGCTACCAGATCGATCGACACGAGTAGTCTAATCTAGCCTATTATTATGGCAGTGTAGCTACCTTGCAAAAACTTCTAATAGTCTACGACTACGTCATCAAGCTGCGCCTAGAAATAGCACTTCCACTACCCACAAACGCAGTCATTTCAAAGGCAGTAGCGAGACACATATCTTATTATATGACAATGCAAAGAAGAATATTGACAGAGGAATTTTACTAAATCATAGGTCTGTATTATATTAATTCCTGCATCTCAATTGTATTGCTGTTTCTCGACCTGGAAGCTGACGACGCGTGTCTTAAGAGCAGTAGGCTAAGCTACGCCACATTGCACTTATGTGAAGCCTTATATCTTATCAAGCGAGTATTAATTTCTCTCGACTTGTTGCTTTAATTATAAAACATGTTTCTATGCTTAGTTTATGTCATTTGTGCGTTGATGGATGGGGTTAGGGTGCTTACTGGTAGATTGCATAATGCACGGTGATGGTTGTCTTGACCTCTAGTTATTCTATTAGGGCAGTTATTTCGCTTTGACTCCTCATGGCAAATTCCAGCATCTGCCAGTACTTCCACAAACATACAAGAACCTCTGTCAGTGTTGTCTACATCTCCTATGCAGTCAACTCTCTTTCATTCCCAGAATGTCTGCTGGCTGTCTGAGGTGGGTGCTTGGCCATGGAGCCAGGGATGTGTGTTGTGGAGGCAGTCTCAACCCCTGGAGACCGTCCTCTTTTCTGCTGCCATGCGTTGTTAGACAGAACATGACACCCTCATGGAGATGGGCTCGATTCACTCCTTTCACCACCACCGTTGACACAACAGGAGAAGCGCCACTGCCCAAAAAGAAAAAGCAGGATCCCCGAGCCCGTGCTACCATCAGCAGTGTGGGACGGAAGATCCACCAGCGCCACCTGCAGGTGATCAGTGAGACAGGAGTGGACCTCGGCACCATGCACCGGGCAGATGTCCTCAGAGTGATGGACGAGCGTGGGCTGAAGCTGGTGCCCCTTAATGAAAACAAAGACCCGCCGGTCTACTGTCTCATGAGTGGTAAACAAATCCACGAACAGCAGCTCAAGCTACGTGAAGAACAGAAAACCAAGGGAGGTATGTTATTTCAAATATTTTTTTTATTACCTTTTAAATGCAAAAGCATACAAGTGAGGGGCATTTACAATTGCATTGTAATTAGGGCCAACAATGCACAATTGTTTCAATGCATAATTTACAAGCACACCTCAATGACACAAATTCAGTATGGCCATCTAAAAACAAGCACAAATTCACAATAGCTGCTGCCACATACAAGGCGGGCTATAAGCTTTTTCAATCTGTCTGAACCTGTTCTCTGGTCTAACTGGTGGATAAGTAACACCTGTGTTCCCACTGTGGCTTGGGCAACAGCAGCATTGCACTTCTACATTTTTGTCGACCGACTGACCAACTGACAGTGAGCTAGAACTGCTGGTGACATAACTCTCCTCCATTTAACCTTGACCACACTGGTCAGAAAAGATGCATCAGCGAGTGCAGAAGTATTTTCTACAGCTCTTTCTACAGGGGCACTGGAATGCCACGTTTTAATTCTCATTTCATAACACAGCGTACAGATGAGACACCTAACAACTAGCATGTCTCCATTTCATAACACAGCATACGGATGAGACACAAAGCCTCGGATACACTAGAAGACTTTCTCAATCTTAACAGATTATGAAATGACGGAGTATACACTTGACTGGCTTCTGCTGATTTTTGTATGACAACTGAAAAACTGGGTATTACACATTTAACGACTGGACGAGTTTACACTACACGATTGCATCCAGAATCTGCTAAAAAATATGAAACGTTTGATATGCTCCGATTCGGATCAGGAGAAGTCTGTTCTCATCAAACACTTGCTGATTTAAATCTGTACCCCTCATACACTTAGATTTTGGGCCAAATTGCCACTCCGACTACCCCCAACTAGTGCAGACTGCTGCTGACTAGGACAGACTCGGCAGGATAGTGAATCGTGTATAAAACTGGGCACAATATCTTGTAGTGTATCCTCAGCTTAACATAACTAGCATGTCTCCATTTCATAACACAGCGCACGGATGAGACACCTGACAGAACTAGCTCGTCTCTCCTCAGGCCCTGTGCAGGTGAAGGAGCTCAGCTTCTCCTCTGACATCGCTGCTCATGACCTCGTGACCAAACTGAAGCAGGTGCAGAGCTGGCTGGACAAGAAGCACCACGTTAGAATAACTCTGAAAGCAGGACGCGTGGAACACACACAACAACTGGTGAGAGATTTGTCACATTTATATGGTTGTGCTTAAATTTTTTGGTTTTCACTTCATTGTTACAAAAATAACTGATTTCTTTAAACCTACAACACAAAAACCAACAAACACACCTTTCACTGTCCGAGATATAGACACGTCTTTTTAGATATAGACACACGTCTTCTCTATAATACAAATACTTAAATAATCCTAATGTCTTGTTCTGACCACAGGACACAACCCTGGAGCAGATAGTGCAACAAATGGAAGTGCCGGTGGGGTTCGTCTCCAAGCCCAAAGTCATCCGTGATGGCCGGTCTGCCATGTGTGTCCTCCGTCCACCGTCCGCTAAGGAGCTGTCCCCAAAGGGACAAAATAAGACCACCGCATCACAGAGCCCACCGGGGCCGGCGCCAGCGGCCAACAGCCCCCCAGACGTCACTTAGGACTCAGTCAAACTGAAGCAGTTCATGAAATAAAGCATCTTCCTACCGAATGTCTCAACAGTGTGTGTACAGAAAATGCACTGTACTGTAAACTATGGCAGAGGGACGGTTGTCTTTTGTTAAATGTTTAAATGACAATTTTTGTTAAATTGTGTACTACAACAAAGCTTCTCAGACAGTCATCACAGAGTTACGCAAACTGGTGTCCTGCAGAAGAGATGCCAGCTCAATGGGCTCCGGTCCATCAGTGTGTCTTTGCTCAGGCAAAGGTCGTAAAATGGACTGTTCCGGCAAGGATTGTTGTTGCTGCTGTGGAAGGCAGGTTCTCTTCCTGGGTTTGTGTCCACTCAGTCTGGAAGCAATAGATCTCTTGGGCCGAGGCTTCTTCTGGAAGGAGAACGATCGAGTTAGCACTTTCCATTACAATTGCCTTTCTAAAATGTTGAGAAACAATACTGTAGTATAAACCTTGTTTGTGCATTGACCTGGTCTATGTTGTATCACAGCCATCTGACATGGAGTATATTAAGAATATATGCTGTAAAATCTAGGACTTCAGGATGACTCAAATCATGAATACAGTATTGCGATCCCACCAAACTGCATCAAGACCTTAACCTGACGCATGCCAGATAGTTTGTTTCACACAATCATCTGGGAAGGCTTAGTTAGAAACTGTAGTTTGTTTCACACAATCATCTGGGAAAGCTTAGTTAGAAACTGTTTGGAAAAGGGCGGGCACTTTCAAGACTACTCAGCAGGTGATTGGATGAACTCAGTGTATCGCGGGTAAATCAAATTCTTACCAAAGCTAGTTGGAGAAGAGCAAAAACATCTTTTCTGCAGAGAAAAGCCTTCAATGTCGTCTTTGCTTTTCTTTCAATTAAGAAATACTCTCCTGTTCAGATGTTACTGATGCTATAAGAGCATCTGCGCTAAACTCTGCCATTATTGTTTTGGAGCAAACAGTTGCTTCTCGCCGTTGTCACAGCTAAACCGTGCCAGGTGTAGCTGCTATCATTTCCTCATAGAACACTGATTAGCTGATCATTTTCTGATCGTGCACAAACAGATCTCTATCGAGCTTTGCCAGACTGATTGTTTTTAACAATAGCCTGCCTGTGACTGTTGCCAGTGCCGAGAGATCTTTCTCAAAACTTAAATTAATAAAGACATATTTGAGGAGCACAATGTCGCAAGAGAGACTGTCTGGGTTCCTTAGTCTTGAGAGCCGATGCGCGCGTAGACTAGATCTAAAGAGTGTTATACAGGACAGTCTAGATCTAAAGAGTGTTATAGCCTACAGGACTTTGCGCAGAAGAATGCCAGGAGACGCTCGTATAAAATAATAAGCTTACTACAACACATGTAGAAAGCAGCTCTCGACTGCAGCCTCTGTAGCCTACAGGATATGTTTTGTTTTTTTGTAGACTTTTCTTTGATACAGACGACTTTTCTTTGATACAGAATATGTTGTGAACCGTTCCGTTGTGTGAACTCAAATGATAGGCTATAACGAATGTTCTACAATACCTTCCTATTATAAGCCTAATACAGAGCCACTTGTTTGTATTTGTCAGTGATGCCTGCAACAAAGAAACATGTTTTAAAGCATCAAGTAGCCGCGATGTCTATCCCATGTCACTCTGTGGGAGGGGCCTGATGGCCCGACCTGCGGGGGAGCCCCGAAAAATTGCGCAACGCCACTGGAGGTATGCTTTGGTTATTGTCTTGTTAGAAAGTCCACCTAGCCAAAATTGCCTGGTACTTGGTGGAATTCATTATGCCCTCATTCTTTACCAATGCCCCTGGACCTTTGGTATTAAAAACAGCCCCAAAACATCCCTGCCCCCCCCACCGTGGGTATCGGACCCTTTCCCTTCTATGCACCTCTGTTTTGATGCCAAACATACCGATGATGTATCTGAACAAAACTTTCAATTTGGCTCCCATCTGACCAGAGCACCTTCATCCAGTCATCATTTTAATGGCGTTTGGCTCCCAGCGCTTGCTTCTGTCTTGTGGTCCGAAAAAGCTTTCTTCAGGCAACCCTTCCACAGAGCCTGTGGTTGTGAAGGTGGCGTCTGAGGGTGCTTTTTGAAGCCTGGTGACCCCAACACGCCACCAAGACCTGACATTCCTTCCGTGATTCTTGGAGACTTTTTCTTCTCTCACCATCCTCCTCAGTATCCCGGGGTGGCAACATGCCGTTGTGCTCCTCAGTATCCCGGGGGGGCAACATGCCGTTGTGCTCCTCAGTATCCTGGGGGAGAACATGCCGTTGTGTCCTCCCATGAAGTTTTCAACGCTTCAGTCCTTTTTTTTTTTCTTTTTTAAAAATAATTTCCCTGATGTTGCTCAGTGGTATATTCAATTGTGGATCTTCTTGTAGCCATAACCAGATTTATGTAGGTCGACCATCTTGTCTCTTTTGAACTGCCAGATCTTTTGTTTTTTTCATGGTGTTGGATGCCAGAGGGATATTGCATGCGTGTTACCTCATTTTTATACCATAGTGAAACAGTGAACGAAGAAATGGCTCAAATATGGTTCCTTATGATTAACTTAAATATGTGGAATTTAATACCTGGTTTAATTTTGGTAGATGCTATGCACAATAATCTTTAAGGGTTAATTTAATTGTGAAACCTTGATTTGGAGGAAATAGATTTTTAATTAAATCAGTAAATGGTTTTCGTTGGTCCCATTGCAACATTAATATAGTACAATATTTATAACATGCTGTTATTTGGAGTGTCTCTAATTATACGGTTTAGATTTTTAGTTAAAGTTTTGTTTGTGCATTGCCTGTTAGGGGAGCCATACTGTAATTTTGGAGCCCACTGTAGATGGCTCAATTGAGAGTCAGGATTAGACATCAACTTTATGGGTTGACGCAAGGTAAAATCAACAGGTGAAACGCAAAGGAATTGGTGTGATCCCGATTTGTGTATATTTGTGTTGTCGGCTACTAAAGCAGGTATCCATTTCCTTACCTGTTTCTTGCGCTCGGGATCGTGGACAACACTGTGGCGTTGTAAGCTTTGCTGTGAACAGAGGTAGAGCTCCGCTTAAGGAGACCTGGGTTGCAAACACTAACACAAAGTTGATGTAAATGTGTTCTTGTGTGCTCTGCCATTCAAGAGCCTCTCAAGAAGTACAGGAACTAGTTTAAAGTGAATCTGGGAATTACAAGAGCAGTAGTCTGCTCAGGTGTGCCTTCCTACCTTCATGGCGAAGGTCTTCCCACAGCCAGCGTGGGCGCAGGTGAAGGGCCTCTGCTCCTCATGGAAGGAGCGGATGTGGTTCTGCAGGTTGAACACGGTGGTGAAGGACCGGTCACAGCCCTCCCGGGGACACTTCAGCACCTGCCGCTCTGAGGAGTGGACTCTCATGTGCTGCTGCAGGAACCACGAATCTCTGAACAATCTGTTGCACTCGTTACACTGGAAAAGCACTGGAGACGCAACAAGACAGCAGCATGGACAACACATTAGTTAAGAAAATGATGGGGGCCTCAAGGCTATGAAACGGTGTGAACGTGCAGGAGTTTGAGCGAGCAGTAACGTTAGTGCGCTTGTGAGATGTCCTTGTAGCCTGGGTCCAGACATTCAAATCCACCCACTCCACCGAGATCTCAGCGTTAACTGACATTCTGTCAAATATCAGGCTAGCATCATTACGGACTAGGCCATTTGGTATAAAACAAAGTTTTTTTTGTTTTTTTTTAAGCCATGAGTTTGATTGATTTTGGTAGGCAGCCCTAGTTTATCGTGGTACAAAATAGATCGATGTAGAGCACCTACTATATTTGAGCACCTACTGTATTTGAAAGTGAAAGTAAGTTTCCGTTGTTGTTACCCGCCTCATATAAACCATACACAAGCTTAACTGCACTAGCGTACCTTATAAGCCCCCTCTGTCCACTGTCTTTTTATAATCTAGTTAAAGGCCCTACGAGGAGTTTCGGGAAGCGGAAGTGTTTGAGAGAGAGAGAGAGAGAGTGAGAGTGTGTGTGGGAGAGACTGTGCGCGTTCTGATGAAACTTGACCTTGCTTCTCCCAGAGGGAGACTATTTTGTCCTGGCATACACTGCAGATGACATGTTACATCTGTCTCGCACACATTGTAGTTCCACAGCGCCGACATGTTTCAGGTGAACGCGCAGGCGTTGTCTCACGTTGTTTAGGTTAACACACATTTGACAATGACTTGGCCGTCCGTCATTGATCGGTTGTCATGGTCGGCGACTAGAAAGCAATATCAGAATTCCCCAATCTCATATTTTTACTGAATATCTGCCGATTCCGATTGCTGGCCGATGGATCTGGGTATCCCTACTGTGCATAGATACAAAGGGAGTAACATACAGTAACCCACCTCTGTGCGATTCCTTTCTGTGCTTTGTGTATTCAGTCCAGGTTTTTCCAGTAAAAGAGCAGCCATCTTCCTTACAAGGGTAACCTGCAAGGGAGATGAAAGAACACCTTTATAGTGGGTCTCACATTTGACAGCCCCCGATCACTGTCCCCCACTGGACTAGGTACAGAAGAACTGCATCAAGTCTGGATCTTACCTCTGTGAACCTTCTCATGACGGCGCAATTTGTTCGGAAAAGAGAATCTTTTCTGGCAGCCTTCAAATGTGCATCTACAGGGAATGTTGAAAAGGAGAGGGGAACGAAAGCATTCAGCAAATCGATTTTTAGTTCTTTACAGGATCATGCCCAGTTGCCCACAAGTGTCAGAACAGGGAATGCTGCCCAAACATGACTGTGAATAGTCTTTGACAACTTACTGATATGGAGGCAGTATAGTGTGTTGTTCACGTTGGTGAGACTTCAACTGCTTGTTCTTCTTGAACACTTTCCCGCAGCCCTCTGAGTTGCACTGTTACATTGGTTCATATGAGGTTAATCAACTTAACTACAATCACGTCAGCCAATCATGCACTAGCAGTCCAGTGTGTACCTGTCTGACCAGTGTGAGGAGACTCTGCCTCAATTACAAATTATTTACTAGTCCATTTTACCAATCTAGGTGTGCTTGTTTGATCAAACAAACAGGGCCCTGTTTTGATCATTTCTGCTTTGTCTTTTTCTTATACTTTTGCCATAGTATACATATTTATATCATTTACACCCAGTGCAGTTATGTGTTCAGTCACTGGGTGTTTTGTGTATCTGTGCAGGAATTGGAGTTAATTGCCAGCGCCTCCCACCAATTATAATTGACCACAGGTGTGTGGGAGCTGGGAGAGTGGCATTGGTAGCTAAGCAAGGGAAACCATAGAGCTAGAATCCTCATTTACCATTTTAGCTTTTGGCCTGCATTAGTATTTATTCTACTAATGGACAATAAAATATAATTTGAGTAAACTGCTCCTCTTAAGTGTGGGGCATTGCCCAGCCTGTGATCAAACTCACTCACCACGTATTGTTTCTGATCTTGGTTGTTGTGATTACGGCTGATGTGTTTCTGCAGATTGGTATTCGTAGTAAAGCCCTCTGTGCATCTATCAACTGTACACCTGTCAACAGAAGTTTGTACAATTAGTAGCCTACCTTAGCTCCGTAACCTAGTCATATCTTTTAAGACCTGCCAGGAGCTAATAAAGATATTCTAGCTACATGAAGTTCCCTATTGAATAATGAGGTAATTTCTTAGATTGCACTCATATGGTGAGAAAGCCCATCAACACACACAGCTAGCTATGATAACGTTACTCACCGATAGGGTCTCTGCCCACTATGGGTAAGCTCGTGCCGCGCCAAGTGGTACTTCGTGCAGAAGGACTTGCCGCAGCCGTCGCGCGTACACGGAAATGGTTTCTAAAACAGCAGAAAATTAAATTCGTGAATTAAACCAAATAGTACCCGGCCTCAGGGCTAGCTTGTTCCGGACTGTGTGGTTAGCGAGCTAGCTAACCGATACTCACCACTCCCGTATGTTTGCACATGTGGGCATCGAGTTTCCAAGCTTTGTTGTAGGATGCCAGACAGTCGGGGATTGAACATATAAAAGTTCTGAGGGGTCCTGGCGACATTTTGTCCATTTTAGAGAGAAAAATACGATACGTGATGTGGCAGTAAACCTATTTTCCTCATGATTTGTAACGTAGGCTACTCTACAGCGCCGACAACTAGTAGGGAGGGAGCCATGCTTTTATTACACATGCGCAAAGTAGACTGCATCTACGGAAGCCGGAATACTACAGAAAGTAGTAGAGTCTACTCAACGCATGGTGCTCAATGTCAGAATTTTCCTGGATTTGGTGCGGATTTCATTCAGGCCAGGGGCTTGGTCAAATGATTTTCTTACTATTAAATTTTTTAGCTGGGTGCTTGGCTGACATCTCGGAGTGGATGACGACACATCACCTCAAACTCAATCTGGACAAGACTACTGTTCCTCCCGGGGAAGGGCTGCCTGCACCGCGACCTGGCCATCACCATTGAAGACACAGTGGTGACCCCGACTCGGACTGCGAGGAATCTGGGTGTGACCCTGGAAGACCAACTGTGTCACATCCGTCACACGCTCCTGCAGATTCATGCTCTACAACATCAGGAGGATTCGCCCTTTCCTCACTGATGAAATGGCGCAGGTGCTCATCCAGGCCCTGGTCATCTCCCGTCTGGACTACTGCAACTCCCTCCTTGCTGGGGCCCCAGCGTCAGCCATTAAACCTCTGGAACTTGTCCAGAAACCTGCTGCTCGCCTGGTGTTCAACCACCCCAAGTTCTCCCACACAACTTCCCTCCTCCGTTCCCTACACTGGCTCCCTGTAGCAGCTCGCATCCAGTTGAAAACTCTGGCGCTAACCTACATGGCAATGAAAGGAATAGCCCCCTCCTACCTCCAGGCCATGGTCAAACCCTACACCCCCTCCCGACCGCTACGCTCTGCTACCTCGGGTCGATTGGTTGACCTGTTTTTGAATCTTTGTTTTTGAAAGATTTTTCAAGGTGCCCACCCACATCCATTGTATGACAAAAACGGTGATAGAGCAATTATCAGACTTTCTCAAAAGTGCTCTGCCTCACCATTTGAGTGTGGTGTGTGTGGTGAAGATGTTTTGTTTGTAATGGCAAAACTCTCACAGAAGCCTTTAAATTCCTCTGATGAGGGGTCCGCGGTGGTGTAGGGGTCTAATGCACCTGTGTTTCAGTGCAGCTGGTGCAGTGTATTTCAAAAACATCATCTTCGTGTGGAACAGAACTTCAAGGAGGCCATAAACGTCTCATCATCAATTTATTGAGCAAGCCTAACACAGGAGTCGAATCTTTAGGCAAATAATGCTTTCTCATACGAGGTGCCGCAGCTTGTAAACTGGCTTCAGGCCAGGAATCACATGACAAACAAATTTGCATACAAGGAATGTTCATTAACACAAATATAGTCACAAATGGTTCAACTGATGTTCTGACTGGTCAAGGTGTCAGCTGGTCTCTGCCCCCTGGACCCTAGGAGCTTCCTCCTGTCCTCCTAGGATAATGTTACAAACTGTAGGCTACTCACTTCAGAGGTGACAAAGGAATGCTCACTCAGGACAGACCTCACATGTTAAACTACTTAAGTTAACACAGTTCCACCTAAAGTGAAGTTTATTCATTATTCTTAATAAAATGATTACTACATGAGAGTAATACAGTATGATTGATGTAATACAGTATGATACAGTATAAAAATATACTACACTGGCCACCGGGAACCGGGGTTTGCGCCCTGCTCTTGCCAGATCCGAGTACGGCCGGATCCCCAAAGTGCGTGGCACACTGGCCGCTGCTCCCTGAGAGTGGTTCGTTTAATTTCAGAGGATTCGTCGCACCACAGCGACCACGTCTGATGTGGGAGTCATTTTACAGCTCACTTATCTGGCCCCCGGGTGATTACTGTTTTTTTGCTTCCCTCTGGAATATGTAGGGGTGGGTCGTATGCCCACCTCCCTTGTTCTCTGTAAAGCGCATTGTGTTGCCTCTGGGTATTAAATGCGCTATACAAATAAAGCTTTGATTGATTGACTGATTGATGGTCGTGGCTGAGATAGTCAGGTAGCTGTTTGTATCACACTGATGTAGGTAGTCACCTGCTCTCTCCTTTGGGTCACCGACCACCGGGTTCTGCGGCGAATCCTCTATAGCGACAATTGCACAATATGTTGGGTGTAATGGGCTACCAAAATGGGAGGCAATCAGAAATAAATGTTGTTTTTCAAATCCTCTGATGAGTGCTATTGTCTGTCCGGCGAGTGGAAGGAGTGCCATGTCTGCTGAGTTGGGCTTCCAGAGCCTCTATGTTGGTGTGTCTTTGCTGGTCTATTAGTTCGTCTGTTTCAATAAACTTTGAGTAGTAATCAACTGATGTGAGGTACGTTTATCCTCAAACAGATCTGATGCTACCTCTCCAAATGGTAGCTCTGGCGTCTCTGTTGGCTTGGGTAGCTGCCTGGGTAGCTTGTTTTGGACGTCAGCACACTTGCTGCAGTTTCTAACCGTTCTACCGATTTCAGCACTCATGGGCAGTATAGCACTTTGCAGGCTTGCTGTTTGCTCTTCATCATCCCTTGGTGAGACTGGTGTATCAGCCTTTATGCGTTGTCGTATAGTGGTGGGGGTTACCGTTACTGACTTCATGCGACCCAGTATGGCTGAACAGGAATGGGCCTTTCTCGTCTGTGGTCTGTCCAGTTATGCTGAATTGTCTGTTGGACACAGTTTACTTTTTCTTTTGTGCTCTCCTGCAGTTCTGCGTACGTCTGTGACAAAGCTGAGAAGGGAGACACACTCTAGGCCGTCCAGCTCTGGCGTGCTCTCTGTGAGCTGTGCTCTGGCATGCTCTCTGTGAGCTGTGCTCTGGCGTGCTCTCTGTGAGCTGTGCTCTGGCGTGCTCTCTGTGAGCTGTGCTCTGGCGTGCTCTCTGTGAGCTGTGCTCTGGTGTGCTCTCTGTGAGCTGTGCTCTGGCGTGCTCTCTGTGAGCTGTGCTCTGGACAACGTGTCCGCAACCTGCAGTGAGGGTGGACGTGATACTGATGAGTGATGCAGTGAAACCTCTGACAAGAGCACAGATGATACTGAGGCCTATCAATACATATACATCATTTAAGGAATGTGGTATATAAAGAATACCATTATATTTCTGAATCGAATATGAATGAATATGAATATGAATGAATATGCTGAAACCTGAGGTCTGATTATGAAATCGAAAATACCACTCAAGACTACCATCTAGTGGTCACAAGGCTTTAACATGTAAACGTAATGATAGATAGATAGATAGATAGATAGATAGATAGATAGATAGATAGATAGATAGATAGATAGATAGACAGACAGACAGACAGATAGATAGATAGATAGATAGATAGATAGATAGATAGATAGATAGATAGATAGATAGATAGATAGATAGATAGATAGATGGATGGATGGATGGATGGATGGATGGATGATGATTTTACCTACATAGTTACAGTATTTGCAGCATTGGTTTTATTGTGTGAGGTAACTGCGTGAGGTAACTACAGTTTCTGGCAGTAATCTTTTAACCATATGAAGGTTTTTGGGTCTTCAAAATCAGCCAAACAAAGCACTGAGTATACACACACACACATGATGAGAGTCCTCAATGCGCATGGTCACAGGCTTTTACACACTCATTTAGCTCATATTAATACAATAAGTGCCAGCTCCCATTTCATGGTACTGGGTCTGATATATGGATTGCCCCCTCCCCTCCACTCTCACACAGCACTTTCAGAGACTTTGGGAACCGAGGCACAATAATATATGGATAATTTTCCCCATTCTCTAACTCTGGTTCCCTCATATATTCAGTAGCCTACCTACAGTACAGCCATACAATGCGCACAACACTCACAAACTCACAGGCCCACAAATTCATAGGCTATTGAATATACTAAACATTCCATAACTGTGATGGTCCTCGGATGATGTCCAGGGGCTGATGTGGGACAGGCAGCGGATGATGTTCAGGGGCTGGTATGGGACAGGCAGCGGATGATGTTCAGGGGCTGGTATGGGACAGGCAGCGGATGATGTTCAGGGGCTGGTATGGGACAGGCAGCGGATGATATCCAGGGGCTGGTATGGGACAGGCAGCGGATGATGTTCAGGGGCTGGTATGGGACAGGCAGCGGATGATGTTCAGGGGCTGGTATGGGACAGGCAGCGGATGATGTTCAGGGGCTGGTATGGGACAGGCAGTGGATGATGTTCAGGGGCTGATGTGGGACAGGCAGCGGATGATGTTCAGGGGCTGGTATGGGACAGGCAGCGGATGATGTTCATGGGCTGGTATGGGACAGGCAGCGGATGATGTTCAGGGGCTGATGTGGGACAGGCAGCTGTTTAAGGAGCCACTTCACCCCCACCCCACTCCAAGCTCCATGTCGTTGTCTTGCGTATAGACGCTCACACGCTGAGTGGTAACAAAATCTTAATTAAGGCTCCTAATCCTCCCTGCGTCGTCTGACCAGCTCTGTGCGCTCACGTGAAACACTGCAGAGCACAGCAGGGGGGCGGGGCGTTGGCTGTCGTCCTCCACTTGTATTGATTGGGGAGGGATGGAGTGGTGTTTGTTTGTCCATGGGCTTCAAATACACTAACCAAATCAGGTCAAAAAGAAAAAAAAGAGAATGTGACATCTGATGTTTCAGATTTTTATTTATTTATTTAAACCTTTATTTAACCAGGGAAATCCTGTTGAGATTGCAATCTCTTTTGCGAAGTAGCCAAGAGTGGCTGCAATAAAAAACAAGAACATCAAGTCAGACAATACAGTAAAAGTTACAAAAAAATATATAAAAAAACATAGAGGCAAAGGATTACAACATGACATACACCCTAGCAAAAAGCATAATACATTGGAAGTGCACTATGATTACAAAACCACGTACAGTAGCAACACCCAATCACATAAAAATAGTCATAGCCTAGATGGAGAAAGGGGTTTCTGGGGGGACAGAAACCTCGCCAGGGAAGTACTTACAGGCTCCAGTGGAGTCTGTCTCCAAGCCCTTCACTATACGAGTGGGATTAGCTCCTCAAGCTTCAGATCAGCCTGCAGGAGGATCCAGGCTGGAGGGGCAGAACATGAAGGCCTGCTGGCCAAGCTGTACGAGCCCTGGGGACAGTCAACAGGAGTGTCTCGTATCAGCAGGCTGATAATGGACTTATAAATGAACATATATCAGTGAGTTAATCTGCGCAGAGCCAGTGAGGACCACCGGAATTTGGCGTAAAGAGTGCAGTGGTGGGTCACAGCTTTGACCCTGGGATAAACCTCAGGGCCCTGTGGGACACAGTGTGATAAACCTCAGGGCCCTGTGGGACACAGTGGGATAAACCTCAGGGCCCTGTGGGACACAGTGGGATAAACCTCAGGGCCCTGTGGGACACAGTGTGATAAACCTCTGGGCCCTGTGGGACAGTGAGATAAACCTCAGGGCCCTGTGGGACACAAAGTCCAGCCAGTGCAGGTGATGCGCAGAGGCGTGCATGTATAATAAGTCACCATAATCAAGCAGTGGCAGGAATGTGACCTCAACCAAAATTTTCTTAGAAAATGTTCCACCCCAGGGGGGGGGGGTATGATTGAAGGGTGTTAGATGCTGTTCCAATACTTCACCATTCTAGATACGGTGAAAGGACTAAGTGTAAGGTCCTGTTTCAGTTAGACATAATGTTTTTTTTTGTAAACCTGAAGGTTCTTTTTTAAATTGTGACCTACAGTGTAACGTGGACATGGAATGTGGCCGGAGTCCAGAGAACATTGTTGAATTCTATTTGTTTTCTCTATCAGTTTCGGCTTGTTGGTATTGTGACTTCCCAGTGTTCTGCGTATGAGATAAAGGTTCTGTCTACTCTGCACATTGCACACTGTAGGCCTATTACACCCTGTGTCATCTGAACCACGAATTAAATGGTTTCATTAAAACCCTAATATGTAACTTTTGCACTACACGCTAGATCAAGATGGTAGCGAAAGAACATTCTGTCAGCCAGATTAAAATGTTCTGCTTCATGTATACAGGTTGTCGGTTTGGGTTTGCCCTCACTCCGACAGACAGACAGACAGACAGACAGACAGACAGATAGATAGATAGATAGATAGATAGATAGATAGATAGATAGATAGATAGATAGATAGATAGATAGATAGATAGATAGACAGACAGGTAGATAGATAGACACCCAACTCCCCTCACGCCCAGAAGAAGGCCTGGTGTGGCTGATCTAATCTCAGAACGTGTGCATGCTTTGGAAGGGGTGTGGCCACGCCTCCATGGGAGGAGGCCGGTGTGTTTCCGCAACATCAAATTCTAGACTTGCTGTAAAGAAGCCGACCAGCGGCCTACAAAGACATGGCTTTCACAGAGCATCTTTCACCGATCCCTCTCGATGGCTCACAGCAATGTAGAGATATTGAAACGCTTAAAATCTTAAGTGGAGAGTATCCGAGTGGAGCATAAGTCACCTGCTTGTAATAGAAATAATAATCCTACATTAGGTTTGGTCTGTGGTCTTGGTATGGAGCATTGGGTGTCTCTTAGATCAGTCAAGGGGAGGAGCTTAGATGATTCATTCCACACAGCAGCTCCTTATTCAGCGCAGAGGCGAAGGCCATGTGGTTCAGGAGACCTCCTGCTCCACCTCTCCATGGAGCAGATGCCCTGATGGAAGACTTGTGACAAACGAGCCCAAAATGAGCGTGACATGTGTTAAACAGGCGAAGCCCCATAACGCTGACATTGGACAAGATGATGGGGCACATGGAATCATTATTGCCTACACTTAAGCCTGTGATGAATATTCAGCACTGCCCTCTGAAAGATGTCAACAAATGTCAGGATACAAACAGTCAGAGATGAGATCTTGAGAGTGCAGTGACTCTGAAGATGTCTAGAGCTGTAGTTTTAACTGTCTAGTGGGTTACTTATACCATAAACTACGTAGTATCACCGTTTACAGCAATCTGTAATACAGATTGAATGCAAAACATATCGATTTGAAATCTCACACACCCACAATATTCTCTCTTGGCTACCAGTGCTCCTGTCGATCCTTAGACACCCCAGCCTGTCCGACAAAAGGTGCAGATGATGTTAGGAAAGGCAGGGAGGAGAGTGTGTGAGTGTGTGTGTGTGGGGGGGGGGGGGGGGGGGGGCATGCCAAGGAGTTGCCCCCCTTTTACCCACCCTCCAGAACCGTGTGGACCACAGGGGCTGGGTTAATCACATTAGAGGCCCAGGAGAGAGATGGGAAGTAGACAGAACCGTGACAGCCGAGGGAGCACTGGCACGACTAATCCCGTTAGGCCGGGGAAAAAGGGGGACGCCATCGCTCCTACGAGGCTGAGGCAGAAAAAAACATTTTCCCAGGAATGAGTTCACCTGTATGGTAACACAGAGAAGTTGCCCTTTTGATGCTTATTAGAATGAAACAATCACACTTGGCACATACAAATGGGATTTTTTTCATCCTGGACAACACTTTATTGTCGGCGCATGAAAACAAAATGAGCCACAGACAGTGGCATCGCATGAGATCCTCTTTCATGGCCTCAGAAAAGCGATCCTTTTAAACCGTGCGGATCCCGTCTCTCTGACACTGAGCCGATGGGGAGGGGTGCTGTTAGTAGTACTCTCTCTGCCTTTGTAAGTGCACCCGAGTTCAAACTTAATGTAAACCTTAGCAGGCAGAGTAAGAATAGGATGCTCTCTATAAAAATCTATCCTGCTGGGTAATCCGGCAGATGGCCACAGCAGCGGACAGTGTCTGAGCGGCCGGCCACTACAGGGATAACAGGGAATGTCCGATACCCTAACCCCAACCCATACCCATCCACCGCCTGGGAGACTTGGAATCAAGATTCTTTACTCCCCTTAGCAACGCTGGGAAACTGAGCCGTCAGTTTGCATCCATCAAGTTTCGACTTAATCTCACACTCCACTTCTCTCTCTCCATTCTCTCTTTTTTATATCTTTCTTTTTGTTGGGGGGGCAGGGGGGGGGGGATTAAGCCGAGTGGTAAAACAGTGATTTAATGATCTTTCCATGGCTGTGTGCACCTCTTAAACCATGAGACAAACAAGCTAAGGCATTCTGGGAGTCACCCCCTCTGAGAACGAAGGCTCGGGGAGATTGTGGGCCTTTTGATGCAGCTTAAGCCTGGTGATTTTTTTCCCACTAAGGTCTGGGTTTGTTCTGGTCTGGGAAAAAAAATATGTTTTGGAATTTTTGCACAGGTGCATTAGAATACGAGGGAGGGGAGAGCCGCCCACTAGAACAACAACTCTGATTGTCTGATGATAATGAAGTGGGAGATAATTTGAATGAAAATGGGTTTTTAAGCATTTGGCACCAACAAATTCACAGGATTAAATGTTAATGTAAATTAATTATCTAGCAGGTTTGTTATTCGCTGATGTTGAAATTCTGTCTCCATTATAAGATATGGCAAAATTATAAAAATTTGACAATTACAACATAGCCTACTCTATGTCCAGTGAGTATGTAAAACATTTTCCTTTGTCCTTCCTGTTGAGTGAATAAGAATGTGCAGATCCCGTTCACGTAGAAGAGACCAGACCTTCCTGTGGCAAGTGATTAGAACCTGTAAAATGACATGTAATTAGATTTTTGACCCACTTGCAGATGTATTTGTGGTGGGGGGGTTAAGGAGGCATTAGGCCTGGAGAGGAGGCCAGAGCTTATACTTCATCTGAAGAGAGGCTTCTCAACACAGCCATGAAGTCTAGGCCTAGCGTCTAGAGCACGAGCCACACACCCCGTCAAACCTTTGTCAAGCCTCCTCCGGGGACCAAGTAGTGCTCTCTGGAGCCGTGGCCCTGTGGGGCCTAGTAGTGCTCTCTGGAGCCGGGGCCCTGCAGGGCCCTAGTAGTGCTCTCTGGAGCCGGGGCCCTGCAGGGCCCTAGTAGTGCTCTCTGGAGCCGTGGCCCTCCAGGGCCCTAGTAGTGCTCTCTGGAGCCGTGGCCCTGTGGGGCCCTAGTAGTGCTCTCTGGAGCCGTGGCCCTGTGGGGCCCTAGTAGTGCTCTCTGGAGCTGTGGCCCTGCGAGGCCCTAGTAGTGCTCTCTGGAGCCGGGGCCCTGTGGGGCCCTAGTAGTGCTCTCTGGAGCCGTGGCCCTCCAGGGCCCTAGTAGTGCCCTCTGGAGCTGTGGCCCTGCGAGGCCCTAGTAGTGCTCTCTGGAGCCGTGGCCCTGTGGGGCCCTAGTAGTGCTCTCTGGAGCTGTGGCCCTGCGAGGCCCTAGTAGTGCTCTCTGGAGCTGTGGCCCTGCGAGGCCCTAGTAGTGCTCTCTGGAGCTGTGGCCCTGCGGGGCCCTAGTAGTGCTCTCTGGAGCTGTGGCCCTACATGTCACTCCCTGAAATCCTGAGACCTACTGTCACACTAGTAGTCAACCATGTTCCCATTTGTATGATGGGTCCCTTGAAAAGCCCAGACCTGTGATGTGGGATCACATGATGTAACATTGGTACTTGCAGAAACACAAATTAAACTTAAGTGTTAGAACTAAGTAATTACCAAATAATGACTGTTTTGTCATGTGCTTTCTCGTTAAATACCTGTCAATTGAAGGAAGCAAAAAGTGCATTTCAGGTTTAATTTAATCTTCTCACATTGTCTCCCTGTCTCTCTAAAGGCATGTGCTTTTAAAATCTACTCACATTGTCTTTTTGTCTCTAGGTCATATGCTTTTTAAATCTACTCACATTGTCTTTTTGTCTCTAGGTCATATGACCTTTTTAAGACTTTTTAAATCTACTCTACGCATATGTAGTTCATCAGGGTCTGTTTGTGCACCTGTTGTTTTCTAAAGCAGTGAAGAGCAACTCTTGTCCTCACAGACAAATAGATCTGCCTGATTGTTATCTCTCCTCACTGCACTTCACATTCAAATACTTTACTCTCTACTGTCACAGCCAGGCGGAGTGTGTCTAGTAAAACATGTTTGAAGTAGCAGGATCTAGGATGTGTGTGTAGAATATGAGAGGAATGTCCCATTGAAAACACCGGGGCTAAGAGGGAGCAGACTGCCACTCAGTGGCCCGCATGTTGACCTGCACATCAGGTACCCCTCAAACAGTCTCAAACACCCACACACATATATATCACCGCCAGTCGCTAGCATGTATACTGGTAATGATCACACCACCCAGGTCCTGAGCCGGTCCAGAGCCGGTCCTGAGCCGGTACTGAGCCGGTCCTGAGCCGGTCCTGAGCCGGTCCTGATCCGGTCCTGAGCCGGTACTGATCCGGTCCTGAGTCTGAACAGTCTGTTCTCTTCCAGGCTGCATCCTGACATAGAACTCTGGAAATTGTCTAATGGTGCATAAAGAAGGGAGATGTGAGAGTAAGATAAGTGATGGTTTCATAAATGGTGTGAATTTTATTGAGGCGGCAACACTTTTCAAGGTGTAAGACATTAAGTGACAGTCATCCATCTGTATATATATATATATATATATATTGAAGCAGTAGCTCATGAGAGGGTGTGGTGTATGATATGATGTATGATACGAGACGCAGCCGAGTGCCGTCGACCAGCACAACCCTCGAGTGAGTTATTGCTTTTATACAACGATTACATCATTGGGAAACATTTATGGGATAAATACCGACTATTTCAGTGTCTTAATATCGATTTTAGTGAACTCTGCCAAGAAAGGTAGTTCATAAAACTATCACGTTGCTATGGAGTTTCAAAACGATGAACAATGAGCCCTAGCAACCAAACTAATACTCCTGACCAACCTACTGTAGCTAGCTATGAACGAAGCGGAGCCTACCTTTGATCTGCAACTGAGAGTTTCAAAAGTGGTGATGATAAACCAGAGTGGCAGGATACAGTACGGATAGAACAACTCAAAATTGACATTGAATGTTTCCATTTTTCTTAAGAAGAAACCGTAATATAACCAACAGACGGTTACGCAATGGAACTAACGTTTTTACAGGCAGTAATAATTGGCGCATTAATATGTCACATAGAACGGTAAAGAGGCTTTGCCCGTGGTATATCGTGAATATACAACGGCTCTTAACCGGATTGCGAGGTCGGAACTACCCGTTGTATAAATACATATATTATATATATACATACACATCTACAACATCTAACAACATGAGGGTTGGTGACATAGGACACTCAATTTTGGCCATTACTGATGAAATAATCTTCTGAAGACATAATGGTAGTGCAGGAATGTGGGTGTGGGATTGATCATTTGGTTATTTGATCCAAGTAGCTTTGTTTTGTGGGATGTGAGCTGCATCTCAGTCCACAAACAACAGATGGAGTACCTATGTCCTCAGCCCAGGCCTACAGTATGACCATAAGGACGTCAGCAAAGTCAGCAACTCAGACGGCTCTACAAACCACCGTCTAAAGCCCCTGTGATTAGGAATGGCCCCTGGTGGAGGGCGGGGTCAGAGGGACCCTAGTGGATGTGGTGTGTGATTAGGAATGGCCCCTAGTGGAGGGCAGGGTCAGAGGTCAGAGGGGCCCTAGTGGATGTGGTGTGTGATTAGGAATGGCCCCTGGTGGAGGGCAGGGTCAGAGGTCAGAGGGGCCCTAGTGGATGTGGTGTGTGATTAGGAATGGCCCCTGGTGGAGGGCAGGGTCAGAGGTCAGAGGGGTCCTAGTGGATGTGGTGTGAGCTGACTGAGGGGCGGCCTGTGGGTCAGTCTGACCACTCGTTCTGGTCCAGCTCAGAGTCTTCGTCAGAGTCGCTGTACTCGACCGCGATGCGGCGGGACAAGATGGTGGCCACGTCGTTTCCCACGGGCTCCCGCTGGGCCTGCTGCTCCTGCTGCTCCTGGACCTTCTTCAGCTGGATGCCTGACCACACACACACAAACACACACACAGTGAGCGTACACACACATACACACACATGCATGCATTGACACACATGCAGTTAACATACGTAGTACGACGGCCGCAGGAACTCTCACAACCAGATGTGAAAAATGCTCCAACACACTCACATAAACCCACCTCACACACACACACTCACATAAACCCACCTCACACACACACACACACACACACACACTCACATAAACCCATCTCACACACACACACACACACACTCACATAAACCCACACATTTTTAATTACATGGCACCTGTATCTGGTACATTTGACAAATAAAGAGCGTTGAATCACTGAAACACACACACACACACACACACACAGGGGTAAGAGAAAAAAGTTCCCCTTCAAAAGAGCAGTAAGGTCTTGTGAGAGCAGGCCCCCCCGGCTCACCCATGCGGATCGCTGACAGAAGGTCACTCCTGGCATTGGTGGCGGGCGGCGCCTCAGCCCTCCTCCCGGCGCTGACTCCTCCCAGCTGCGGGGGAGGAGGAGTAGCGAGGGGAGGCGGGGGGCCGGGTGGAGGGGGGATCATATGCGACCCTGGGGGGGGGAGAGGTGGGAGGGGGAACCCAGGGGCCCCAGGTCCAGCGTGGGGGGCGGGAGGGAGAGCCCCTATCGGGGAGCCGAAGGCCGTCTGCTCAGATGGGATGAGGGGCGCAGGTGGAGGAGGGGGGCCGGAGCTGGCGTAGTACTCCATCACACTGTCCAGAGAGAGACCAGAGAGAGAGACACATCACCACCTCATACTGACTTCATATACCTGCAGTATAT
Organism: Borostomias antarcticus; assembly: GCF_949987555.1. Taxonomy (NCBI): domain Eukaryota; kingdom Metazoa; phylum Chordata; class Actinopteri; order Stomiiformes; family Stomiidae; genus Borostomias; species Borostomias antarcticus. The sequence goes on from NC_140248.1 coordinate 16,188,874, forward strand.
AGTGTACATTAACCATTAGACTTCATGTTAGAACTTAGAGACAGCTTCTATAAGCTGTCAGTGCTTTTGATTCTGTCTGACGAACTCGGTTATTAAAATGTTACAGGTTGACTCTTTTATGTACTGTAATGTTGTTGTTCTTTTTATGTCATGTCTGTAACTGTGTTTATTTTATGCTGTTGCCTGTCTTGGCCAGGTCTCCCTTGAAAAGGAGATTTTTAATCTCAATGGGACATCCTGGTTAAATAAAGGTTAAATCCTAAAAAAATAAAATAAAATGTTGACACTGTATAAAGAAGTCTATTCATTCCTAATTGGTATTCCAGGAAGTTTACAGTACGTTGAACGCAAATATTGTAAGTCGCTTGGATGAAAGCATCTGCTAAGTGATTATAATGTAATGTGATGCGCAAAGAAAGTCAGCCAGGTAGTAAGTACAGTAGTCCGACAGGTCTTTTTTAGCGTATGTACAGTATGAACCTACCTGTAATCTGCAGCTGGAAGAGTGATGGATCCGTTCAGTCTGTGAGCAGAGCGCGGGGGGGGTGGAGATGGGGCCGGGTGGTCCAGGGCCCCTCCTCGGTAGCTGACCCCTATGCTGTGGTACTCGTGCTCCAGGTAGGCCGGGGAGGAGTGTTCGTCCCCAGGCTGGTGCTGCTGTGTCTGGGCACGGCTGGACAGAGCGTGGGAGGGCCCTGGAGCCAGGCGGTCAGCGAGGTCGGGACCATGAGGCCTGCAGGGTGACAGAGAAACGCTTCACGTTGATCATCATAGTTATCATCATAGTACAGTATCACTATGACTATGTTTTTCAAAGTGGTAAAGATATGTCCAGCTAACAGATATATTTGAATGAGCTTCAGAATGGCTTTGGGCCTCAGTCTAGAGACACTGGACACTTTGAAAACGCATCCTTCCACTGGGAAATGACTACATGACTAACTAGCTAATAACTGTGCAGAGGAGCACTAGCGGTCACTTATCCAATCATGATAAATCCATCATTAGTTCAAAGATGGGAGCGAGTTCGGAGCGTTTTCAGAGGAAGCGCAGACCTGCTCTCTGGGGACAGGGAGCCCTCAGACGACGCCCCCCGGTGGAGGGACTGAGGGTGGCGGTGATCGGGGCGGAGCTCTTTGTCCAACGCCATCATGTTCCACTCCTGGCGGCGGTTCCGTGCCTTCCTCACCTTCTTGGTCGTGCGCTGAAGCGTCCCGTCAACACACCTCTTCTGCTCCTACACACGAAGAGAGAGAGAGAGAGAGAGACAGAGAGAGGGAGAGAGAGAGAGAGAGAGAGAGTGAAAAAAAGAGAGAAAAAGAGAGAGAGAGAGAGAGAGAGAGAGAGAGAGAGAGAGAGAGAGAGAATCTTAAGTAAAGAAAGAGATGTGTGTGCCACAAGTAAGGAGCCGTATTCGAGCATTAAACTGAGAGGTGTGAGATGATCAGGAAGAGGAGCCTGTTCTCTCTCACCCTCTGTCTCCTCCTCTCCTTCCTCTTGTCCTCTGTGTCCTGGAGCATCTTCTCCTTCCACAGGTCAAAGAAGTAGGATGGGTCAGTGTAGAACCTCATGCCCTCAATATGGTCATCTCTGTGCACACAGTGAGTATTCATTTATGCCATTAATATGTGAAGATTGAAGTTATATTGTTAAAGATATTTAACAGTCAAAGTGTGTGTGGTGTTTCAGTGTGCTGTGTTGACCTGTAAGCAGAGAGGGTGTTGAGAGGGGGGGGCTTGTCGCTGGTGTTGTACATCTCCGCTATGGGCTTGGGAGCGCTGCCCTTGGACACCACCTGCTGGTCCTGAATGGTACTGCTCTTAAACGCCTTCCTCATGTTGATGTCCTGCAGAGAGACTGGAGAGCAGTACAGACAGGGTTGGGATAACGAGCTTTATATAGCAATTAAACTCACTAAAATTGGCAAAACAGCAAATATAAGAGCCATGTGTTTCAAGAAATGGTCAGGACCCACTAACTTAAGAGAGGGGGCAATCCTCTTATCTTTCTTTCCTTTGACCCTTTGCCCTTGACCTATAACCCCAACTGACCCTCCTCCACAGTGGAGTCCAGCTCGGTGACCTTGATGGCCAGGCGGTCGATGCGATCTTGCAGGGAGTTGGCCCGCAGGTAGAAGGTGTTGGCCTCGTTAAACAGCTCTCCAAAAACATCCTCTGCATGCTTACCTGGGATCAGAGGGACAGCAGGAGTATTAATACAGGGAACCCATGTGTGTCTGAGTCACAGGGACAATTAGACAGATCACTAAAGACCGAACAGAAAGGAGACACGGTAAAGGTCAACTTATACACAACGGGATAAGGGATCCAGGCTTATACAGCTGGGACTGGTGAAACAGACAGCACAATGAAATGTGCACGTCTCAAATAACGCAGACAGGAGCAAGTGATTGTGAGTTGTTAGCATATTCTTCCTCTCTCTCTCTCTCTCTCTCTCTCCAGCGTCGCTGTCTGCTTTATCTGCTTCTGTGACACTAAGCTACAGTAAGCCCTAATCTCCTGTGACTTCACAAAGCCCTACAACACACACAAACACACACACACACACACACAAACACACACACAACCACACATACACAATCACACATTCAATCAAACACACGCTTGACAGACACATATATGCTCAAATGGGAGAATCTATGGGCCAGATGTCTGTTACATCTGCTTCCTCTAATACTCTCCCCCCCACACACACACACACACGCATGCACGCGCGCACACACACACACACAATCACATACATCAAATCTGTCAATATCAACTACAATAGAATGGCTACTCAAATTGTGAATATGAAGCAGCTGTTCAGTTTGACTGGTAACATGGAGGGATGACTTTAGGAAGGCTTCTCACTGCTCAGACCAGAAAGATGCTTAGGTGGAAGAGGTTGAGTCACTATTGAACATTGTGAGGGAGTGTGATCTTTCAGAGGGAAAATAATAGAGAAGAGGTGAAGAGATGAGAGGAGAAAAGACAGTATATACGGTATATATAACACAACTTGATTGTCCATCTGCATTGGAACATTGTCTTTGCTAAGTGTGTCTTACTTAGACTGCTGAGCTGTCGTATGATGGCTGACAGTGTGTTGTTAGTGACACACTCCAGCTCACTGCCAATCCCATCAGGCAGTGCGGCGTGGCACAGGTGGCGAGGCTCAATGTTCCTCTTGACTAGCGGCATGACCTCCTCCCAGGCCACGCCTCCACGCCACCACACCCACCTGCTGGGAGACACATCACGCACTATGACCGCCAATACTACCAGACACACACACACACACACACACACACACACTATAACCCCAATACTGCCAAACACACACACACACACACACACACACACTATAACCCCAATACTGCCAGACACACACACACACACACACTATAACCCCAATACTGCCAGACACACACACACTATAACCCCCAATACTGACACACACACACACACACACACACACACGCACACACACACACACACACAAACACACACACTATAACCCCAATACTGCCAGACAAACACACACACACACACACACTATATAACCCCCAATACTGCCAGACACACACACACTACAACCCCCAATACTGCCAGACACACACACACACACACACACACACACTATAACCCCCAATACTGCCAGACACACATACACTATAACCCCAATACTGCCAGACACACACACACACACACTATAACCCCAATACTGCCAGACACACACACACTACAACCCCCAATACTGCCAGACACACACACACACACACACACACACACACATACACACACACTATCCCCCCAATACTGCCAGACACACATACACACACTATAACACCAATACTGCCCGACACACACACACACACACACACACACACACACACACACACACACACACACACACACACTATAACCACAATACTGCCAGACACACACACACTACAACCCCCAATACTGCCAGACACACACACACACACACACACACACACACACACACACACTATAACCCCAATACTGCCAGACACACACACACACACTATACTGTAACCCCAATACTGCCCGACACACACACACACACACACACACACACACACACACACTATAACCCCAATACTGCCAGACACACACACACACACACACACACACTATAACCCCAATACTGCCAGACACACACACACACTATACTGTAACCCCAATACTGCCCGACACATCACACACAAAGACCAAAAACACACACGCCTATGACTAGCGGCATGACCTCCTCCCAGGCCACACCTCCACGCTACCACACCCACCTGCTGGGAGACACATCACACACTATGACCGCCAATACTGCCAGACACACACACACACACACACACACACACACTATAACCCCAATACTGCCACACACACACACACACACACACTATAATCCCAATACTGCCTGACACATCACACACAAAGACCAAAAACACACACGCCTATCCGGATTAAGGCATAAAACAGGGCCAGTCGATCAAACCTTTTTGGTTTAAATTAGGAAACAATCCCATTAATGTTTATGTAACGTCATCCGACGAAACCCCAGATTCATCCCGCTGCACTCTCTCTACACAGGCCTATGAACTGAAACCCACATGCCTACATTAGGTAGGGTACCTAACCATATCATACATAACGGCAGGAAACCCTATTTGAGTTCAAATAAATATTCTTTCACAGTAACGCCTGTGGATGGCGGTGCTGTCAAACCATGAGGTACTGTATTATATTGAAACACAATTATATTATATGATGTTATGTTATGCATTATATTAGATTGTTTTATTTGATATTTATTATAGTCATACATGTGTTGACCACTGGCGGTTCTAGGTGGTGTCAAGAAAAGTGAAAAAAGTGGGGTGATGAGAAAAAGCTCTGAAGTCTGAAGTTCACATGTGTCTGGGAGAGATGACCTCTGCCCCCCCAGCTGGAACCCCGGTTAGCCTATTGGCTACCGATATATCACCCACACGCACTCGCGCTCACACACACACACGTTAAAATCCTGTAGCAGGCTAGACCTTTAAAGAGGCAATAATAACGTTAGGATCCTAAAGACGTTTGTAAAGAGGCAATAATAAAGTTGATCCTGTACACCTTTGAAAAGAGGCAATGATAACGTTAGGATCCTGTAGACGTTTGTAAAGAGGCAATAATAACGGTAGAGCCGCCAGGTGATTATAGGATGAGGAGCCATGTCCAGCTCCAGCTAAGCCACGAAAAGCAATCCTCCGGTCCAAATCAAAACGTGGGGAGAAATGTCTAGTAGGCTACTCTGAAATAACCTTTTGACGAAGACTTTGAAGCTACAATAAAAACGTTATTTCACAAAAAATAAATAAAAGGTTGATAATTTGATAATGCAAAACAGTCACCCAATATTACTGGAGTAAAAGACAACATCATATCTAAATACTGAGGGCAATGAGATGGAAGTCATTCATATGTAGCCTATATGCACGGCGGGAGAGATGACATGAGGGAAGTTAAGGAAGACTTTAAACTCACCCAAGTGTCCTGAGAGTAGATCTATTCAGTTGCCGTCCCGCGATGGAGTTGCCATTCCCTCATCTCGTCAGGGCGGGATCTCATCCACCGCGTGAGTTACAATCTCAGCCGCCAATCAGCACTCAGCCCCAGAGATTTGATTAGCAGGTTTTCAGTTGTGTCATCCAATCAGCTTCGCCAGACATCCATAACAACCCTAAGCAGTTTGACAGACGAGCTTCTTATTTTAGCCTACAGTAGCCCAGGCTAATGGATTCGGCTATTCATTTACAGAACTGTTTATTGTGATTTATAACATTCTGAATTTATGAAACAATTATTAGGCTACTGAAAAAAGTGACTTTGATGAGACTCACTTTGTGGCCATGTGGATGAAAATCCAGGGTGTATTTGACTGCACATTCATAAATCATCTCTGCAAGCTTCCCAAATTCGATTTAATATAATGGATCTTTGACACATTATATAACCTACATTGACCCATTGACATTATACTTAATGCATGAATAGGCTAAGCCTCTGCACAGGTCCCCTAACGAACACGCTCTTTTCTGATTGGGTAGTATAGGCTGTTAATCATTCTAATTTCTAGGCATGCAGGTTCCTCAACTGATACCCAACCATATCACCACCCACCTCTCCGTAATGCCGAGAGATGCGACAGGACGGTGGTGGGGGTTGGTTGGAGGTCAGAGGGCTTAACCGGCCCAGTGATTCTACTTCAACTGCAACACTCAGGCGCCACTCAGTTCCACTGGAAAGATCTAGCTGCTATAGGATCATAGGTTTGCTGTTTGAGGGCTTGAGTTACTACCAGTTAGGACTTTTCCCACTTTGTTTACAGTAATGGTATATATGCTATACATCCATGTTTACAGCAATGGTATGCTGGAATCAACGGTGCAATACCAATCCTAATCAGGCGTCAAACAGACTCCACAACGACGCCGTAGAACAGCTTCGGCAAACATTTCCGCCATGAGCGTAACAAGGGTGTGCACCTGCCCTTTCCTCTCGGCCGGAACTATTCGCTATTTTTCTGTGGCTGCCTATCGCTCATTTATGTCTTTAGGGGCTGCTACCCGCAGCCACAAGGTGGCACTGGCTACATAAATGATTCATAGAGATCGATTATCCTCATTTAATATCGCCAATAATGCTTACCCATCTCTATCGAAAACGTGGACAATTAAGCGACAGTAGCGCTGAATGACATCACTATGGAGACATCGGCTGTTATCCGACCAACCTTTTAAGCGCTCCTATTTGATTCTGGATGTGGGCGTGTATTAAATAGGTAGCTCATTACTGTTGAGTGACAGTTTAATATTGGGGGATACCCTTCCAGCTGAGAGTGGCTGATGTGTCACATATAGGCTAGGCCTACCGTTCTCATTACGTGTCCTTAATTTTCGTGAAACGATCTTCGCGATGTTATCTATTAATTGTAGTAGGCTAAAAGAAAATAGTGTAAATCTATTACAATCTAGCCCAACATATACTTCATTTAGTTGGCCGCCTGGATCTCCGTCAAGTCACTGTCCTATCCGGTCTGTGACATCACGGGTGTTCGTATGACGTGACATTTACACGTAACGGCAAGGTAAATCCAGCTGTAAGCGTCAGTGCGGTGTTTGCGATTCCTATCCGGTCTGTGACATCACGGGTGTTCGTATGACGTGACATTTACACGTAACCGCAAGGTATATAAAGCTGTAACAAGTGGACAAGCGTCAGTGCTTTGTTTGCGATGAGATTGGCATGTTGCTAAAGATTTAGCTTTACCAATATGCTCGTGAGTTCTCTTTTTAGAACCCTAATAAGGGTTCTAATTTCAAGCAGCCAAGGTCCTGCTGAGGCGACGCTCCAGAATGAGCCACCTCTGTTAGATTTTGATGTGACACTCCCCTGCTGGGGAGTTTTGATTTGTGTCTCATTGGTCCTGATCTGCTGGGGAGTTTTGATTGGTCTCTCCTTGGTCCTGATAGTGTCCTGGCTAGGTCAATGGAGAAATAGCCAAGGAAACACTAAGGTGGGTAATCAAAGTTTCATTGTACTTGTAATAATTCAGAAATCAAATGATTACAGAAGTTGCTCTGTCTTTGTGAAGCCTAATGACCTCAATATCCATCTGGTATTTCCTTTATAAATTAAACACTCAAACAGGTGACCAGCAGTGACGAGAGTCGTGCCTCTATTGAAGCCTTCAAAAGAAAGTGTGCCTTCTTTGAAGCGCTTCACCAGGAAAGGCCTCTTGTCCCACACCACGACAGGAAGCAGGATCTCTGTTGGAGGAACGTTCACAATCGGTGGGAAAAAGTCTTTCCAGGAATGCCCACTTCCAGCTCGGACTGTCTGGCTAAGATGGCGTCTAACACAGCCTCGTCTACCAAACCGCCGTTCTCAACGGTGAGTAGAGTAAACGGCCACGCCCCCTTGGTGTCTTCCCACCTATCCAACCCTGTGGCATCTAGCGGTGTCTCTCCCTGCAAGGGCGAAAGGTCTAAGGTATCCACCACGTCAACATCGTCCTTAGTCCGTCTGATTAGTGAGCAGACAGCAGATTTTCCTGAGACAATTCTGAAAAAAAAGATTCAAGGAAAGGCCAACTCGTACTGTATGGTGAAGAGGGCATCTGACACAGCCCGTCCTACTCAACCACCACGGGGAAACGGCCCCGTCCCTGTGACGTCTACTCGCCTATCCAACCCGGTGGCATCTAGTGGTGTCTCTACAGACTGGCAGACAGTTGGGGCCAATAGTTGACCCCATTTAGGACCCCTTCAGGACATAACAAATAACCCCACAATGACCGACCAACACCTTCCTTTGCAACTACAGTACCTACCTACCCACCTACCCATCCACCTACCCAGCTACCTACCTACCTACGTGTCCATCTACCCACCCACCCTACCTACCTACCTACCTACCTAACTACCTAACTACCTACCTACCTACCAACATCATGTCAAGGCCGCTGGGACAGCTCAGTCTATTGAGATGACACCTCTCCACACATGCCGATCCAGTATACCAGAGCTGTTCATTATTAATGTAGCCAGTCCTTTTCTTCAGCACGTCCACATATGTTATCATCCACCACCATGTGTGTCTTTACCAGGTGGGTGGCTATGTGGGTGTTAGTATTTATTCAGTGTGTGCTTGTTTTATGTTTTTCATTTCATGTGAGAATAAAGTCTCTGAACATTCTTGGCCTGCGAATCTCTATTGTATCCTGATACACGTTAATCAGCTGCGTGAACTAAGAGACTTTGTGCAATAAAATGTGTAATAAAATCAAATTAAAGCCGCAAGCAGCAGTGAGACAAGGTCCTACGGTTACGCCCCCTTAAGACTGACAGTCACGGGGAGACTGACAAGACAGGTGGGCTAGGCCACCTGGTAAATCTAGCAATACCAGCTAATGACCAGCCAAGGTTTGTAGCTGGCTCTCACCAAGCCCCCAGGAACGTCTCGGGGTTGTGACACTACATGGATGCAAGCATCAGCCCACTAGCTAAATAACGCCAGACACAAGATTACAGACTAATCAATGTATGAACAATGTCACATTGATCATGCTCAACATTAAGTTAAAATTGATATACATCTGAAACCTCCAAACGTAACATTAGCATTCACTAACTAACGTTAGGATTAGCTAATGTGATATGCTATTACCTCCATGGTTACAGTAATGGTATATATGCTATTACCTCCATGTTTACAGTACTGGTATATATTATATTACCTCCATGGTTACAGTAAAGGTATATATGCTATACCTCCATGGTTACAGCAATGGTATATATGCTATTACCTCCATGGTTACAGTAATGGTATATATGCTATTACCTCCATGTTTACAGTACTGGTATATATTATATTACCTCCATGGTTACAGTAATGGTATATATGCTACACCTCCATGGTTGCAGTAATGGTATATATGCTATACCTCCATGTTTACAGTAGCCTAATGTTATATATGCTATTACCTCCATGTTTACAGTAATGGTATATATGCTATTACCTCCATGGTTACAGTAATGGTATATAGCCTATGCTATTACCTCCATGGTTACAGTAATGGTATATATGCTATACCTCCATGGTTACAGTAATGACATATATGCTATTACCTCCATGGTTACAGTAATGTTATATATGCTATTACCTCCATGGTTACAGTAATGGTATATATGCTATACCTCCATGGTTACAGTAATGGTATATATGCTATTACCTCCATGGTTACAGTAATGGTAAATATGCTATACCTCCATGGTTACAGTAATGGTATATATGCTATACCTCCATGGTTACAGTAAAGGTATATATGCTATACCTCCATGGTTACATTAATGGTATATATTCTATTACCTCCATGGTTACAGTAATGGTATATATGCTAATACCTCCATGTTTACAGGTATCTGTCCATTTCCTTTTCCCTGGACATCAGATCCATCCTCAAGGGTCCTCAGTTTGACTGATGATACAGTATGACTACTGTTGTAGATTATTTTGCTTTAGTGCTCCGCGTGGAATGACCTTCAACACACTTTAGAAATTGAAGTTCTTCCGAACTTTGCACAGTTCAAAACCTTGATCACCAACCACTGCACCTCAGTTTGTAACTGTTGATTCTCTTGTTATATATTGTTTATCTTTTTTATCAGTTTATCTTTTATTTTTACCTTGTGTCATGTGATTCATATTTTTTTTTATCTTGTTTCATCATGTTGAGTTACTTTTAACGTGTCACTCTTTGTCATCACTGTAAATGATGGAAAGCTCAGTGTATTTTATACTGTGTAAATAAAGGTTGAGTTGAATCATGGCAGTGCTCCCATCAGTAGGACCCACCTCTGCATGACACTGTTACATCCCAGAATGACACACTTCTCTTCAACTAGGTCCAGCTTGAATGGCACAAGGAAAACTCCTTATACAATACATCAGCCTGTATTTTGGACAGATGCACAGTTCATTACTTCCTTTCACCACAAATGATGTGTTTATTAAGGGATGGGCATAATACAGACAATACAATTCCACATATGAAACGATAACATTTCAAAAAAAAGTCTGAAGAAAATGTGTGTACTTGCTGTAGTTTAAATAGCTTTAATAGTAATAAATAGTAGTATTAAATGTTTAAATTGATATGGAATTGTCAGAAGGACTAGAGAGGAACAGATGGATATAGAGAAAAACAGAGTGAATAGTGAAGGGACTGGCTGTGTTTAACAAGGCAGTTTGACTGAGAGCACAGTCTCTTTGGCATGAAGAATGAGAGGTTGAGATAAGACAGTAGTAGCAGGCTATGTAGCTAAAGTGTCCCTATAATGAAGAGGTGTGTGTGTGTGTGGGGGGGGGGGGGTTGGGTGTATGAACATTCATGGCAGGACTCGCTACGTTAAAGCCTGGAGGGAAAGATATAGTTGGATGGATGGATGGATGGACGGACGGACGGACGGACGGACTCAACAAGTCTGGAATTCTGAGGACTGACTAGTAGTCTATGACGCCATTTAGGTATCAGAAGTCTGATGTAAAAATGAGTCTAAAAGTGGGAATAGCATGAAAATATACAGCATAAACGAACATTGAATTACTCACTTCATCAACTTCACTGAGTAAACCGTTTAAGTGGGGTAGCACTTATAGCCGACTGTAGGGCTAAGTCAAATGAAAAAAACTGACATCTAAAAGCTTTCTAAATTTCAGCAAGTACAGTATGCTTAATACAACAAAAAACGCTAATTGAATTTATACTGGAAAATGGATGGGAAACACTTCAACTGTTTTTGAATGCCTACAGTAAACGCAACCTTAGGTGCAGACCTTGAAGTTGAACTTGACAGATTATATGATTACTGGAGGGTGTGTCTGTTTAGGGCCGGGGTAGCTGTGGGGGGGGCAGGAGGACCTTAGGGAGCAGCTGTCAGACATGTGTGCCGTGTAAGAGTACAGCAGGGAGGGGTGGATGCAGGAGGGGTGGATGAAGGTGGGGAAGCGGAAGGGGTGCTGAGCAGAGGAAGAGGCTCTGGAGGGTTGGGGGTGTGGGGGAGATTCTGGCCGTTGTAGGGTGAGGTGGAGCTGTATGGGCATGGTGGGCCCAGCCTGGCTGGTGCTGGGAGGGCAGAGGGATGTGAAGGACCCACAGGAGGCCCCGGTGCTGGCGGTCATGGGCAGGGTGTCCTGCTGCTGCTGTGGTTCTCCGGGTCCGACCTGAGGGCTGGCCGGGTCCAGTGTGTGGAACACAGCCTGCTGCCTGTGGCTCAGACAGATGACCAGCGCCACCAGGGAGCCCAGGAGGAGGAACGCCCCGAACACGGATCCCAGGATCACGAAGGGAACCGAGACAGGAAGACCTGCTGCAGAGGGGACAGACAGATAACAGAAAACAGACAGAGAACAGCGTTGGGACGGATGGGAGAGACAGACATGAGGATGATGAGAGAGAAACCTCATGGCCTTCCTGATTATCATCCATTTCACTTCAATAGTATTATGAGCTTCAATGAATGATCATTCATGAGAAAAACGGTCAAATAGCTTAGGCAGCACAAAAGTTTACTTTAGTTTATTTCGACTCAATATAATAAAATACATTACATGCATTTTAAAAAGTAGTCAGGGATAAACACAAGAAAGAAATTTACTTATTTCCATTGTGGTCCCTGCTGTTTACATACACCACATCTATATCTAATCTAATCTATATACAGAAATAGAGACGAAATATATAATCTTGCAAAAAAAATCTAAACTACCTGCATTTTATACAAACAACAACAACATATCCTACTGACCTCTAACATTACTCTGGGACTTTTCCTAAAAAATAAACATTTCTTAGAAAAGTAAGAAGGCTAGGCCGCTCCTTGGCAGCCAGTCAAGTTTTAAAATGATTCTCGTGGGGAGCTACTGAGAGAAGACATTGACTAGCCTATTCTTAACTGCACCAGATTTGATCAACTGCAATTTAGGATTTTCGCACGCTATCCTGCTCATACAGTAGGCTAGGCCTAGGCTATAGTAAATTATTATAATTTGGTCAGTTATCATCCATGAACATAATAGCCATCCAAATCTCTGAATACAATAATGTGAATCATTTTACCTGTGTTCGTTGTATCCTGCTCACTGTCAGATCCGGATTGTTGCGAGATCTCATGACTGCCGCAGGTACCCTGATCCAGTCGCGCGCCAAGGATTGCGCAACAGTAGCGCATCTCGCAAGTTCCGCAGCATATCATCGCCCTTTTTTGATCAAGAAACTCTGGGCAGTGAAAACCGTCTCTCCATAGAGAATTTGTGTCTCTAAAACCATGGCAATATTCCCCAATGGTCCTCTGGAGTGTCATGTCCACGAACAGGGAAAAATTGACTAAAATCCCTATGAAAAAGCATAGGGCCTGCATCCCGTAAAAGCTATCAATCGGTTAAAAGAATCTTCCGGAAAAGTGATCCTGAAAGACAGAAAAGCAATGTTGCGGACCAGTGCTAGCCTGGATACACCCTACCAATCCAGTCTTTCAACTCTTTGTAATCAAAAATAGTCTTCCTATGACGCCATTCATTAGATGAATGTTATCTGTGTTTCCCCTACAGAATTTGTGTCATGCCACATTGATGAACAGAATTAAAGGCCCACAGGACCGATCTAACTGGCGGCGGGGATATTTTGTCAGCTCAAAAATCTAGGTGACATATTTGACTCAGATCTTAATATAGGCTAACTAACAAAAACATATTTTACACTTAAGAAACATTTCTAAGGTGCAACCTTTTCTCTCAGGTCTACACTGAAAGATGAATGCATGCTTTTGTCACTAGCAGGCTGGATTTCTGTAAACTCTTGTCTGGTCTGCCCCCAAAAAGGTTGTTAGTAAATTACAAATGATATAGAATGCTGCAACAAGCGTCTTCACCAAGACTAGATGAGGGCACACATCACACCAATCAATGCAAACCTGTTAGTCTCAGAATACATTACATACAATACATGGCACAGTTTAAAACTGCCAGGTCCAGCCCGGCTTATGTGCGTGGTTGGCGTGTTTTTATTGTTCAGGACTGGTAGGACGGAAGCTAGTCATGCCACTGAAATAGCTGTGAATTGAAATTACATTAAATAATGTGATAAATTAAGATAGGTCTTGTCGCCTGGACACATCAGTTCCAATGCTTCCAATGCTAATCCAGCACAATAAGAGTGGTATAGCCAGTTAGCTCATGAGCTCACAACAACTAGCAGCAGCTTCCATAACATTAATGGTAGTGGTCAGTGGCTAAAGCAGTTACACTGATGATAACATAAAGTCATCCCCACCGGGTCTTGAACCCCGGTCACCTCCCTCCACCCACCCACCGGGTGATTTCTGACTACACCTCTGCAGTATTCATTTAGAATACATGACCTCCTTTATTAATAGTCATTGTAGATGGTCCATTTAATCCTATAATGCATCATGCAATATCATAAGTCTCTATTTTTGTGTGATTTTGGCATTTTCGGGCATGAAGGGGTTAATATCTGAAAATGCTCAAGGGATAACACCGAGCACCCTCCTGTATTTTGAAGAGGTACCCCCAATATCTTTCTACTGAGGTGAATTCTGGGGGAACATGTGTAGTATGTAGAGAATGATCTGTTATAATTACACCACACATTAGATATGTTTTTTTTTTTCATACTGTTTTTGTAATGCACATGTGCATAAGTGTGGGTGCATACTCACTGGGTGGGGATGCACTTGTTTGATTTAGTTAGATACATTTTGTGGGGGGAAGAGCTGCACCCCTTTTCCTGTTGCTCATGTTTTGTTGCCCATATCAATAAATGGACCAACACAATGCAAACTTGAGTTGTGTGTCGCAGCTAATAACTCCTGCTACAAAAGTTGTTTTACAGGCCTGGCTTGAAAGGGTTAATACTAATCATTTGGAATGCAATACATTTCCCATCATCCCTTGTATGAAAAAACATTAGAGAATGTAAATTGGATGCATTTAATTTATATATTCAGCATGGAATATCATAAATCTCTATTTTTGTGTAATTTGGGCATTTTCGGGCATGAAGGGGTTAATATCTGAAAATGCTCAAGGGATATCACCGAGCACCCTCTTGTATTTTGAAGAGGTACCCCCAAGCTACAAGAAACAGCAAAGAAAAAAACTCCACCCGACAAAACAAGGTTCACCTATAAATCGGGCTATGGCTCCCGGACTATATTCTTCCCTGGTAAAGAAAGACCCAGGACTCACCTTGTCCTGGTTCTGCCTGGTCCTCTCCATGACTGGGAGGGCCTTTTCACCCCTATTGCCTGTCCTGCCTGTGCCCTCCTGCCCCTGGAGGTGTTACAGAGCAGGGCGGCCATTTTCCTTGGGATCCCTCACCCCCCAGAGCCCACGACTATGAGCGAGCTCCTTTCCCCTGCATGCCTGGTCTGGCTCTGTTCGCTGAGACCTCCTGCTGTCAGCCTATTCAGGTAAAGGCTCCTAGCTGAGCTCTGCTCCCCTGCTCCCTGCATGGAAGGAGGCGATGGCCGAAGGGATTCCTCCGCTCGAACCCTCCCTAGACTCCTACCTCATTACGGGTACCAGAAGCCCCACTTACCGGGTCCCAGCGACTGCGCTACGGCGCATTTGGTGGAGAAGTCCTACATCATGGGGGCACAGGGTGGCGCCACAGCCAAGTGTGTGCCCATCCTCTCCGCCTATATGTCTGGTTGGTGGAGAAGGAGAAGATGTCGGCGGAGGATAAAGTGGAGTTCGCTATTGCGAATTTGCTTTTGGGTCAATTCTTCACCTCACCCAAGCTTCGGCTGGCTACCTGTGCCGGTGACACCATGGCCACAACAGTGGGGCCACAGTGCCATCTTTGGCTCAACATGACCAACATAAGGGATGTGGACAGGGCCGAGTTGGTCAACACTCCTATCTCTCGAGAAGTTCTGTTCGGATCGGCCGTGGGCTCTGCTACGAACCGATTTATGTGGATGGAGGAGGAGAAGAAACATCTTTCGAAGACCCTTTCGCGCCCAAGAGCACTGGTCGACTGACCTCGGGAGCACAACGGGAGAATGCAGCTGCAGCACGTCGAGAGGGAGAACATCAGGCTCCTTATGTTCCTATCCACGAGAGGAAGCATCAGAAGCAATGACATTGAGTCGGGAGGCCAGCTGTATCCCTAGCTAGTGTTAATGTGC
Source organism: Borostomias antarcticus (assembly GCF_949987555.1). Classification (NCBI taxonomy): domain Eukaryota; kingdom Metazoa; phylum Chordata; class Actinopteri; order Stomiiformes; family Stomiidae; genus Borostomias; species Borostomias antarcticus. The sequence continues at coordinate 16,204,652 of NC_140248.1, forward strand.
TTGAAGTGGTTGGCCAGGGGTTCCACGGATCTCTGTCTGCTCATGGGGAGGGGTGTATGTAGCTGTAGCTCTGCGCAGAGACGTTACAGCCCAGGGGAGTGCAGGGAGCTGAGGGGACATTAGCTCTTAAAGAGGGTAGGGACCAGAAACCACCCTGACGACCAGTTCTGTCTGCCTTTCGAGGCGGGCCTGAAGTGGGCTGCGATTCCAACTCTGCAGTCATGTCAAGCAGCAGTCACCCAGACAGCAATCCGATCAGTGCCATATACAGGCCAGATCTGGCACTTGTGGCTTAGTTCCGGCCCATATATGGACCAGATCCGCTTGCTATCTGGGCAGGGCCAATCTCCATCACACACAGCACAGTTCTTGGCATCAGTGCCTCAGATATGTGTACGGCCACTGTCAGACAGCTATGTGGCATGGAAGCGGGAATGCGTTCTCTCCCGGTGGCTGTACGGAACGCTCCGACGGGGTCACGACGGGGTCACGCTGTTCAACTCCGCCGTCCTCTGCCTCCCTGTGGGGGGATGTTCGAGGCCGTGATGTCATCTCCGAGAAAGCCACCACTTTCCAGATGGAGGTTTTAAAAAAAACTCAAGTTGAAAGGGGCAGTGACCATCGTCCCACAAATTTACAGAATATATTCCATTATTTACAGGGACAATGGAACAGACAGAGAAGCTGATTAGGCTGCGACATGCAAATGTCTCTTCAAAAAAACAGGAACGCTGCCTAACAGGCATGGGAGTGAGTTATTTACTGATTGATGTATTTGTCTCGGGACAGTGATATAGTATTCATTTAGAGTTAGAGTTCATTTGCAAAAACATATCTCCATTTGGATTTTTGACCATTTCTCATTAGCCTATATGTATTTAATTATAGTGATTTTATATTCTTATTTTAAATCATATTTTAAAAAATCCATAAATCACCTAAACATGCCATGGTGACGGCACTGTTCCGGTCGTTTCCGGTGGAGTGGGGAGTCTTTCCCACATTGCCTTTCCATTTACATACACTCCCCATCGATTGAGAGAGCCCTCCACAGCTGCGAGTGACACTTCATTTGGAGTGACCCTCGGTGGTGGAGTGGGAGTGGGTAGGGCTGGTTTGGGATTGGGCCACTCGGTGGTGGAGTGGGAGTGGGTAGGGTCTGGTTTGGGATTGGGCCGAACAGAGGAACGAGGGATTCTATTCCCATTACTTTCTCATGCCCAACAAACCAAGCGGAGTGAGGTCCATCTTGGATTTAGGCAAGCTTGATTGATGTGCAGCCAAACAACCTTTCCGTATGCTCACCACAAAGCACCTATTGGAATGCATTCACTTCGGCTCTGACTCTGGCTGTGACTCTGGCTCTAACTCTGGCTGTGACTCTGGCTGTGACTCTGGCTGTGACTCTGGCTGTGAGTACGCTGTGACTCTGGCTGTGACTCTGGCTGTGACTCTGGCTCTGACTCTGGCTATGACTCTGGCTGTGAGTACACTGTGGGCCTGAGCACACCCCCATGACTTGGTGGCACAGCACATGGTCACCTGAATGTCGGAGCGGACCTCATGTCCCGGGGGGGTCCTCACCAGGATGACTGGCAGCTCTATCCGCAGATAGTACCGTGACTATGAGAGTGGTTCGGGAGGGCTAATGTGGACTTGTTTGCATCTGGAGTGAATGCGCACCACCAGCTCTGGTTTTCTCTGAGTCAACAGGGCGACCCTCCGTTGGGAGTGGAGGCCAAGGGGGCTCCTGTGCACTTTCCCTCCAGGGTCATGCACCCTCCTGCTGTTGGCCAGGTTGCGGCCGGAGAGACTGTTGGCCAGGGTGCGGGCAGAGAGACTGTTGGCCAGGTTGTGGGCGGAGAGACTGTTGGCCAGGGTGCGGAGAGACTGACGGTTATCCCGGTGGCTCCTGACTGTCCAATGCCGCACTGGCAGGACGTGTTGTCCCCGGCACGGGTGATGATCTGTCAGCCAGCCGTTCTGGGGCAGCCTCTTGGTTGCTGAGAGGCTGAGGCTGTCGAGCCGCGGCCACTCTTATGCTGTTGTCCTCACGATGCAGAGCGCACGGGTGGTCTCCATTTCCAAGGTTTACGCGGGGAAGTGGCATGCTTTTGTGCAGTGGTGTGGGAAGAAAGGAATCAAGCCAGTGAGATGCCCAGTTTTTACAGTATCTGCTGGAGAAGCAGTTGGCAGCCACTACTATTAGAGTAGGCTTCGGCAATATTGACTTGCCATGAGGGTTTTGCCGGGGGCTTGGTCTTTGCTCATCCCCTGATCAAGCTCCAGTTTCTACAGGAGATGTTGCGGCTGTTTAAAGCAGAAATGAAGTCCACAAACAGGATCCTGGCTACCCACAGATGGCACTTGAAATCACAAAAGGTATGTTTTAGACCTAGCTATAATGTTTAATCTTCTTCTTTAAAAAAAGAGGATCTTCTTCTTCATCGTTTGGGATAGTTGTTATGGTCCTCTCTCCCCCCATGCTCTGAGGATCGTTACAGAGTCACTCGCCTTACAACGCGAGGATCTGTCCTTAGGAGGCAGCTCAGCTACGACAGGATGCTATAGATGCTGAGAACCTGAAGAGAACGGACCACTGGTTATCCACCATGCGCAGCCTGAACAACAGCCTGACCAGCCTGACCAGCAGCCTGAACAACAGCCTGACCAGCCTGACCAGCAGCCTGACCAACAGCCTGACCAGCCTGACCAGCAGCCTGACCAACAGCCTGAGCAGCCTGACCAGCAGCCTGACCAACAGCCTGACCAGCCTGACCAGCAGCCTGACCAACAGCCTGAGCAGCCTGACCAGCAGCCTAACCAGCAGCCTGACCAGCAGCCTGACCAGCAGCCTGACCAACAGTCTGAGCAGCCTGACCAGCAGCCTGACCAACAGTCTGAGCAGCCTGACCAGCAGCCTAACCAGCCTGACCAACAGCCTGACCAGCAGCCTGACCAACAGCCTGAGCAGCCTGACCAGCAGCCTGACCAGCAGCCTAATGGCCTGTTCACACGCTTCCGTTCCGTCAACGTATGGCGGAAGGCGTGTCTGCTGCACGCAACAACAATCAAATCCCGCTTTGCGATGACGTATTTCTCTGTCAAGACATCTGATTGGTCGGCAGCTCCGGCAACGCATCTGAAAGTTGAACATTGCTCAACATTCGACGCTAGCAACGCAGGCAACGCAACGCACCGGGACAACAACGGAACCAGAATGCTATTCGGCTGCAGCCATTGAAAGTGAATGGCATCCGTCAATGTTGGCTTATCAAACGCAAGCGTGTGAGCGGCCCGTAACCAGCAGCCTGACCAGCCTGGGGCCTCATTTATCAAAGAGCGTGTTAATTCAGGTGTAAAAGAGGGCGTACGACGAAAACGCGGAAAATGCGAAATGTAGCGTACGACGAGAATATTTACACGCTTTTCGGATCTATCAAAAATGTCGTACGCCATTTCCTCCACGAAAAATCCGACGGTGGCGGAGGAGAGAGCGTACGCGCACGCGTCCCGTGTTCCGCCCTCTCCACGCCCAAATTCAACCATATATGGTCAAAACTCTGACAGCGCACAACGTGGATACCCCGGAAGGAACCGACATAATATAGCGTGGAGCATAGGACAGACAAAGACGTTTATGGAAAAACGCGGAAAGAAGAGAAACTTTTCGGAGACGGAGGTGCATGTGCTTGTTGGTGAGGTCCACGCGAGGAAAGAAAATCATCTTCGGAAGGTAAGCTATTTGTACGAGCCTACATTTGTCTGATTGCTCCTACAGTTTAGGTAGCCTACTGTACGTTTCGTGCATCCTGTATGTGGCGTAGGCTACACGGACATGCTGTATTATGTGGCTGTGAGGAAAGCAAACATTCCACACATTCTGTGGTAGGCTATGATTGATTCAGGACCAAAAACAGGGAACGATAACACAGATGACCACTTCATAATGTTAGACCACATTAAACATTTTCCCCTCTGGGAAATTAAGACTCATCTAAATCACCCGGTAAATCACACTTAAGAATTTATTTGGCTGCCAACAGAAAAACATATCAATTGAATATGGCTACACAATAAAATGTTTAATGCATAATCAAGTTAACTGACAAACTCAAAGAAAATGACTGAAATTGTTTCTCCAGACTCTGACGTGGGGTGGGACTCAGAGGAGGGGGAGTCTGCAGTGGTCCTTGACCTGACGGTCGTGCCCCCGCCGGTTGCAGCCTCTACATCCAGTGCCACGACCTCCAGTGCCTCCACCTCCAGCGCACCGGCCTTCACCTCCAGTGCCATCTCCAGCGCCTCCGTCTCCACCGCCCACGCCTCCACCTCCGGCTGCCAGCGTCCCTGCCTCAAGGGTCCCTGAGGGCTGGGCTTCCTATCAGACGCTGTGCTGGAGGCTCATGACCCTAGAGGCCCAGAGGGAAATGGCAGAAGGGATTGGGGCAGTTGTGGGGCAGTTGTTCAGCAGTTGGTGGAGGTCACCACACTACACCACCAGAGCCAACAGGACATCCTCACTGCACTTCATTCCCTCACACATGCTGTCACGGACCTCACACTGTCACTCACTACCACACTCACGGACCTCACACAGTCACTCACTACCACACTCAAGGACCTCACACAGTCACTCACTACCACACTCACGGACCTCACACATTTACTCACAAACGCACTCACACACCTCACACAGTCACCCACCAACATACAATAAAATGGTAGAAATGTGAACCTTACTTGTTTGTGTCTTCATAGCTGGTGCATGACCTCAGTGTGGGCCCTTTGGCCCCGCTGGTAAACCTCATGACGGGGAGGGGGCTGAGGGCTTGGTCCTCATTTTGTGGTGGGGTCTTGACTGGTTCTCATTCTTATCCGCTTTGAATATACATCTTGGCAAACATAACAGAATGATGTACAAGGAGGGGACAGATACCTAGTGAAAGTACTATTGGTTGCTAGTAAAAAGACAATAATGAGGGCTTGGTATAAGGTGGAACCCCCAACCAAGGAGCAGTGGTGGGTGTTGTGGAGGAGATTTATGAGATTTATTTATGCATTGAGGATGCAGGAAGGAAAGTTTGAAGGGAGATGGGGAAAATGGATGGATTATAGAAGGAAGTGTGATGATACCACTAATATTAAAATTGTCATATTTGAGTAAGAAAAAAAAGCTGCATGGATGGAAGTACCCATAAGCTGTTATTGTAAGTTTTTATGTTTTATTGTATTGTCGTTGTATGGATGGAAAATGCTAATAAAGATTAAAGTAAATAAGACAAAGAATATGTATCTTGGCTATGCACACACCAACAAGCCAGCCGTCACGCGCAGCGCCTGCCTCCAGTCTAGCCCCTACCCTGCTGTGCGCCAGGGTGAATGAGTCATGCGTGGAGCCAGGCCACCGTGCCACTACACTTGTGATGAGCATGTCACATATGATTTGGGTATTTATAGTGTGCACATTTTAGCGATTCACATAGACGTATTCATTCACTGATGGTGCCCTTATGTGGGTGCAGTCGCCATCGCCGTCACCTCTTTGGAGTTCTATCTCGGCCAGTAGGCCGAGTAGCGCCGGATTCATTTAGGCTCGCATTACGCACAGGAGGACTGTCATTTATATGCTTACCAAACAGCAAACAGGTCCACATGATCACATATTACTGACAATCTAATTGGTCAATTATTGCCGTTTGATGGAGTGCCTGCATTAGGTGTGTGACATATAGCGCGGAAAGGTTTGGGACAGCGCATAGGTTCAGTTTGGGGAACAAATCCATATCGGACCATGAATGAGCCGGTTAGAGGACACGTCTAATCTTGCATTGCGATATATGTTTGTGCTGAATTGGGCTATTAGCCTACATGATTGTGCGTTCAGAAACTGTCGCTCTTCTTCTCTCCATCAAACATTGTAATTCACCGACGCACCACCTGCGTCGCCAGTTCCCCCTGTGTTCAAAAAGGGTGTAGAAAACCGTGTAAATCGGTAGGACAAGTTGAGAGGTGTCCTACAAAAGCGCGTAGAAAGGCGACTAAATTTTCGCCCTTTCGGCTTGATAGATCGCAATGTGGGGGGGGGAAATGGCGTAGCCTACGCCTGAAATCGCGAAAAAGACCGTGTAAAATATGGCGTACCTCAATGATAAATGAGGCCCCTGAACTCTAGCTTAGAGGTCACAATAACAACAACAACAACAACAACAACAATAATAATAATAATAATAATAATAATAATAATAAATGTTAAATAAATAAATACATTTTAAATGTATTTAAAAAATAATATTTTGTCTTTGTATTGACTGCAATGTTATATAGTGTTTTTACGAGCAAATAAACACTTACTGCCAGATAAATAGCTTTAAACAATTTTCTTAGGGGGCCTAAGACAGTATGTATGGGTTTTATGTATCCCTCTTAATGAATGCATTAATGTATTTCTTATTATGGCAAGTTTGGTCCTCCATACCTTTCGTGATCTGAAGATGATTTGTAGGCTATATAGGAATGTAAATAATTTGTACAGCGTTTCAAATAAAGGATATAAGGAAAGGAAACAAGGACAATCTGGATTCGTGACTACCATAAACGGCCAATAGAGGACGCGTAGAAACTGTCGTGTCACTGCTCCATTTTGGATCTTGGAGGCCCATCGCTTCCATTGAAAGTCGGGTCTATACGAACCACAATGGCTGTTTTCTCCAGATAATCTTGTGCCTGTCAGCTGACCAGTGTAGTGAACCAACCTCCTGCTCGCTCAGACGTAATTTCGAAAGACCTTGGACCATTGCATATCAAGACAAGGTAACTCAACTCACTAAATCGCATTAAGGTTTTTTAATTTAGCTGGCTAACATTAGTATTTGGTTTAGTGATATTCAGATGAGCATCTTGTTATGCTAGCTAGCAAGCATTAGCTAGCTAGCTAATGTTATGTTCCTATTACTAATGTTACTACTATCGGTTTTCCAGGCAGCTAGCTAGCCATCTTTCCGTGTGCTTGTCACCTGACTGACACCAAAATCAGCTTAAGCAAGGCGAGGGCTAGGCTAGCTGATGTTAAAATATTCATTCATTGTCTGTAACGTTAGTTTACCATACTGCCAGTGCTTTGGATGGCCTAACGATATGTTGTATAAGCTCTTTAGCTAGCACTCAGTAGGCTACGTAACGTTAGCTCCATCCATCATCTATAATTGCAACTCAATTTAGCTTTACTCAGTCTTTTACACTAGCATACCTATCTTGTGTAATTGATAAGGCTGATAGCTACAGAGCATGCTCTGCACATTTGTGTGTTCACGACTGACTGAGCCTGAGGCTCACGCGACATATCAGATATGCTTTTAAAATATACACCTAGTAGGTGACTCAGGTCCTCTGTCATTGAGCTTCAATGTTTGCACGAGTCTGTTTGTCACTTCTGCTAAATCTAACTAAAGCAGATGGCTGTTTGCGGATTTTGAAATTCTCTACAGTGAATGGTCTGTCTCGGAATTTGCAGGTCACACTTTCAAGATGGACACCTCCAAGCTTCCTAAGATCCGTGATGAGGAGCGAGAAAGCGAGTTTGGATATGTACACGGGGTATCTGGTCCAGGTGAGTTGTCTCGTTTCCCTCTGTCGTGTGAAACTAAGACTATTTTGCTTCAACGTAGCCCACCCACGTCTGCCTCTGTAACACTAGTCTCGCTACTCTGCGATTTCACTTTGTTTTCACCATGTTTTCTTTCTTTTTATTAATGACTATTTATTTTTCTTCCATCTGTTCCTCCCAGTGGTAACTGCCACGGCGATGGCAGGAGCGGCCATGTACGAGCTGGTCCGGGTCGGCCACAGCGAGCTGGTGGGTGAAATCATCCGCCTGGAAGGAGACATGGCCACCATACAGGTCTACGAGGAGACCTGTATCCTTTCACAGCTGCACACACACATTTCAGGAAATAATGAATGAGCCCTTAAAGAACTTATTTTGCCCACAACTGGTTTCCCTGAGTATTTAAAAACCAGGAAGCAGAAAATGAAGGCAATCGCATCACAATACTGCAATATTCCTTCATTTTGTATCTGATCTAACACATAAGAGCAATTATGTCTGTATCTCTGTCTGTCTGTGCCAATGCTGTCGTTGGCCTGACTGCTTTCATATTTGGCACGGTTACCGGCAAGGATCCCATGCAGACGGTGACAGAGACAGATGTTTTATTTTAGTTATTAGTTCTGACTAAATGGCCGATCAGAACAGTAGTAGATGTTTCATGAAATTGGTCATCCTATGTTTGATCTAAAATCGACCAAATGTCAAGAGGTGGACATCATTGTATTCCTCTCGACCCACAGAATCTAGCCATGTGCTTTAGGGCAGTTTGGAGTCGGTTAGTGTCATTATAAGCACAGAGAATTCCCATTCACCACCATTCAGTTGGGACTTAGTTCAGGAGCAAAATACATTTCCCCATTCATGGCGACCGGTTCAATACCCATCTCACAGGTTCTGGGGCGGCAACAGGCATATAATGGACTAAATGACCAATTACTGATTGGGTGCTCCAACTAGTTTAAAATGATCCTCTATTTAGACAGGGTTAGTCTATTTTGACTTAAGTCTCTTTTACAAAACCACAGTGTGAACAAGTAAGAATCAGAATCCGTTTATTGCCGTGCAGTTTTACAACATACCAGAGGGGGACATAAGCCTTGTTGAAGAGGTTGATGGCCGTGGGGAAGAAGCTGCCTCTGTGGCGTGCAGATGCGGTCCTGATGGACCGCAGCCTCCTGCCTGAGGGGAGTGGCACAAAGAGATTATGGCCGGAGTGGGTCGGATGCAATCTCCCTGGCCCGCTTCAGGGTCCTGGAGTTGTGCAGGACCAGGACAGAGGGCAGGTTGGACCAGGACGCAGGGCAGGTTGGACCAGGACGCAGGGCAGGTTGGACCAGGACAGGGGGCAGGTTGGACCAGGACAGAGGGCAGGTTGGACCAGGACAGAGGGCAGGTTGGACCAGGACAGAGGGCAGGTTGGACCAGGACAGAGGGCAGGTTGGACCAGGACAGAGGGCAGGTTGGACCAGGACGCAGGGCAGGTTGGACCAGGACAGAGGGCAGGTTGGACCAGGACAGAGGGCAGGTTGGACCAGGACAGAGGGCAGGTTGGACCAGGACAGAGGGCAGGTTGGACCAGGACAGAGGGCAGGTTGCAGCCGATCACCTTCTCTGCGGATTGGATGACGCGCTGCAGTCTGGCCCTGTCCTTGGCTGTAGCGGCAGCGAACCAGATGGTGGTGGTGGAGGTGAGGATGGACTCAAGGATGGAGGTGTAGAAGAGAACCATAATTTCCTTTGGTAGACCGAATTTCTCCAGCTGCCTCAGGAAGTACCAGTCCTGTACCAAGTCCTCTTCTCTAGTGTTGTTCTATTGGGTTTTCCTTAACGTGTGCTTCAGCTGGTGTGTCTGTTGGAGACCCTGTGCTCCGGACAGGCAAGCCCCTCTCTGTGGAGCTGGGACCGGGAATCATGGGCTCCATCTTTGACGGAATCCAGCGTCCTCTGAAGGACATCAACGATCTGACTCAGAGCATCTACATCCCCAGAGGGGTGAACATCGGAGCCCTCAACAGAGACCTCAAATGGGACTTCTCCCCCGGCCAGAGCCTCAGAGTAAGGACAATTGTATTTTGACATTTGTAAGGCGTGAGGTAGGTCTGTATGTTGTCTTTTTGAACCTGAGTAGATCAAGATTGAACTATCCTCTTTTTTATTCCTCCTCCTCAGGTTGGCAGTCACATAACCGGAGGGGACATTTATGGCATGGTGGTTGAGAACTCCCTGATTAAGCACAAGCTGATGCTTCCACCTCGTAACAGAGGCACGGTCACCTACCTGGCCCCACCCGGAAACTATGATGTCTCTGTGAGTCACTCACTTTGGTTGCAGGTTATAGGGCATAGATTAAGCCTAATCCTAATCTAAATATGAACAGAATTGTATTTCTAGACTAGGCATATTAATGTATAGTTCTGCATGGAGATTGTTGACAGAATTGACACTGTGTGTGTGTGTGTCTGTGTGTGTCTGTCTCTGTCGGTCTGTCTGTCTGTCTGCGCGTGTGTGTGTATGTGTGTGTGTGCGTCAGGACGTGGTGCTGGAGCTGGAGTTTGAGAGCGTGAAGGAGAAGTTCACCATGATGCAGGTGTGGCCCGTGAGACAGATCCGTCCGGTCACAGAGAAGCTGCCGGCCAATCACCCCCTGCTCACTGGCCAGAGGGTTCTGGACGCTCTCTTCCCGTGAGTCTCCTTCTCTTCACTTCTCCATTTTCCTTCTCACTCTTTCCTTCCTTAATCGTTTTAGTCTGTCTGTCATGTTTGAGACTTCTCTTTTTGAATGAAAAATGTGACCAGTATTTTTGTCCTTAAGTAGGGCAAGGTCATGTTTTCTTTTTTTCTTCTTTTTTTAACAGATTATGAGACTGTAAATTGTAAGCTTTCAAATGATGTGCTATCCATCGAAATCTGCAAATATTTGAAGAAGATATACTTCTGTGAATGTTGGTACACCTGAAATCACTAAGCAGAGAAAAAAATGCCTCAAAGACTCAGAGCTGTTCACACTTCTCAGTCAGATAATGGGTGGTATGAATGAAAATCTATACTTGGTTTAAGTTAGATTTCAAAGAACACGTGATGTGGTCGTTTGATTTCAAACAAAAGACAATAGTATGTTACGATTTGCAAAACGGACTCCGCACAGGAAGTGTTTCCTACGCGAGAGTGAGGGACTGGGACTTGAAAGAGATATCTTATAACGTGAAAAAGGAAGTGACAGTTTCAGGAGGAAGAGGATAGGGAAGTGATGTCATACAGAAACAAATTGTAGTTTTAACAGACTGATTCTAGGGGAACGAACTACAACAAAGAACAGTCAGGTAGGAAAACAAAGAAAAGAACAAATGGTGTGGGTAACATTAGTGAGACTGAAATTTCATTCACAGTACACAATAGCTTGCCTACCTTGTTAACAAAATAAGACTATTTAGTGATCCTAAAACTGTTGTTTGTTATATTGAGTGTGTTCTTAAATTTTCGTAATATGAAAACATACAAGTAAATCAAGTGACCGCTAGTGCATTTTGAGGATTTCTGACATCAGCACCAAAACACCAGACTGGGTCACCAACGGTCTGCTTTAAGCTAAAGCCACCGGAGAACCTTCTCTCTGAGTGGTTCCGTCTCTGCCTTGGCTTGCAGCTGTGTTCAGGGAGGAACCACAGCTATTCCCGGGGCCTTCGGCTGTGGGAAGACCGTGATCTCCCAGTCCCTGTCAAAGTACTCCAACAGCGACGTCATCATCTATGTGGGCTGTGGCGAGCGGGGGAACGAGATGTCTGAAGTACTGCGGGATTTCCCAGAGGTCAGCGACTGATGCTTCACATTGGTTTAAATGACAGGATTGTAATGGATCGACAAAAGCTGTTTAGGGGTTGTGGGGTGGAGGGCCCACTGCAGCAGAGGAAACGTGTTCATCATTCTCCACTGCAAAGTAGACTAATACAGATTGTAAATTGAGTACTCAGGGAAACGGGGATGTACAAGCTGGTTTTCATTCTGACTGACTTCCTTTGTCCAACAGCTTACTATGGAAGTGGATGGGAAGGAAGAGAGCATCATGAAGAGAACAGCTCTGGTGGCCAACACCTCCAACATGCCCGTGGCCGCCAGAGAGGCGTCCATCTACACAGGTACCCACCAGTTGGTGAGACGGGCTGAGGCTGCTAGTCCACCAGGGGGCAGTATGTAGCTCAACAGCGCCAAGCTAACGCTACTCACAGGTGCTTCAAGCGCACTGGGAAAGCTAGTGGACTGGCTAGGCTAGCGACAGCTCATGTTAGGACTGAGTATCGTGTTTTTACAGACTGCAGATAACTAGCTGAGGAAGATGGCTAGCTAATGTTATCTGTCTATGCAGTCTTGCCAAAAACCGACCGTCGTCGTCGTCAGAACAGCCTTTTATAGCCTGCACTTTAGCCCAAAAAGCTCCAACTGACAAAAACAAGCTTGTGGTACTATAGCGCTAAAAAGCTCTTGGAACACAGATCTTGTTTCTAGAGCTCATTACCAATTGTAAATGAGAAAACAGTGCCAGCTCTAAAATACAGCTCGCCGGTGGACACACACTCATACTCTTCATAACTGTTGGTAGAAAAAGAGCATTCATATATTATTATTTTTCTACTGGCAGAGTAAAGTAAGGGGAGCTGGATTCTACTGGCAGAGTAAAGTAAGGCGAGCTCGATTCTAGCATCAAACGTCCTCAAAGCCACGTTCACATTCCTTCCACTCTAAACCTGAACTCGCTGTGTTGCCATTGAGTCAGTTGTTGGAGTTCGGGAATTTAAAGCAGCGCAGATCTTTTTGTCCATATTAGAAGTGCAGGTATCTCCAGTGGGCAGGGTGTATAACAGTATTGTACAGAGCAGTGCAGGTATCTCCAGTGGGCAGGGTGTATAACAGTATTGTTCAGAGCAGTGCAGGTATCTCCAGTGGGCAGGGTGTATAACAGTATTGTTCAGAGCACAGGAATCATCAAAACCATCACCACGCTGACTCCATGTGTCTGACTGCTGACTCCATGTGTCTGACTCTGTGCTGACTGTGTGTCTGACTCTGTGCTGACTCTGTGTGTCTGACTCTGTGCTGACTCTGTGTGTCTGACTCTGTGCTGACTCTTGTGTGTCTGACTCTGTGCTGACTCTTGTGTGTCTGACTCTGTGCTGACTCTGTGTGTCTGACTCTGTGCTGACTCTGTGTGTCTGACTCTGTGCTGACTCTGTGTGTCTGACTCTGTGCTGACTCTGTGTGTCTGACTCTGTGCTGACTCTGTGTGTCTGACTCTGTGCTGACTCCGTGTGTCTGACTGTGCTGACTCCATGTGTCTGACTCTGTGCCAATGCAGGGATCACTCTGTCTGAGTACTTCAGAGACATGGGTTACAATGTGAGCATGATGGCTGACTCCACCTCCCGCTGGGCGGAGGCTCTCAGGGAGATCTCAGGCCGATTGGCTGAGATGCCTGCTGGTGAGTACACCCAGCCAATCACAATGGAGAGTGGTCATTTGTAAGCCAATCATAAGATATGTGACAAAGTATGAACTACTGTGTGGGGTGTGCCTGTAGACAGTGGGTATCCTGCCTATCTGGGAGCCAGGCTGGCCTCCTTCTACGAGCGTGCAGGGAGAGTGAAATGCCTGGGCAACCCAGAGAGAGAGGGCAGCGTCAGCATCGTGGGAGCGTAAGTAGTAACTCTATCTTCCAGCAGGGGGCATTTCTAAAATTAGATAGGTGGATGAAAATGAACCATATTTTACCGGGCCATGGCTACCTGCCAAAGTGACTGGTGGAATTGATCAATTTACGGCTAGTGTCAGATTTGACCTGCATGTGACGAGTGTTCACTTCAAACCCTGGCTGGGATGGTGGCAGTTTGATATATTTACATTTTACCTTCATTCAACCAGGTGAGTTGGCTTCTCATTTACAGCAAGGACTAGGACACTGAATGATCTTACTTTCTGTTGCTATTACCACCCAGTGTATCGCCCCCTGGTGGAGACTTTTCTGACCCTGTGACCTCAGCCACACTGGGTATCGTACAGGTAAATCTTCAGTTCTAGATAAACATCATATATGGTGACATTATCATATATGGTGACTATTTATGATTTTTGTCTATTTTGTCTATTTTTATGGTAAATTTGGCCATTTGGTGTGTGAATGTGTGTGTGAATGGGTGAATGAGAGGCCGTTGTAAAGCGCTTTGGATAAAAGTACTATATACTGCAAGTGCAGTCCATTTACCATATGTTAATGTAATGTACATGTAAATCTAATTTACATTTACTATATATAAAAACAAATATTACATATATTTACTATATATAAAACACTTACTATATGTAAAACACTTTGAGCTGCATTTTTTATATGAAAGATGCTACACAAATAATGAGTATCATCAACTTCTCACATCCTGTTATTCTTCTCTTTCTCTCTTCTTTCCCTCCATCCATCCCTCTCTCTCAGGTGTTCTGGGGTCTGGATAAGAAGCTGGCCCAGAGGAAGCACTTCCCCTCTGTCAACTGGCTGATCAGCTACAGCAAGTACACGCGTGCGCTGGACGAGTACTACGACAAGCACTTCCCTGAGTTCGTGCCGCTGCGCACCAAGGCCAAGGAGATCCTTCAGGAGGAGGAAGACCTGGCTGAGATCGTCCAGCTGGTCGGCAAGGTGAGGCCAAGCTGGGGAAGAGTGTGCTGTTTGTTTTCTCTGTATTCCATGGCTCTTTAAAGTACTGTACGTTTTTCAGAGCCCCAAAATAGAAATAAGCCAAACCTGAACCTCAGGTCATGTGAGGTAAGGGTTAGGAGGGCTCTGGACTGTTGTGCTTGTGCATTTATTCCCTTTCACAATCCTTTGTCATCTTAATAACAGGCGTCTCTGGCTGAGACTGACAAGATCACACTGGAGGTTGCTAAACTCATCAAAGACGACTTCCTACAACAGAATGGTTACACTCCGTATGACAGGTGAGCGCAGAGAGAAGGACAGACAGGATTTTACAGACAGCTGTTGTCTAAGCTCTGGTGTTATTTGTAATTTTAGTGTTATTCTTTTTTTTTTGTGCATAATATGAGATTGTGACTGACCTTTCTTTGTTTTTGGGATGTTTTTCGTGACACAGATTAGGTGGTAGTCCTGGAAAAACAAAGGTCAATGGAGATTCTCTATTGAAAGGGATTCTTTGACTAGATTTATCCAAACCTGAGAAACCTGCATTTTTATGCCCACCAAAGCCATGCGTAGTCCTGTCTGTGCATAGTCCTGACTCAGTGTAGTCCTGACTCAGTGTAGTCCTGACTCAGTATAGTCCTGACTCAGTATAGTCCTGACTCAGTATAGTCCTGACTCTGTATAGTCCTGACTCAGTATAGTCCTGACTCAGTATAGTCCTGACTCAGTATAGTCCTGACTCTGTATAGTCCTGACTCAGTATAGTCCTGACTCGGCGTAGTCCTGACTCGGCGTAGTCCTGACTCGGCGTAGTCCTGACTCGGCGTAGTCCTGACTCGGCGTAGTCCTATACTGACTCTGTATAGTCCTGACTCGGCGTAGTCCTGACTCGGCGTAGTCCTGACTCGGCGTAGTCCTGACTCGGCGTAGTCCTGACTCGGCATAGTCCTGACTCGGCGTAGTCCTGACTCGGCATAGTCCTGACTCAGCATAGTCCTGACTCAGTGTAGTCCTGACTCAGTTAGTGTTGTCACGATACCAAAATTATTACTTTGATACGATACCTGCCCAAAATATCTCGATATCGAAACGATACCATGGTGAAAATCTAAAACATATGGAAAAGTAATGGAATAATAGATGACAGAACATGGAACTTGGCCTTCTTTAGTGCTCTGTTCAGTCTTTTTGCATTTTTTGAGTCTATCATATTTCCTGTAGCTTTCAAACACAGCTGGAAGGGAAGGCTGCCTCGACTGGGTGGTTTGGGATTGTGCTGGCATCTGTTTGTCTGTGTGGGGAGAAATCAATAAATTATGCCTATGTTGTTGCAAACTGTGAGATAATCAGAAGAACTTGAAAAGCTTATTATTATTATTATTATTTAACCCAGGCCTATTGAAGCATTTTTGCTATTACAAATTATCAGAAGAGATAATTGTCTCACGGTTAACAGTTCTCTCGCTCTAGGAGGTCAGAGCAGGTATTGATTTTTTTTGTCACACGTGCGCTAGGCAGAGAGCTAGGCTTGCAGCCAGGCTGCAGCTATGCTAGCTAAAAGTCTCATGCTACGGATGAAAATTAGCTTCTCTAGCTATCATCTGGTGCAATAAATGTACTGTGCATTCATACATTCCAACATAAGGTAGGCTTAATATACTTTGGTTGTATTCAGTTACAGTACTGGTGTTGCTGCTGTGTGTGTCTTATCTTCTATCACATTCGCTAAACCTGTCGCTCTTTGAATTGTTTGTGTAAGTCGGCATGACTGTGTGCAAGATGCTTTGCCAGGTTGGTCGTATTGGCTCCCTTGGTTTGTATAGATTTGTAGCATCGTTTCCAGATGGGCTTTGTAATCCGTGGGCCTGCCCTCACTGTCGGCTCTGTAAGCAAAATATGCCAGATTTCGCTGCGCACATCAGCTTTATCGACAAGCTGTGGACGGTCGACATCTGTACTTGTAGCCATCTCAGGTTAGCTACCGTCCTCTCGAACATGCTGCGTGCATATGAGGGGGGAAAAACTGTTGCGCTGCAGAGTGACAGAGCGAGGAGAGAGAGAGACAGCGCGCACACCCACACACACACATACTGCCCCGCGACTCGGGGATCTTGGGAGAGAGAAGCAGAGCGCTATTAGCCTACAAACAAACATGGCTTCACTGTCGCATGAATGCGACTCAATATATACGGCTCTTATTTCTTAAAGTATCGATACTTTAAATTTGGGTATTGTACCGTTTTTGACGACAGAGTATCGCGGTACTTTCCTAGTATCGATACACCGTGCAACACTAGACTCAGTATAGCCCTGACTCAGTATTTCAGTACCCCTCTACAGATTCTTGAAAGTACTACCATTATTATAAAGAGTATTGACATCTTTCACAGAATTGTGAGAATGATTGCCATGTTCCTTACAGAATGATGAGTGATCAAAATGTTATTTTCCATGAAGGTTCTGCCCCTTTTACAAGACGGTGGGCATCCTGTCCAACATGATCGCCTTCTACGACATGGCGCGGCACGCGGTGGAGACCACGGCCCAGAGCGACAACAAAATCACCTGGGCCATGATCCGCGAGCACATGGGAGAGATCCTCTACAAGATCAGCTCCATGAAGTTCAAGGTGAGCAGCTGCTACAGTAACTCACCAGCAGGGATCGGGAGTGTCTGGGAAGACCGATGGAAAGTGTTGTGACTGGATAGCAATGAGACAACGTGAATGAACTCCCTTTGAGCTATGTGGACTATACAGAATGGCTGCTGTGACTTTAACATTTTCAACAAAAAGATAATTAGTTTGATTGACCTAGTCTTTTTCAACAAAAAATATAATTGGTGTGATTGACCTAGTCTTTTTCAAATTGAATTGACTTGGCAATCCTTCTTTCTGGTGCATCTCTGCTCTACTTCCCCTCTCTACCCCTGAGTGAGGTATCTAAGCATCCTCATATATTTGGTTTGTTCTTCGTCGTGGCTTTAACCCCTCTGGTCTCATTAACGGTTGTTACAGGACCCGGTGAAGGACGGGGAGGCCAAGATCAAGGCAGACTACGCCCAGCTCCTGGAGGACATGCAGAACTCCTTCCGCACGCTGGAGGACTGAGCCCTGAACCCTCTCTCCCAGCACTCCCAGACCAGTGGAGAGCAGTGCAGTATCAGTGGCCCTGTTGTGAATGTCTGCTTCGGCCATGTGTCTCACTGCTGTTAACGTTAATTCACCCCCCACCCTCCCATCGACATTCCAACATGCTTAAGTCCTTCATCCCACCCCATGCTCTTGTTTATTTGAGCCCGATGGCCTTCTACAAGGAAGTACTGGAATCCTCTGGGTTTAAACTTGAAGTCATCCATACCAAATGTCATATGGAGGACGGCCCATATTACCATTGTAGAAACACCAGTGCTGCTCGGCCCATGAATTGCATGGATGTTCTTGTCTTCTCCAGTCCGCCATCTCTAGCAGGCTGTTGGTACTACTGTAATACACCCCCGTTAGTCAGTTATTAGAGGGCCCCAAGCAAGCGCTGCGTTCACACTGAACGTCTACTAGCTGCAACAGAGATGTCACATCAGGGTGTCACGTTTGTGTCCTAGATGTGACCGAGGCCGTGACCGATCGTTGGCTAATGGGAACATGCACAGGGGTTAAAGGTTAAAGGGACAGAGGCCGCTGGGTTCAGGAGGGGGAGGCCTCATCCTCTCCCTGCCTCTCACACTTTGGTTTTCCCTTCTCTGTGGATATATTGCTGTTGTTATTGTTGCTATTGTTGTTCACTTTGCTGTTGTTATTTTTGTGTATGTGTGAGTGTGTGAGAAAATGTGTTATAGAACTCCATTTGTCTCAAATGTTCTGGTATATTTATGACAATACTGTATGTTGTATTTGATCTCAAAATGAATCAATAAATCAGTGGATGAAAATCAGACCAAACTCACCATTTCAACAACATCCATTCAGCCTGAGTCAGAACAGCCTTACTTTAAAACTGCATTAGAGGCATCATACTGTGTCATCATACTGAAAACACCATGGGACAGGATATCGGAGAGGTTCTAACATGTCTCAGATCATATATGCACCATGGGACAGGTTCTAACATGTCTCAGATCATATAAACACCATGGGTCAGGATATCGGAGAGGTTCTAACATGTCTCAGATCATATACAGTATGCACCATGGGACAGGATACCAGAGAAGTTCTAACATAACTCAGATCAAAACGGTAGCAAGTGAAACCATTTCACACACAAAAATAAAATTCTTAAATACAATGTCCCACCCCAGTGATTCAGATCAGAAGAGACAAACATGAAGGAAGATGGGATATTAGTCCTTTACCAAGCCTTCATTGCAATGTGGCCCTCAGAGCTGCTTCTAGGAATTTGGGGCCCAATGAAAAATATATCCCACTGGGCTCCTCCTTATAAAATATATAAAATAAAATATATCCCACTTGGCTTCTCCTTATAAAATATATAAAATAAAATATATCCCACCGGGCTTCTCCTTATATAAAATAAAATATATCCCACTGGGCTTCTCCTTATAAAATATATCCCACTGGGCTCATAAAATATATAAAATGAAATATATTCCACTGGGCCCCTCCTATTTTATTTACACCCTTGATAAAGATCATATAAAATAAACCATGCAACAAGCTTTTTTATGTTCAAAAGTGCAGAAAACACTTTTTAAAACTTTAATAATAATGCATTGATGTGACCACAATCGAATGGTTCACTTTTATCCTTTAAAAATTAAATAAAATTTAAAAAAAAAATCAAGAATCACTATTACACTGTATATTCACATCCCAGTTATTAGTAGGCTACTTTGTGGTTCCTCCCTTGACCATTAAAACAGCAAGTAGTCGTCTTCAGCAATATTGAGGTTATGGAACCTCTTTGGGGGGGGGGGTCCTCATATAACTGACTATGTCCTCAACCATTCCTCCACGTTGTTCTACTTCCTTATATTCTTGGATTGATGTCTATGGACATGTACGTCCGTTAGTAGCATAAGATTTAGGCCAATACCGTTGAACACCAGCAGAGGGCAGTAGAGATTGATAATAAATAGGATACCATAGAATAGAAAGTTTATTTGCCATGTGTAACAAGTAGGCTACAGGTACAGGTACATTGGAAGTTTTGTCATCAGTAGCAGCTGTTGCAGATGGGGAACCCTTTCAGCCACAGGTTCATCCCACCCGTGGAGGTATGTATGTGTATGTATATATGTGTATTACTAGACATATCTATACAGCCTGGATGTATGTATATGCCGCTACAGCCAAGGACAGGGCCAGAGTGCAGCGCGTCATCCAATCCTTTGAGAAGGTGGTGGTTGAGTGAGGTTGGTGTGGAAGAACTTGACTGACCCGCACAGAGCCCTGACCTCAACCCTTTCCTTTCCCTTTTATTTATTTATTTATTTATTTGAACAGGGGCAGTACACATTAATCAACCACAGGGGTAAATGTGTCAGTCTTAGCAAAAAAGCTAAATTTCAATTTCAACACCTTTGGGATGTTGAATATTGTTGATTTTCAGAGAAATGCCTTTTAATATGATCCTGTTAGCTATTTCCTAATTATGATGATTGACCTCTGAGTATGGCTGTCGGCTTGAGTTTTCGGTAAGAAACGGTGTCCCTCTTCCATAGACTTATGAGATAAAGACATTCCATGGCTGGTACACTCTGGGCCAAACACCATTGTTGTGGTTAGAGATAAAGGCCTGGGCGCCGAGGCGGCGTAGGTTAATGGGACAAAACAAGGCCACAGAAGAGACCAGAGAGACAGTCTTATCGGAGAAGAGACGAGGGAGGGGGGACACTCAAACCACATAAGAACGTTGCAACGAGACCAATGCTTTGATTTGGGTTCAGAGAGCATACAGAGAGGTCAACTGTACATTAGGCATGCCATCGTCTTTTGTATGTAAAACCTTCTGGAATAAACCGCTTTTGCTGAGGCTCAAATCCCGTGTTGGAGAGATTCATTTGGAATACACCGGAAAAGGAGACACTGGACTGTGTGGTATTGAGTGAGATTGGGGCCGTCTTTTATTGAAATGAAAACACAACGCAGAGCTGAAATAAGGACAATAATAAAAGACAACGAGATTCATCAGGGATGAACTAGAACGGAGATTGCGAGCTTGGCTCTTTCGTCCAACTTCAGTGTCAATGTCAATATCAATGTCATTTTATTTATATAGCACAATTCATACAAATCACATAAAAGGAGAAGGATAAAAACATATATCATATGAACACAGCGAGAACAGTGTTTGTATGTAAACACAGTGTCTGACCTCACAAATGCTCTTCTGGATGAATGGGCAAACATTCCCACAGACACACTCCAAAAACTTGTAGAAAGCCTTCCCAGAAGAGTGGAAGCTGTTATAGCTGCAAAGATGGAACCAACTCCATATTAAGGCCTATGAATTTAGAATGGGATGTCATAAAAGCTAGTGCATTTTCCAACCTTGCTGTAATTCCACTGATGAAATGTCAAATTTCCCCCTAGGGGGATCATTAAAATATCTATCAGTACTAATTCTGCACCACCTGGGAAGACTGAGCAAGGTTATTGTGTTTGGACACTGTCAAAAGGACTCTGTTGGTGCTCTAGGACCCTTAGCTGCCAAGAATCGCTCTTTTATCAAAAGTCTGGGTGTTACGTTTGATAGTGCTTTTAAATTTGACAAACAAATAGCCTCTGTAGTAAAAGGCTCCTTTTTCCAGCTAAGGCTCCTGTCCAAATTAAAGCCCTACCTCTCTCCAAATGACTTGGAGAGGGTTATCCATGCTTGTATTTCATCCAGGTTGGACTACTGCAATGGTCTGTATGTGGGTCTAGACCAGCTCTCCCTGCGACGCCTGCAGCTAGTGCAGAACGCTCCTGACTGGTAGAAAGAAGCAAAACCACATCACACCGGTGCTGCTCCCCTGCACTGGCTCCCTCTCCTCTTCAGGATTGACTTTAAAATACTGCTCCTTGTTTTTAAGGCACTGAATGATCTGGCCCCTCAGTACTTAGCTGAACTTCTCCATGTTCACACCCCAGCTAGAGCACTGAGGTCATCAAATGAGCTCCAACTGGATGTCCCAAGGTCTAGGCTCAGGACTAAAGGCGAGCAAGCTTTTGCAGTGGCTGCCACGAAGCTGTGGAACAGCCTGCCGCCACAAATTCGGTCTGCCCAGACCCTAGACATTTTTAAATCACAGCTAAAAACTCACCTGTTTTCACTGGCTTTCTAAGGCTAGTTAAGCCATACATCCCTGGCCCTGGTATAACTGTGTTGTTTTTAAATGGTGCACTACTGTAAAGCACGTTGGTGCAACTTCAGTTGATTTTAAATGTGCTATATAAATAAAGTTGACCTTGACCTTGACCACCTAGGTAAGTTGACACCTTCACCACATTCACCACCTGGGTATGATTTTCAAACCAAAAATGTTCAATTGGATTCAGGTCTGGAGACTGAGACTGAACAATTACAAGATCCTGCTGCTCACCCACAAATCCACCAACGGACACACACCTCCCGTACAAGAACTCACACACCTGCCTGTCTACAAGAACTCACACACCTCCCTGTCTACAAGAACTCACACACCTCCCTG
>NC_140248.1:16231589-16234089 GCF_949987555.1 Borostomias antarcticus
GAACTTGGTGGCTATGTGATAGTTGTTTTGCAGTAGTCGAATCGTCGTTTTGCAGTATGGATCGGAATACCTCTGAAACTAAGTATATAAACTATTGAAGAAAGACAAGCAGCGGGCTTGAAGGGTAAGTAGGTTAATGGTTAATTAGGTAGGTTAATTAATCCTCAGGAAGCCATGAAAAACTATATGCTGAAGAAGAGTGTGGTTTTGCCTATAAAATGAAATGCTACAGAAAAAAAACATTATCATATAGATTGTACATGTAGCCCCTGCTTTCATTTAGATTAAATTGACAAGTAAAAAATATTTATTTAATGAAAGACTGCTCTACTCTAATTTTGACCAAGGAAAGGGTCAGGGTGCAGGTTGTCAATATTTACTAAGATTTAAAGCTTCAACTCACTTTGGAGAGCTATATTTGAAATTGTCATGTAGGTAATGACATCAAAGGGTGCCTTACATTCCACCGGTCCATAGGCTCTGTAAGTGTGTAGAGGACCTGGGTTCTGTTGTGACCCAGATAACAGCTCCCCGTGGACATAGTGGCCTTGTTTCTAAAAGTGAACTTTTACTCCACCGGGGCTGGGGGGAACGTCTATACCCTAATAGGCTATTATGTGACTCAGAAATTAGGCTATATTATACCATGAACAGTTATTTTGCCAAATAGTCCCTTTTAAAGCTGCAGTAGCCTAGCCAATGTTTTCATAAGATTTGAAACATTAAAAATTTGCTATTGTTATGATAACTTGAGATGAATAAGTGATTGAGCTCCTCTGTGGAAGCCGGTTCTTTGACGACTAGGCCTACTGATAAACAAATAAACTAACATAAATAAAGTTAATCAAAGTGTCTTTTGTGTTCAACCCTTTTTTGGAGCGATATTGGTTACAAATATAGTGGCTTAGCTTTGCACCTAAAGCAAATATATGACTTACACATAAAGTAAAGGATTCAAAGATAGTTTGACTGATTTGAGTGATTATTGATATTGTCATTGTATTTTATTTGCTTTGTGGAGTGCTTAAATACGTTTGGTAGTGGATGCTACCCACTGAGCAAAGACACGTCTAAAAGACGTCTTTTAGATGTCTTTTTCGTCTTTTTCGGACGTCCAAAGACATCCAATTAGGAGCCAGAATGAAAGTTTTTTTAGACGTTCAGATATTGAACCCGTTCTGCATGTCCACAGACGTCTTAGAGGGGTCCAAGCCAGACGTTTGAATATTGAGGGGTCCAGCAGACGTACAAATGGGGTTCTGGACCGACGGACGTTATTAAGACATGATCTGAACGTCTCCCTGACGTTGTGTGTTTGCTGGGTAGCTGGTTACCATTGATATGCGCTAGCATTAGCATAATGTGTATGCCCACAGAGGACAGCATGGAATCAGCTGAAAAAGGTCTCCATGGATCAACTACGTAATGGCCAAGTAGTAAATGAGACTATGTCCAAAATCCCGAACTATTCCTTTACCTTTTACATGGGAGCATGAGGGAGCAGATGTGCTCTGGAAAGATGCTTAAACAGCATTCGAATAGTCTCAACATGTGCTCCAGAGGAGGCATGAGCAGCTCTGAGCGCGGAGCATTAAAATGCACTCTACGATAAAGCATTAATCACTCTACAATAAAGCATAAATAACTACAATAAAGCATTAATCACTACAATAAAGCATAAATAACTACAATAAAGCATTCATCACATGTGTCAAACAGCCTAGTTCTGAAGAGTTTCTATTCTGTTATCCTATGTTAAGTCGGTGTGTGTGTGTGTGTGTGTGTGTGTGTGTGTGTGTGTGTGTGTGTGTGTGTGTGTATGTGTGTGTGTGTGTGTGTGTCTGTGTGTGTGTGTGTGCTCATGTGTGTGTGTATGTGTGTGTGTGTGTTTGTGTGTGTGTGTGAGAGAGAGAGAGAGGGAGAGAGAGAGAGAGGGAGAGAGAGAGAGAGAGAGAGAGAGAGAGAGAGCGCATGGGTTAATGCAAGTAATGGGGACCTTCAGGCCCTGACTGACCTGCTGTTTTCATTATGACAAAGTGCTGTCGGCAGCAGAGATCATCCTAAATGGCATCTGCACCTCCATTAAGTTGTCATGATACTCAGGGTTGCATCATCCTGAACTGGTGGACAAAGGCCATTATCTTCCATCCTCTCGCACGATGAGGAACATTTTGCAAGCCGAGTAGTTGTTTCATTGATGGCTGGGCTTTGTTTGTGAATTAAAACGGCATTATCTAAGATTTTCATATGATTTTTTTTTACTTATATTTTGTGTCAGAAGAATAATACATTAATAGTTTACTGTACAACAATTTCCTCTTGAGGGCAAATTATCTATCTATCTATCTATCTATCTATCTATCTATCTATCTATCTATCTACAGTGTATCTATCTATCTATCTATCTATCTATCTATCTATCTATCTACAATCTCAAGCATTCCGTCATCTCCCATTTTATGCTACTGAACACTTGAACACTTGAACCAACAATTGATCA
>NC_140248.1:16236589-16374089 GCF_949987555.1 Borostomias antarcticus
CGACGCACTCAGTCCGATCTCAGATCACAGCCAGACGCCCGTTAAAAGTCCGGTCCTCCAAACCGGACCGGGCCAGGCGTCCGCAGCGTGTGCTCGAGACGCAGGGCTGCAGACCCAGACAGCCAAGGCAGGAAGGTGTCCAGTTTGCAGAGTGATGCGCCCTCCAAGGGCGGGACATTGTCGCATCTGCGGAGCATGTGTCCAGCGGCTGGACCACCACTGTATCTGGTGGGTCCCATACAGGTTGTGTCTAGATCCAATCGGCCCAGAGGAGAGTTGCATTCTGAAAACCACATCAAGCAACTGCTTAATACACTGCCTATCACGTTTCCTAATCAATTTATTGCTAATTAATATAAAAACATTCTTTAGCAGTTCAAATACTCCCACCAAATTGGGTTCTTTCACCCAAAGAAATGTGTGGAGCATTATACAACAGGAGGAAAAAGACAATAGTTTCCAAGGATGCCAACCTGCGCAAATCAAACTCCTTTTATTATGTTTTCAAAGATTGCTGTCATCTGGGTAGATTGAGAGTGACCATATATATATATACTATAAACATATATATATATACATATATAAATTAGGTCTGTGCAATAAAATCGATACAGCAATACATGGCTTTTTTCCCCCGAAATACTCGGGAAGATTTTCCGTGGTACAGTATTGATAGTTTTTTGCACAAGAAAAATATACAAAAATAGACAGGGAATATAGATAGAAAATGAAGGATAGAATTAATCTATAGATAGATCATTCATATTTTAAATGGATGTAAAAGGTCCTTCCATCCCCTCTGCCCTCAGTATCACCTCCAGGGAGCGAGAGATGGAGCTGGATTTTCAGCTGTATTTTAAAATGTTCAGTAAATTATGTAGAGTATCGCAATATATATTGTATCGTATCATAACGCAATGTATTGTGATACGTACAGTGTCGTATCGCGATGTATTATGAACTTTAGAATAATATTCTACGTATTATGTATACTATTATATTCTTCTGTATTACAATTATTAGTATTATATTATTATTATTATTATTTCACAACAGAATGACCATGGAAAGTACTTTTAGAGGGTTTGAAGTGAAGAGTCACTCATTCTGAGTGGAAACATATGCCCCACGTGTTTGGCTGCTGCTGCAACCAGGGGCAGAATCTAACAGACAGGATGTAACGACAACGTTCATAACCACACATAACCCCACAGACTCCTCTCTGCATGCTTACGCTTCTCACAACATTGTCCTCTCTCATACTGCGCTCGTCAACACACAAAAAGAAAAGGTCACAGAAGCCAACCAGACTGAGGAGAAGTGTGATTAGGCCTCAGGGCTCCGCCCCTCAGCAGGGGGAGACGGACTCAAACCAGGACATGGACCAGGACATTAGTCTGTTACTAATGGCCTTTAGACACACACACACACACACACACACACACACGAGAATATAATCTTGCTCCTGCTCCTACACGCACAGCAACATTGAGTGTGGGGATTCTGATGGGGGGGGGGTTCAGTCTGACTGTATCTACAGTGTGTTCTCTGTGTGTGTGTGTGTGTGTGTGTGTGTGTGTGTGTGTGTGTGTTCAGGATAAACAGCTGTGTGGGCCAGGCCAACCATCGCAGCTTCCTGCTGACCCTGCTGGTCTTCCTGCTGACGTCTCTCTATGGGATCAGTCTGGTGCTGCGCAGCGTATGTCCTCGTCAGAACCTCCTTACCGCGCTGCTCTACTGCCCAGGGGTCTACAACCAGTACAGGTCAGGCACTCTCTCACAGCGCCCTCTACTGCCCAGGGGTCTACAACCAGTACAGGTCAGGCACTCTCTCACAGCCTGTACACATACAGTACTCTCACATACAGCTATTAATGTATTTGTTGACGTTAAGCATTTAGCGTGAATAAAGTTAGAAAGCTAACATTAAACACAACCTCTGACACACGCGCACACACACACAAACACACACACACACACACAAAGACACACACTGCTCACTGGGCAGTGTGCCAGAGGTCTTCTTGCCCACACACTCACAGAGAGATGTTCTAAGTCAAGTACACTGGTGTACTACCCACAGTGCCAAGGAATTATCAATAGGCTTATACCAAATGGATTAGTGGCATTGTATTTCCTATGTCTTCATGTAATGTTTTAACAATCCCACTGTGCTGTGATGTCACATGTCCACAGCTCAGCCCTGTGCTTCACCTGTGCCTGGTTCAGCAGCCTCGTCACCGGGGGGCTGACACACCTGCTGCTGCTGCAGCTGCTCAACGTCAGCTACAACATGACGGAGCGGGAGGCACAGACCGCCCTGAGGAGCAGGACCGGCCGCAGACGTCTGTGTGGCCTGGTGGTGGACACGGGGGTCTACTCACGGGGCTTTTGGCAGAATTGGACTGAGTTCTTAACCATGGGAGAGGCTTGTGAGACGGCCAGACCCCCCCCTGTGCTCTCTGATGTGGTTTAGCCCGGGTCAGACCCCCCCCCTGCGCTTTGTGATGTGGTTTAGCCTGGGTCAGACCCCCCCCCCGCGCTCTCTGATGTGGTTTAGCTCAGGCCAAACCCTCCCCCCCTGCGCTCTCTGATGTGGTTTAGCCCAGGCCAGACCCCCCCCCTGCGCTCTCTGATGTGGTTTAGCCCGGGCTTGGTCGTAGTAGCGCCCTCTATCACCAGGCAGAGCCGTGTCTGGACAGCGCTGAGCAGAAGAGGGGACTGAGAACTCTAAACTCTGGGGGTCGTGTTACAGTAGGAACTATTTGTCCTTGTAGGGAAACTTTCTGAAAAAAGGTCAGAGAACCCTCTTTGGTTCCGGAAGAAGTGTTCTTTCTGGAATGTTTTTCACAGGGTTCCCTAACAGTGAAAATGTTTCAACATAGTTTTTTGGGGTGTTTTTTATTTTTAGAGAATACTGCTATGAGTATCCATCAGTACTCAACGTGTCCCATGATCGCTCAGACCCTTCTGGAAAGCACACACTCGAGGGCTGCTGTATTCCAGTCCATTTCGATTGATGGAACAATTCATAACTATGATTAACAAAGAAGGCAAGGAAGTAGGAATATATTTTCCATGTGTAATGCTACTTTAGATAATACATGTGTATAATATGTGAATTGCACCTGTCCATTCAAATAAGCATACAGTACAGTATGACTTGAGGAGTGGAAATCTGAGTGAATGTGAAACACATCCTCGCCCACCACCACCCACCACCACCCACCACCAGCACCACCCACCACCACCCACCACCACCC
Source organism: Borostomias antarcticus (assembly GCF_949987555.1). NCBI lineage: Eukaryota > Metazoa > Chordata > Actinopteri > Stomiiformes > Stomiidae > Borostomias > Borostomias antarcticus. Next base: position 16,239,853 of record NC_140248.1, read on the forward strand.
ACCACCCCCCACACAAACACTCTGCACATGACAAGCATCCTTGCCCACCACCCCCCATTACATTGCATTACATTACATTACAGTCATTTAGCAGACGTTTTTATCCAAAGCGACTAACAATAATTGCATTTAACGTAGGAAAAGCCAATGTACTACTACTTTCCAGAACTCACAAGTGCATCTTCTTTCTAAAGCAAGTGACTAAGAGCATAATCTAGTGCTGAAGGCAAAGCGCAAGAATAGCAATCTAAAGTACAGTGCAATACAATACAATACAATAAAATACAATAAGTGCTTAGGAGGGAGGATTGTTGTAGTACACAAACACTCAAACCACAATGCTATAAGATCACATAATTTGAATCATCACATTGTGACACCCGGTAGATAAAGCATCTGCAGGGTGCTCTCTACAGGAAGTGGTTGGACATCTTTAAGATTTCACCACAAACGAACGGAAGGTAACGTCCGCCTTTATGTATGTCAAGCATGAGAGACTAAGTTTATGCTGTGCGGAGACAAACACCCAGACACATTCGTATCATATGAATACATATATTGTATATGCATCACACACACAGTATAGCCTACTGTACATGGGTAATTCCAAAGGAAGTGATGCAAATGGAAGATTGCAAAAAAATTAAGTGACATTGTGTTTCTTTCATGTCCAGGCATCAGGTCCAGGCATCAGGTAGATATTTTCTTATGCCAGGGTATTCATATTCATAATGATCATTCTAGACATTTTAACAAATTTATAAAGGTGAAATAATGCACTATATTCATATTGTGGGGGTTCTTTTAATTTGCATAATATGTCAAAAAATAAATTAATTTTTAGGCCACCTTCTTGTATTTTGGCTTTTGTAAATGAGAACGACCTTTGACTGTTCATGTAAACCTGTTGGTGTGTGATCTGTGAGACAGATATCAATATTTCAAAACTGTCTACCCCCCACTTCCTGGTGTGTCTGTGGGGTGAATCACATCTCGCTCTCACACTGTGAAGATCTCTTCACCTCCTCACATTACTGACTTCAGCATCATGAGTGACGGACGTGTTGGCGGATCTCTGCTGGTCCGTCTCTGCTGGTCCGTCTCTGCTGGTCTGTCTCTGCTGGTCCGTCTCTGCTGCTCAGCACCGCTGCTTCTTCTGCTCCTGGGCGCTGGTAAGACACACACTGGAGACACATGAGCTTCTGCACTGAAATACATTAGTTCAAGAGTAGGAAACTGCCTCTCAGTGTTTTGAGTATGTCTGTCCAGTGACCCAAACTGTAACGAATGTATGTAATTTCTAAGGCAAGGCAAGGCAAGGCAAGTTTATTTATATAGCACATTTCAGCCACAGGCAATTCAAGGTGCTTTACATGAGACATTAAAAGCATTAAAACAAAAAGCAAGACATTATAGACATTTAAAACAAAAGGCAGGACAAATTAAAAGCATTAAAACAAAAAGCAAGTCATTATAGACATTTAAACAAAAAGCAGGACAAATAGAATATAGGAATAAAAGTTACAGTGCAGTATACTGATAAACATAGCTCCTCTTAGAAAGCAGTGGCAAAAAGAAAAGTCTTCAGGCTTGTTTTAAAAGAACCAAGAGTTGCAGCAGACCTGCAGTTTTCTGGAAGTTTGTTCCAGATATGTGGAGCATAAAAACTGAATGCTGCTTCTCCATGTTTTGTTTTAACTCTGGGGACAGAAAGCAGACCTGTGCCAGACGACCTGAGGGGTCTGGATGGTTCATAGCATATGAGCAGATCAGAGATATATTTTGGCCCTAGACCATTCAGTGCTTTATAAACCAACAGCAGTATTTTAAAGTCAATTCTTTGACAGACAGGAAGCCAGTGTAAAGACCTTAGTACTGGTGTGATATGCTCCACTTTCTTAGTCTTAGTGAGGACTCGAGCAGCAGCGTTCTGAATCAGCTGCAGCTGTCTGATCGATTTTTTAGAGAGACCTGTATACATGCCGTTACAGTAGTCGAGTCTACTGAAGATAAACGCATGGACAAGTTTTTCCAAATCCTTCTGGGACATAAATCCTTTGATCCTTGATATATTCTTCAGGTGATAGTAGGCTGACTTTGTAATTGACTTAATGTGGCTGTTGAAATTCAGGTCTGAGTCCATGACTACACCAAGATTTCTGGCTTAATTTGTGGTTTTTAGCATTACTGATTGAAGTTGAGCACTGACTTTTAATCGTTCTTCTTTGGCTCCAAAGACAATTACTTCAGTTTATTTTTGTTTAGTTGGAGAAAGTTCTGGCACATCCAATCATTGATTTGTTGAATGCACTTACTCAGCGCTTGTATGGGATTATAGTCTCCTGGTGATATAGTGATATAAATTTGTGTGTCATCTGCATAGCTATGGTAACATATTTTGTTGTTTTCCATAATTTGAGTTAGTGGGAGCATGTAAATGTTGAACAGAAGAGGCCCCAGGATGGAGCCTTGGGGAACTCCACAGGTCATTTTTGTCAGCTCAGATTTGTAATTGCCTATAGACACAAAATAATCCCTGTCCTTTAAGTAGGATTCAAACCAATCTAACACTGTTCCAGAAATTCCCAACCAATTTTCCAGTCGGCCTAGTAGTATGTTGTGGTCTACCGTGTCGAACGCAGCGCTGAGATCCAGTAATACTAAGACTGAGATTTTGCCATTATCTGTGTTTAAATGGATGTCATTAAATACCTTAATTAGAGCAGTCTCGGTGCTGTGGTGTGGTCGAAATCCTGACTGGAAGACATCAAAGCCATTACTTAGTGCCAGGAAGTTATTCAGTTGTTGGAAAACAACCTTTTCAATTATTTAGCTTAGAAATGGGAGGTTTGATATGGGCCTATAATTGTTCATTTGTGAGCTGTCTAGATTATTCTTTTTTAAGAGTGGCTTGATGACTGCAGTTTTCAGGGTATGTGGGAACACACCTGAAAGAAGAGATGTGTTTACAATTTGTAGTAAATCAGAGGCCATGCAGTTGGATACAGTTTTGAAGAAGTCTGTAGGTAGAACATCAAGGCAACAGGTGGAGGATTTCAGATATTGTATAGTGTCCCCCAGGGTTTTATGGTTGATCGGATTAAATTGTGTCATGGTATTGATTTTAAGTGGACACTGTGACGACACATGTCCTGTACCTGGAATGGAGGCACTAACTGCTTGTCTAATTTTCTGAATTTTGTCAGTGAAGAATGAGGCAAATTCATTGCAGGCCCTGGTGGATAGAAGTTCAGAGGCTACTGACACAGGAGGGTTTGTCAGCCTATCAACAGTGGCAAACAAAGCACGCGCATTGTTATGGTTTTTGGTGATGATGTCAGAAAAGAAGGTCTGCCGTGCATTTCTCAGCTCCATATTATAAATGCGAAGTCTCTCTTTATAGATGTCATAATGAACATGGAGATTTGTTTTTCGCCATCTGCGTTCAGATTTTCGACACTCTCTCTTTTCTATTCTGACCAGCATGGCGTTTCTCCATGGAGATCTTCTCTTACCAGAGACCACCTTCACCTTAGTGGGTGCAACGGCGTCAATAATGTTTGTAATTTTAACATTGAAATTATCTACAAGTTCGTTGACTGAGGCCATAGAGAGGGCAGGTGTGGACGAGAAGGCCTGAGTAAATATCTCACTGGTGTTTTCAGTGATGTGCCGTTTTGAGATAACCTTTGATTGAGAATTTGTGTGCATGGAGATAGTACTCTCAAAGAAAACACAGGAATGATCAGAGAGCGCAACATCAGACACCTGAACCTTAGAAATATTCAGACCTTTGGTGATGATTAAGTCCAGAGTGTGCCCCTTGTTGTGTGTGGGCTCCGTCACATGCTGAGTCAGTCCATAGTTATCTAGGACACAACCTAGCTCTTTAGTCCCTCTGCCCTGAGGGTTGTCAACATGGATGTTAAAATCACCAACAATAACCACACAGTCAAAGTCAATGCAGACAGTAGACAACAGTTCAGCAAAGTCATCAAAGAAGTTTGGACAGTATTTGGGTGGCCTGTAGATGTTTAGAAATATGGCTCGAGAAGAGGAATTCAACTGAAGAGCCACATATTCAAAGGAACCAAAATTTCCATAACACATCTGCTTACATTGGAGGGAGTCATTAAACAAGATGGCTACTCCACCTCCTTTCTTATGCACTCTAGCCTCGCTCATAAAGCTGAAGTTGGGAGGAGTTGACTCAATAAGAACAGCTGCACTGTTACCTTGGTCTAGCCAAGTTTCAGTTAAAAACATAAAATCAAGATTGTGGTTGGTGATAAAATCATTGATTAAAAATGTCTTTCCTGTTAAAGATCGGACATTTAATAAAGCTAAGTTTAGTGTGCTGAGGGTATTATCTGCACATTTCTCTGTGATAGTTTGTGGCTGACGAGGAATGGATACTAAATTTGATACATTTGTAGAGCCGGTTGAGTGTTTCCTGTTACTTAGCAGATTCACCATTGTTTTTCTATTACCTATCAAGACAGGAATTGAGGAAGATACCATCACGTTGGGTCCTGGCTTGTCCTGGAAGGGGTCATGAGTGCCATTAGCCTTGTAGCCTGGACCCAGTACATATCAGTTAGAGCTTGCTGTATTTTGTAAATAAGTAACTGAATGTGCTGTGCCTTTATCAGGCTGGGCCCGGCGTTTCTCATGGGAGTTGGGGGAAGAGAAAATGGAGGTATTGCAGGGGGTAAGGGCGGTTGGGAGCGCGTAATACAGCGCGTGAAGGTGCTTGCTGGTGGATGCCGGTGAGAGGAAGCAAGTGAGAGACTCCCCCTCTTGGGGGGGTGGATCCTCGCTGGTGAGTGCTAGTGGGAGGGGGGGAGTGAGAGACTCCCCCTCTTGGGGGGGTGGAGGGGGTGGATCCTCACTGGTTAGTGCTAGTGGGAGGGGGGGAGTGAGAGACTCCCGCTCTTGGGGGGGTGGATCCTCGCTGGTGAGTGCTGGTGGGAGGGGGGGAGTGAGAGACTTCCCCTCTTGCAGTAGCTCATCAATTTGGCTGAGCTTCAGTGTGGCAGCTTTGATGAGGCCCTTGATTGGTGAGCGTGGTGGAGGAGGGGAGGGGCATCGTTGGGTTGTTGTCGATGGGGTGTGGTGTGAAGATTCTTCTTCCTGGCGCGGGTGTCTCCCATAATCAGAGCTTTGTTGAAGCAACAGCTCTTCAAGGTTTCTGCCATGTTGTGATATGTCTTCCTTCTGTTTTGGTATTTCTTGTCTCTTGTCCTTGACCATGGCAGAGGGAGCAGATGGATGACGCAGAGAATAGAACAGATTGGAGATAAACAGTTTTACTCCTGACCTGTTAAGGCAGAGTCCATTTCTCTGAAAAAGATGGTATCGTTCCCAAAAAAATGGAAAATTGTCAATGTAGCGCACTGAGTGAGTGGTACAGGCAGTTGAGAGCCATGTGTTCAGTGCCAACAGTCTGCTGAATTTCTCAACCCCTCTTCTGACTGGTGGTAGAGGGCCGCTGATAAACACCTCCGCTTTCAGAGAACTGACTGTGTTCAGCAGATCAATAAAGTCTTGTTTAAGAACTTCCGACTGCTGTTGCGCAACGTCATTTGTCCCCACGTGCACAATGATGTTTTCCACAGTTGGATGTGTAACCCCGATATGCAAGATTTTTTTTGTCATGTCAGCAACCGTATCCTTGGGAAAGCAGAGTATTTTGGTGCTTTCACTGCACATGCTTCTCACATCTTTTACAGTAAAGTCACCCACAATCAGAGTTTGAGGGCCAGTCAGTAGCCTTTTACTTTCTGGTTTACTCTCAGTCCTTACCCTGCTGTGTGAAGAAGAGATGTGATCCAGGTCATCAGACAGTGGGGCAAATTTGTTCTCCAGTTGTATGGTTGATTGTCGGCGAGATCTGTTTCTGGTTCTCCCTTTTGCGGTTGTCCACGGCGGTGTCCTTCTAGGGACAGGGGTTGAAGAGGCACTCTGCCTGGATGATAATGCAGGCCAGTCAGTCTCATAGTTCTCCAGGGACGGGTCTCTGCCTTGTTCTCCCTTTTCCCTGGGAGGTGAATTTCTCTTAGGCTTTGCACCAAGAGAGTTCCAGGGAGGGTTTGTAGGTTTAGTGCCCAGTACATGACTCTCCTGTTTCTTGGTAGTCTCCTTGGTGCTAATTAGCGGTGTGTTAGCATGCTCTTGCCTGGTACTGTTTTGAATCCATGGTAAGGTGATGTCGTTCCCAGTTAGTCCATTGACATCCACACTCATCTCTAACCGGTTCATTTTTGTTTCCAGCACTGTAATCTTCTGCAGAAGTTTGTGGAAGTCATCTGCAGTGAAAGGGGGCATCTTACTGCCGTGCTCACATTATCGTGAGGAGATGATAAAGACGTTGAAATATGGCAACTAAATCTTCAAAAAAAAATAATATATATATTAGAGTCTTTAAAGTATCCAGGAGCCACTGCTCACAGTTTCTTATGGAAGAAAAGCAACAATACCAGCTGAAAAATGCAGAAAATGCAAACAAAGGCGAGAGCAAGCAGCAGAAGCGTCTGCACTGTCTCTATATACAACGCAAGGAGAGTAAAATACAATAAATCCACTTTAATAATTAACAATAACTTGCATGTAAAATAAACAGCATGAACATGGCAAAAGCACAGAATAGAAGAACACAGAATAGAGAATTACAGTAAATCCCTGTATTTCTCAAAGGTTTTGTGGGATTGTACTCCCATAGTCTTTGTGTCCTTAAACTGTTTGGTGTAACAGGTGTTTCCAGCTTCAGTGGCTTTAAAGCTTAGTGATCCGAAGGAGTGATTGGAAGGAGAGTTTTTTTTTTTATTATATATGTATGCATAATAATAATAATAATAACAATAATCATAATAATAATAATAATTATTTCATTGCTATAAAATATATAAATATAGAAACTGAAAGTAGGGCTCCTCCACTTCTGAAATCTCAATTTAACCCCTAACTCTCCTTTCACTCCCTAGTGGTGGTAACTAGTACTTAACTAGTGGTGGTAACTAATACTTAACTAGAGGTGGTAACTAGTACTTAACTAGTGGTGGTAACTAGTACTTCAGTTGAAAAAGTTATTATTGGATTTTCATTTTCTTTACAGCATTTACAGCCAGGAAAATACTGTTTTACTACATTAAGTTAAACCTACTGTAATAACTGTTGTAATCTCTTTCTACAGTCAATTCCCACCATTTACCAGTTTCTTCTTGCATGGCAATTTTTTTGTCAGCAAATTACTGTAAATTCTCCCCTGCAATTTCTAAAAGTACAGTTGTTTAATGTACTTCACTTGGGGGGGGGAGGAGAAATAAAAACAGCCTTTTCTTAGGGCTGGGCGATACGTCAAGTTAATTTGAAATTATTTTTGTCGTGATGTAAACGTCTGTATCATATGGAGCCCATGGGTCATGATGGAGATATGGACATAGTGATCTGGACTCACAGTTTAGTAAACCGTGCACATAGTTGTGCTGTACATTGGTATTGGTGTGTGTGTGTGTGTGTGTGTGTGTGTGTGTGTGTGTGTGTGTGTGTGTGTGTGTGTGTGTGTGTGCGTGTGTGTGTGTGTGTGTGTGAGAGAGAGAGAGGTGCTGTCTAATCTAGGTTAATATTTGCCAGGGAATATCCCTCCCTCTCTCTCAGTCCAGTGATGGGCAGTCCGACTCTTTTCAAAGATTCGGTTCCTTTGATTGATACATCTAATTGTACCAAACCTTTTGAGTTTTTATACTTTTTTTGTGCAAGCACTAGCCCAGTAGCCTACATGCACATTTGACAGCTGACTCCACAAAACTTCTTTCCGGTGCAAAGAGTGCATGCATTACCAATCAACATCTGTATTTATATTAAGAAAGATAAAATGTTAATCGTTCTGCTGTGTGTGCTATTATGTTTATAAAGCTAGCACCAATCCAGTTTGACAGAGGGGATAGTTCAACCGTTTACTGAAACACACTACACACACACGCACACCACACACTACATAGTAGCTGATCCCAGAGCAACCTACACTATTGTTTGTGTCAATTCTGTCAAAGCTGGAGCTGGTGTGTGCATGACCTGCATGTCAAGGGAGGGAGAGGGTGGGCAGTAGTACTCGGACGTTCGACAGACTGACTGTTCGGGACGTTTCGGACACTAAAAAAGAGTCGTTCAAAAAGATTAGTTTGTTCATTTTCACCCATCACTATCTCAGTCTCTGTCGCTCGCTCACACACGCTCACACACACGCTCACACACATGCACACACACACACACAGCTTCTTGTCTTTGAAATCAAGAGTTTAACATGTTTTTGAATGATTTTTCACAGTGCCCACCCACATCCATTGTATAACCTAAACGGTGGTAGAGCAATTATCAACTTTCTCAAAAGTGCTAGTTTTGTCAACTTTTTGATCTGAACCATTGTATATGATCATAGTTAACCTTAAAACAGGGCTAAACAGCCCTGGGGGCAGCAGGGGCAGCGCCCCTGTGTGTGTGTGTGTGTGTGTGTGTGTGTGTGTGTGTGTGTGTTTGTAGGGGCAGCACCCTCAGCACCCCACCTCCAGCGCCCCTGTGTGTGTGTGTGTGTGTGTGTGTCTGTAGGGGCAGTACCCTCAGCACCCTACCTACAGCGGCCCTGTGTGTGTGTGTGTGTGTGTGTGTGTGTGTGTGTGTGTGTCTGTCTGTGTGTGTGTCCCAACTGCGTCACAACACATACTCAAGTAGTAAAACAGTAGTCAAGCATTCTCTCAAAATGGACGATAGTTAAACCAGAAACACAGTGTGGGATCTGTGGGGGACTGCGTTAAAGATCAGACGACACGTTGTGCTTTGAGCAGTTCTGCTCCCAAAACCTCTGGGAAGCGGAAAATCACGATAGCAGGTTAGTGATTGACTGCTGAATAGGAACAGTGCCTAAAGAGACATATGCATTTAGATCTATGGGGAAAACATCAGTAAATAGGAAATAGTGGTCGAAAGTGCACATTCAAATTTCTAGCATGCTTTGGGTCCACGTGTCCCCTTAGACGGAAGGGTCACTGCAAATAAATGCAAAGTTATTCTGAGAGATCACCTTTATGATCCTATGATGAAACATTTCTCTCCTGATGGGAGTGGTCTCTTCCAAGGTGACTCCTCCCCCATCCACAGGGCACAAGGAGGGGTCACTGAATGGCTTGATGAGTATGAAAATGATGTGAATCATATGCTATGGCCTTCGCTGTCACCAGATCTCAACCCAATTGAACACCTATGAGAGAGCTCTCCGCCACCATCATCAAAATACCAAATGAGTGAATGTCTTTTGGTAGAATAGTGTGCCATCCCAGTCGTGTTCCAGAGACTTGTTGAATCTATGCCACGGTGCATTGAAGTTGTTCTGGTGGCTTGTGGTGTTCCAACACTTTCTGTTGTTTTTTCCTTTAATTTTTCATGCATCTATATATTTTTTCCCTGAAAAGTTTCATGTGGTTGATAAACAGTGTTCTAAGATCTCTGTAGAGTCAAATCAGATTATTGGGAGTATGTACTGCTGAAGTTAACCAGATCTTCTCCTCTCCCTCAGGTGCTTGGGCGTCAAAAGAAGTAAAAACATCTGACAACATCACAGCTACCATCGGCCACGCCGTGACGCTGACCTGTGAGCTGTCCGTGGAGGGGCAGGTGACCCAGGTACAGTGGACAAGATGTAATGGCGAGAAGATACTTGTTTTTCACCATGAAAACAAGGAACACGTGGAAGTGAACTATGTCCAGCGTGTTTCTGCTGTGACGATTAGTAAATTCACTTTTATGGAGACACAAACCAATGACAACGGCGAATACTGCTGCATACTTGTTACGTTCCCCCATGGAAATCTAGAAGGACGCGTTCATTTGCATCTGACTGAAGACACAGGTACAACCTTCCTTCCCCTCACTACAAACTTTGAAGACAAAGGTACTGTTCATATTCATCAAGTTAAAAACACAGCCAGTTTTTAGGCTCTTGGAAACAGAGATTACACAGTTTGACAATCTAATTGATGTCATAAAAGGATGTGCCTCTCTCAAGTTTTCTTTGTCTGTCTTGACAGCCAGTGAATTCTCCTCTGTAAAGATGGTGTCCATTGTGAGTGGGGTTCTGGGGTTGGCAGCTGTGGCGGTGGCGGCATTGGTGCTCTGTAAGGTGAGACTTATCTCTAAACATGCTACTGGCTGATTTGATAACCCCCAAATAGTCCATGGGAACAAAAACAAATGATGATGCCCTTGGATGACTGAATATGTGAACTGCAGTTTAGCGGCTACTGTACATTAGGGCTCAGTTTGTAATGCTGGCTTGATGTGCAATTCCATATCTCTCATCACGTCCTTCCATCCTTAGATGTGTAGAAGACCCGTGGAGGACTCTGTGCAGGTGACTGTTCACCCAGGAGGCCTACCACAAAACAACCGCTCCACTCTCCCCCAAAAACAGGACAACGACGACGGACAGGAGGATTATCTGAATGTCACAGTCCTCCGCCTCCCAATGATTTCTCCTGCTGGCCCCTCTTCTTCAAGCAACAGATAGGCCACATGAACTCACTTATATGGTCACAAATTCACAATACTTTATTAGTTAGGGGAGGAATGATCATAAGCATTACATACATGACAGTATTGTAGAATAAGAAGCGTAAATTAACTTTCAGTGGAAGTGCTGCATGCATTGTTTCCAATGTTTAGTGTTTTCTAATCTCTGAGATAAAGATTCTAAAGCAGACCATCGTCACAAAATCATTTCAACTGACTATCTTGTGTTCTCTTGAACTGAATACCTGTTACCTTTGTGCCTCAAGTAGCTACATGGAATAAGAGCAGTTTTTTTTCTAAGCAATTCCTCGCTAGATGTTTTCATTGTGAGCCCAGTCGCTGTATCCCCCAGCATAGTGACGAGCTCTGTCAGGACAGGGCAGAAAGGCATCAGTAGTTAATGAAAATTCGCTGATGTAAATATGCATAATGAATGTTGGCTTGAAATAAACTTCAATCTCTGAAAGCGAAGCACATTGTAAGTCACAAGTTTATTGTGTGATTGTCAAGACTCAGGTCTCATATGATCTCATATATGAGTATTCAATTATATAGGCTAATATTTTTGATAATATATTACTCTTGCAGTTAGACTCTAATAATTAGAGAAATATGCAGCAATACAAGTAGGAAAGAGATATCCCAGTGATATAGCCTACCTGTTGAAGCCTAGAGCCCTCATCATGTCTAGCGCAGTGGCGCTCCGGTGCCCCCTCTGGCAGTAGAGCACAATATCGGAGTCGTCCTGAAGAGGAGCCGGGACCCCAAACCTCTGCTGGAACTGACCTGGAGACATTCGCAGAGCCTCCTGGAGCTCCCCCACTATACAGACAAGGAATTAGAAAATACAAAATACAGTGTGTGTGTGTGTGTGTGTGTGTGTGTGTGTGCGTGCGTGTGCGTGAGCGAGTGAATGAGTGAGTGAGATACTCACGTGGGATGTTGGTGGAGCCTGGAATCTGTCCAGCCTGAAATTCATCTAGATTGCGGACATCAAACAGTTGGACACTGCCGCTGGACAAAATAGTCTTTAGCTGCATATAAGACACATCTGAATCGGGAAACAATACATTAATTACAGAGTTTCTGTGAGAAAACACAATTTAAGAGTTGGAGCAGAGAGGTCAGACAGTATAAGACTCTTAGTCCGGAGCGCTTGATATCTTTATTCAGCCTGTCTCACATGATCCGACTGGACTGAATAGTCAGCACTAAATCATGCAGGTATTATCAGTGTAGACATGTTGAAAACAGATTTCACACCCCATACAGAGAGAGAGAGAGAGAGAGAGAGAGAGAGAGAGAAACTACCACGTGCATAGACCTACCTGTGGTCCGAGCAGGAGCGTCGCTGTGGGTCCGAAGTTCATCTCCAAATGGCGCAGGTTTCACATCACAGTGGCGGCCGGTCTCGCCAGCACAGTGCCATGAATCTTTATCGTGGGCTCCTTCTGCTAGAAAGGCCAGTGACAGAAATACCAGCGCACGAATCCCGAGGATTGTCATGTTCTTGATGTTGCGTAGGCTGGTATCACAGATCACCAGTATCAGATACCAGCCCACTCGCTCCGTGTATAGGCCAGTAGCCTACCCCTACGTGTTCAAGTTCACGTTCATTTATCCACGCCCCACCAACCCGTCACAATTTCTTGGAAAGGGGTGTTTTTTTGTTTATTTATTTATTTATACCTTTCGGTCACGTACGCTTTTAGGCACAGCAGATTCATTCAAATGTATTTCGACAACCGTATAGGATTCTTGAGGCAGCCCGCTGTGCCGCCTAGTCGGGTAGACAAATAGAGACGGTTAAGCGGAGAAACGGCTGCCTGCACATAGCTTCAGCGAGGCGCGCGCAAGACCTCATCTCGAGACGGGGATGGATATGCATAAAATAGTAACCTAGTCATATTAATATCAATATGATCTGTAATTTTTGCAAGCCAATTGTCATAGAGGCTAAAATAAAACGTGATTTACACGTTGTGCCTTTACTAACGAATCACTAAAATAGCAGAAATGTAGCATAATAATAAAGTGAAACCATCTTGCCAATGTAAAGTAAATGCCAAATGAGAATGTGCACCCACACATAACGACTCTGTAATAATAATTATTTTAACTATAAATTTAAAATTGCGATTTTACTATTTTCAGTGACTCACAAAGGACATGATTGTGGACTTCCAGAGAGGAGGCTATTGAAAATGACACCACTTATTTATCTAAATGCACCACCATATGCCACCACTAGCCGGCAGTGTATTACCAAGTTATTGTAGCCATGTAATATCTTATCCACAGGATTTTAACTAGGCTACACCCTTCCACCATGAAACTCGGTGGAAGGGTGTAGAATGGGACAACCTAGAACCCATTAAATCTTGGAGTGGATCCGAATCACGGGGTGGGTCCACAAGCCGTTTCTTGGTTTGTTTGTTTATTAGCAGGATTACGCAATAACTACCAGACTGATTTTCATGAAACGTGATGTAGAGGTGTAGCTTGGGCCAACTTAGAACCCATTCAATCTTGGAGCAGATCAGAATCACAGGGTGGGTCCACATCCCACCCAAACATGGCCAGCCATTCACCCCTATTCATTTTTTGGACTTAAAGCATGAGTCGATTATTCCTAACTAAATTTGTAGATGTAGGGAATTTTAACAGATACCAGATTAGCTGGGTTCTGGTAGTAAATTACAGTCATTTAGCAGACACTTTTATCCAATGTGAATAACAAGAAGTGCATTAGGTAGTCAAGTGTACTTGTACTCAGAACTGCATCTCTTTCTAAACAAGCATCTAATGGTTGGCCTTTGCAAAGGTAGGTATAATGCACTTTAAGTGCCCTTTTAGTTATATTTTGCTATTATTATCTCAATTGCACTATGAGATCACAATGCCAGTTTGAAACTTATTCGAGTGAACAAGTTAAACTTGTTTACAACTTGTAACTGTGTTACATCTCAGTTATAGTGGTCTTAATTTCTATTTATTTGTGTTACCTCACCTCCAGACACACTTTTACCGATAACCAGCTATGTTTTTTAATTGAAAGTTGTATCTCTTTAAATATGCATTGTTTGAATGTTCCAATGGCACTTTACCTCTTTATCCTGATTTATGCTAAGTGCACTGATCTCTTATGCTACAACAGTAAAGATATTAAGAATTTGAAATTGGATTTAATATGCTCAGCATCAAGGGGGTGACTCAGGTGCATTCTACTACAATGTACAAAAGAGAATGATTGACTTAATTATAGTGAACAAGTTGCAGCATTTCACAGCATTTCAACCTCCCCCCCAACAATGCAAATTAAATGTGTATTTACACAACAGATTGAGATGACATAGGCTAACAGGTAGCAAATACTACTGACAACATGGCTGTCAGTTTATACCAGGGAAACTCACTTCAGCCATATTGTTCAGTGGGGGACATTTTCAGGAAATCATTATTCACATTTGGTATGCTACACAAGCCAAAGCATAAAAAAAAAATCATTCTGCTACATGGCATAAATTGCCTACTCATTTCTGGTCATCTCATTTTCTTTCATAAACAAATTAAATAATCCACATAAATACCCACATAATATGAAAGAGTAAAGAGGCACTTTCCGTTTTGCATTGTAAGACTTTGATTTTTCATTTAGCTTTAGTGTAAGATTTATGACCCTCACTACCTCACTCACTCACTCCATCTCCCCCTCACTATCTGGTAACACATGGCCTGTTGGTTTCATAACTACACTGGGGCACATATTTGTTAAGGCACAGCACACAGTCACTATCTTGTCAATGAAAGCGCAGTCCTCGCCTTCAAATGGAAGAAGCAGGATCACTGGTATGGTATGATGTAGCATGCTATACTTATTGCGTCCCACGCCAATCACTTTCAACATGGACCCTGAGGTGTGCTATCTGCCGTGTCTCGTCTACCGATTTTGGATCCATCTGGGCGCGTCCTCTTGTGAATCCTGGGATTTTCACCTCTGCACACATTTGTGCAACATGGTCCGCGATGTCAAATCCACGGTCTGCTATAACTATATCTCCAGGCAAGAGTTTATTGAGAAGGCCACTGTTCTCGGTCAGATGGCCGATGGTAACTTACACGGCCTCCCCAGCCTTTAGAAATGAAGGAGATGGATCCCTCAGCCACATCAGATTCAGCCACATCAGATTTAGGAGGAGCATCTGGAATGGAGTATCGGACCTTCACGTCATCATCTTTCAGGAATCCCTCATCCATCTTCATCCGGGAAATCTCTTTCCTCAGTGTCATGTTCTCCTCAAACAAGGGGTTCATTTCATCATTCATGGACTTCATTTCGCCACGCATACGGCTGCACTCACTGCATTCCTCTTCTCCTATGTTGTCTTGTCGTGGAGCTTCATCCACCTCTGCCACCTCTGCCATCTGAGCAGACTCAACTGGTAGGGTATCTTCCTGTGCACCTCTGCCCTCTCTGGAGCTAGTTCTGGAGCTGCAGCTCCATCAAGCTCTAACCTGGGAGGAGCAGGGATAGCAGGTATAGGTATATGAGCAGGTATAGCAGAAAAAAAACAAAAACAGACAGACAGACAGACAGACACAAACACACCACATATATATACACATTATCTAACCTTGGATGAGCAGGTGTGGCAGGTGCACTGTTAACTACTGTTTGCTGTCTCTCCGTGCTCCGGTCAAAACGCTCGGTGTGTGTTGCTTTGACCTCTGTGTGGCCGAGGTGTAAAGAAGGTGCCCAGTCTGGATGGGTTTCATACATTTCATCGGCTGGTTTCCCTGAAAAACACAAAATGTATTTGATTAGTTATGTAGCTATGCAGAATTTGGGGTTTTATTAGGATCTCCTTCATTAGTTGCACGGAACAAAACATCTGTTCGCCTACTTTTCCTGGAGCACAAGGAAAACATACAACTAACTAAGGGTGGGGGGTTGTAGGGCAGGTCAGATCAGACATTTAAAAAGACAGCACCCAGCTAACGCTAGCTGTGCTAGTTGGCTGGTACTAGCTTGGCTAACGCTAGCTAGTACAGTACTACCATAAGCAGACCGAGGGGTAACCTCATAGCATATGTTTGGATAAAAAATTACCTGAGTGAAAATGCCGGGAACAGACCAACATGTATCGGGAAATGTTGTTAAAGGTGATATTGGGTCGTCTCACCGCTGCTACCCATGCCATTCTACGCTTAGAGATCAGAGGTTCCTCGTTTTCTTTCCAAGTTGGAAATGCGAAGAATTTCAATCCAGGAATCAGTTTCTTATCCCGATCATGAGATCGGCTGTGGCAGCCTATAACGCAGCAATCCTTTACCATTTTAAATTTGATTTAAAACGTAGAGTAACGAACGTTGCAAAGCGCGGAGCAATGTTTATGGTGCGGAGCCTCGATTTAGAAAATACCTGGGTTACCCACAATACCTTGCGGTTTTTCGCTTCCTCGGACATCACACTTTCGTTCTCTATATTGATGCAACACTGACATCTACAGGTCAGGAGCTGCTCACACAGGAAGTAGAGCGTTCCAGATAGATACTAGAGGAGGAGGAGACATGAGAAAATGAAGGAAGAAGAGGACAGAGAGAAGAAGGGATCCTTCTTTGGTGAGAAGTTTCCTACACGGTAAGAGATGTAGATGAAGGAGGCAGAGCTATAGGAGATGGACACTACCGTCAGGTGGGCGGCGCATGTGGTGAAGGGTGAAAGCCCTCCATTGCTGATCGGCCGCTGTACGTTTTGTGGCTTTATGGCTGTCTTGGCCAGGGCTTCTTTGTAAAAGAGACCTCTGTCTCAATAGGACTTCCCTGGTAAAATAAAGGTTTAATAAAAAAAAAAAACGTACAATTGACATGCCAATTACAATATAGGAAGTGATTGAATACTCCTATAGTGAGCAGAGCCACCACGACAGTGACAGGCTGTCACCACACCCCAGTCACCTCACAGAAGACGGGTCACACCAGCCGTGAAACACTACTTCTGGAGCACAGTAGGCTTCCTCCGCTGGGAGGCCATCACTGTGGGGATCAGAGCGCAGAAGGCACCAAACGCCCACAAATGAGGAGCACACAGACAGGATGGGTCATCACAGCGGAAGCCAGACTGCATGCTGGGGATGGTGACTGTGGTGTAGCCCATGTCCACCAAGGACAGGCTGTGAGAGAAGTAGTACATGGGGGTGCTGACATTCAGCTCAGCCTGCACCTCAAATAATTATTCATTCATAAACTGCACTGTAACATTTATTCCTGTATTTTATTTTACCTGCATTTTGTTTTAAATAACCTTTTATGTGTTTCTTGCACTTTGTCTTGATGCTTTTAATGTCTCATGTAAAGCACTTTGAATTGCCTTGTTGCTGAAATGTGCTACAAATAAATGTGCCTTGCCTTGCCTTACAAAGAGGCAGCACAGATTACACAGATGTGTACCAAAACAGCAACACACATGGCTCTCCAGTGCTCTAGACTGACGCCACGCCACTGTGCATTCTGCTTTCCTCACTGTATTCCTGAGCATTTCATTATACATGATACTGTACCTTGAATTATTCCTTTCTCTCTATCTTGAAGAATAGAATAAAAACACTGTAGCATTCAAATAGGAGAAGGATTTAAATGGAGAAAAATAGTTATGCAGGGTTTTTCCTGCATAGAGGATTTTTTGGCGTCTCCCAATGAGATTTTAGCCAGAACCCAAGGAAAATCACCTGTGCCAAAATGCTAAAAATTTAGAATAAAAATAGCAATTCAAATTCTCTACAAATGTGTTTGATAGCTTGTTTCATATGCAGCCCATCCCTCTTTCTTGCACTGTCCATGGTTTGGACACTAGTAATTAAAAAATTAATAGATCATTAATAGACAGGTTATCAGTATCTTAAACATTTGGCTTCATATCCATTTTGTGTCATGTCGGGAGATTTCCCACAAAGTGTGAAAAGTGAGCTCAGTCAGACAGCGAAGAATATAAAAAAATGTGTGCGCATCACCCCCCAAAGACCCATTCTGAGCCAGGAAAAACAGTTGTCTGGACAAAAACTTATCAGTAATACCTGTGTTATAATATACTCTAATATCTTGCATGCTAGAAAGATGACCATGCTGTTGCCCCCCAGGGTTATAACAAAGACAACAAACAGAACCCTCCTCTAATCCCCCAGACTGACCGGCTCTGACTGGGTGCTGTTCATAGTATCACCCGGCCCTCTGGAAGTTAGAATCACACACAAGCTTGGGACAAGTAGAGAGGGAGAAAGAAAGGGAGGTCAATTAAAAATCTGGTCCTATCAGAGCACCTGTTTCTCCTGGTCTGGTTCTGTCCATCCAGCAGTCACAGTGGAAGCAGGATCACCAAGGAAACCTCAAGGTCAAGTCCCTCCCTCAGACCGTGGCAGGATGATTTAAAAAGCTCATTCAATGCAGGAGCAAGGAGGAAGAGAACTGATATGAGCACTGACCTCTCTAAGCCACCAATGTACTGTATGATTCATGAAAAGTACAGTACAGACACTCACAGAGGTGGCAGTGAACTGTAAAAGAGCTATGATATTTGATTAAGAACTGCAGGACTTTTACATAAAAGACCTGCAGGACTGTAATACCTTTTATTTTAAGGACCTGCAGGACTATAATACTGCGTGCTGTGCGCATGCGTACTGGAGCAAGTGGGGAAGCTATTTAGTTTCTAAAGACGTTTCTTAAGATCATATTACAGAGGCATGTGAATAACCACAACAAGCCCTCGCTCTATGTAAGCACAACTAGCGATTCATAAAGACAGATTGTTGATAACAACTGTTTTGCAGCAGAAAATAGATTTTTTAGAAGTTGCATTCTCAATGCCCCGTCCGCCGCCATTACATGGATATACATGGCTCACACTGGATTTTAAATTTCTTCTACAGGCCTCCGAATTACACCAAAGTTATCTCGGTGAGTCAAACGTCTTATAATATGCTGTAAACAACTGTGGGGCTCAGTCTGGCTGAATAAAGTGCAAACATTTGACTAGTTGTTTCCTCATTGCGTAACTTTAGTCATAGCCTTTGAGGGCGCTTTAGTGTACTGTATCTTTATATGAGTGTGTGTGTGTGTGTGTGTGTGTGTGTGTATTTACGGGGGGGTTGTGGGTCATGAGAGCATGTGATGTAGGTTTTTAATTAGGCGGTGGTATTTATGTTGTAACTGTCCTATTAGCCCGCCACATCTGAGACTGTTCTCTGGAGCCCATGGGGCTATCAGCTCACATAATGAGCAATTACACACGCACGCACACACACACACACACACACACACACACACACACACACACACACACACACACACACACACACACACACACACACACACACAAACACACCTAATGATGTGTGGAGGTTACTGGAGAGCTGCATGTCCTCAGACGCTGCAGGGCTGAAACCTTTTATTTCAATTTCTTCCTTTGTTCCTCTGTCACAGGTTTAACAATAAAAAAAATACCATGTTTGTTGTTTTGAAAGTATGAAATATTCAATACATTTATTGGCTCTGTACATATGCAACATCCATGTGGATACTACGCAGTGGTACAAGACTTTCATTTGAACACCAGAAATATTCATGGCCTTAATATTTTTGCATTGTCAGTACTACACCATATTATACTGTACAAACTTCTTGAGCACGTGAGCACTTACAAGTGTGAACTTCTCTATGGGGGGTTCTCATGCAGAGGCTGGCAGGGTTGACAAGAGGGACACTTAAAGGAGTAACATGGTGGCTAGTCACACTTTCTAGGTTTTTATACTATTTGCACAAGAGAAAAAACAGTGAAACACAGTGAAAGTATTAAATATTTCCATTCTTTAGTTTTGGAGAATTAGGCGTGTTAAATTTACCATCTTATTTTCAACCAGTTGAGAATGCTCTCCTCTAGCGAGCCACATAGTACATGGGAATAACCACTCCCCTATAGTTTTATTTAGCAAGCTAGTTTGCTTTCATAAGGTGACATGATTGATAACCTTAGCTAGCTAGTTTTCTTTCATGAGGACGTTATAGTTGTGCTTTTATATTTAAGCCCCAGTCCGCGATTGAAAAGTAAATACAATTGTGCATGGTTATTTACAATACAACAGCGCCCCCTAGAGTTCAGCCGTTTATTTATTTAGCCCCCCCCCCCCCCCCCACGCTTCACGCTTCACTTCCCCAATGGCCGCTTATCTCCATAATGACACTAATTGCCTCCAAACTGGCTAGGTAGATTCTGTAGTCCAAGAGGAAGGAAGGATGGATGGATGGATGGATGGATGGATGGATGGATGGATGGATGGATGGATGGATGGATGGATGGATGGATGGATGGATATAGATATTTTTTATCAATCTGTAATTTATTTCTTCCCGCATTTCCTTGAGTTCCAATAGGAACTATTTTTCCTTGAGCACAAACACTGACTGACCAAAATGAAAACAAAAGAAATGTCTTTACATTTCAATCGCAGACTGGAGCTTTAACTTGACTAACTAGCTATTGTAGAAAACAGAGGAGAGGAGCACGTCTGTCTGGATATAGGTGAATTCCAATAACAAGGACAGGTGCTCTTTGGGAAGAGGTGAAGAGATTGATTTAAAAAAATAAAAATAAAAAACTGAAATGTAGGCCTCAATAAAAAAAAAAAAGACTACACTACATATGTTATTTACCGGTTGGAGTGTGAATGTGGTTGCTTTAATGTGGGTCGCACCAAGCACAGACTGAGAGACAGGTTAGCAGAACATATTTATGCTATTAGAACTGCAAACGACAAGTATACCACAGCCAAGCATTTCCAAAAGGCCAGCCATAGCAGCCCCAGTTCTCTCAAAGCCATGGTGATAGAAGGGGTCCTGAGGTCTATGAGGGCTCCTCTCAAACTCAATGCCATGGTTCTCCCCAGTCTTAACTTGTATTTTGTGTTTTGTTGTGCACAATGGCCATACTATTTACTTATTTTTCTTTTCTTTTGTTCTATTCTGTTAGGAGTATGTAATCTGTATTGTATGTATTTCCTTTGTGGTATATGGTGCATTTGTATATATCTTGTCCAGTAGGCTACTCAGCTGACTACGTACATGAGGTTATTTTCTCTCTTTGTTCTATATAAGTGTGAAATATTTGTCTTGATGTCAGACACTCTGATGAAGGCCTGTGCTGTCGTAAATTAAATTATTGCTATGCATTAGCCATTTAATAAAGGCTTTTTAACTTGTTCTATTTTTCTATAGCAATAGTGCCTAGGTTTCACTTTTTTTTTATCAAAAAATATTATTGAATACTAGTAGCTAGCAAGTGAGCGTGCATCTGTGTGCGTGCGCGTGTGTGTGTGTGTGTGTGTGTGTGTGGGAGAGCGTACGTGCCCGTCAGGTCCTTAGCTAACATTGTTTTTTATGTAATTATGTATTATTTGTTATGTATTTAATGTATTTTCATGTATTTTAATCATTGTAGTGCTCATGCCATCTGCCCCAGAGACTATGGTTGGAAATTAGCCAATTTGGCTAAACCAGCATGTTTACAGAAATGTTCCTTAATGTGCACTGTCTCTGAATTTTAAACTATTAAATAAATAAATAAATCATGGAGGCTGTGTATGGACGGTGAGGGCATGTCACAGTTCTCATTACCATGCCCAGACAGGCTGGGTGAACTGGGCCTAAAGACAACTGGCATCTAAGTGTCACATTCAACCATCATGTTACTCCTTTGAAGTACCCTTGTCCAATGACACAAAATCCATATAGCGTGATTACATATTTGTAATAGCAGTAAAAATATAAAATATGACAAAAAATAAAACGGCTCTCAGGTTACACTGTAAAGTAGATTGTGTGATGCCTGTGTGTTTTGCGTGTGTATGTACAGTTGTGGTCAAATGTTTACATATACTTGTAAAGGACATGTACAGTATGTCATGGCAGTCTGAGTTTCCAATAATTTCTACAACAAAAAAAATCATTAAGTTTGGCTTTTATGAATGTATTATGGTCTTCTGAAAATGATAATTTGATGGGTCAAAAATATACATACAGCAATGCTAACATTTGGTTACATGTCCCTTGGCCATTTTCACCTCAATTAGAAGCTTTTGGTAGCTGTCTACAAGCTTTTGGTTGAATCTTTGACCACTCCTCAGAATCGGGGCAGTTCAGCTAAATTTGTTGGCTTTCTGATATGGACTGCAGCTACAGACCTGTAGCTGCTTTGAAATGGCTCCAAGTGACTTTCCTGACTTGTTCAAGTCAGTGATCCGCTTTTTCAAATCCGTGCTGAGCTCCTTTGGCTTTCCCATTGTAGAGTTGTCTGAGTCTAATGATTCGATCAAATGAGCCCTATTTAAATGGCCTCAGAGAAGTCCCCAGCTGTAGTCAATCATAATCACTCACAAGCAGTTAAGAGGCCATGCCACAAAGCTAATTTGATTGACACTACTTTCTACATCACCAAAATTGATCATTCATGTTGCCGTATGTATATTTTGGGCCCAGTAGATTTGATCACATTTTCAGTAGACCCATAATAAATTCATAAAAGAACCAAACTTCATGAACGTTTTTTGTAACAAAGACGTATGTGCTCCAATAACTCTATCACAAAAATATAAGTTGTAGAAATTAGTAGAAACTAAATTTTGCCATGACATACATGTTCTTTACAAGTATGTAAACTTTTGACCACAACCGTATGTTTGTGTATGTACTGTACACGTGTACATGTGCATGCTGTGTGGCAAAAGGATTACTTTGGCTCCATTTCATAGGTCACCAAGTTCTAGAACCTCCTTTCACATGTCACCAAGTTCTAGAACCTCCTTTCACATGTCACCAAGTTCTAGAACTTCGTTTTACATGTCACCAAGTTCTAGAACTTCGTTTCATAGGTCACCAGATTCAGATGGGAAAGATGTACAAAAGCAATTACAGTAAGTCTTTCTTTGACCATGAACAACTAGTTAACAAAGTACAAAAACATCTGCAAAGTATATTGTTTGGTAAACTCTGGTTCGGTTGGCCACTCTCCTCCCCTACAAACACACTCCCAGAAAGAACGCGGAGGCGATCAAATCAAATAACTAAGCTACTCAACCTCCCGTCAAGGCCTGCAGGCTTTTTGTGAAATGTGGATATGCACAATATGCCTGTAAGCACTGAGAGGAGGGCAGCATCTCTTGAGAACAATTTTCCAGGTATGACGTCACACCTGCTGAGTTGACCTTCTAGGCAGAAGTTGACCTTATCCACAGATCTGAGATCACATCATCGCCAGTACTCGTCCCTCCTTCACTGGTAGAGGGATGAAACAATTGACTCAGTGACGCATCAGCGGTTAGGAGCAACTTAACCTGGGCCTGCTTCCTCTCAGATGGCCTTGCCCATGATGAGGAGACTCATGAGGAAGACCATGATGAAGAAGAGCCACATGAAGAGACGATCCATGACCTTGGCCACCTTCCTCCACTCTCCGATGCGTCTCTGGGTGGCGCGCTGGTCGTGGTAGCAGTTGGAAATGTACTCAATGTGCCTGCGCAAGGTTGGGTGCTGACACACACACTGGGCCCTCACCACCACCTCCCTCCTCCTCTCCCACACCCCAGACCCCCTGTCTCCTAGATTTCTCCCTGTACTCCTGACGTCGTCTCCAAAACACCCCCTCTCTCCTCCCGCGCCCTCTCCTTCTACTCCTCCTCCTACGTCTCCCCGGTCTCCTCCTGTAGCTCCCTCCTCCTCCCCGTGATCTATGCTGACAAACAGGTCCTCCCTCCAGTCGCTGTATCCGGAATTGGGAAGCGTGGATTTTCTCCCCCCCTCTCTCCTCTCCTCCTGTGTCTTCGGACCCTCCCCTCCACCCTCCCCTCCCCGCTTCCCCCCCTGGCCCGCCCCAGCCCGCCCGTTGACGTCCCAGCTGGCCCCCCTGCGGGCGGCGGGGTCGGGCGCGGTCTCAGGGTCAGGCGGGGCCCGTTTTTTGGGCGTGCCGCCGAGGCAGCTCTCGCCCACCTCGTAGACGAAGCAGATGCGCGCCAGGTGGTGCAAGATGAAGCGCCGGGCCCACTCCGGCACGGGCCGGGCCTCGGGGCCACAGTGGTGGATGTTCATGATGAAGATGGTCAGCGCCGTGGACGCCGTGATCATCGTCATGGTGGCGATGTAATACTTCCCTGAGGAAGGAGAAGCAGAGACATTGTCTTTTAACCCACTGAGAGACTTGGAGAAGAGTCCAAACAGATAGAAAAGCCCTAACCGCTCCTCAAAGCGAAGGATGGCAGGATATTGGCTATCGACCTGTGATTGCAGCACGTTAAAACACCCGGACAGCAGTTATCGACCACCTGGCCTCCTCACTATCACATCCTCATTATCCCTCAACACGCCCAAGATTTACTAGCAGCCTCATAGCCAGGAACACTAACGCTTCAATATGAGATACACTCCTATACGCGTGCCTGCAAAACACCCTTTTTAAATACGTATTCAATGTTATTTATAAGGCCTCTCGGGTCTTCTCAGCGCTGCAGAGGGAGGATAAGGAGGGATGCTGTGCTGAGTAAGGCTAATCAAATATTTACAAAACTGTGGCGTGGAAGCGGAGAGTAATTGACGGGCATCCCAGCGGGGCGCTAGTTAGTCTCACTGTTGGAGAGGAAGTTTTTTTTTTTTAAACGCAGCAGCAGAAAACGCATTCAGTCTCTCAGTCTCTGCCCCCCGCCCCCCTCCCCCCTTCCCCATCCTAAATTATCCCCAGAGGCTCCGCCCCTGTGGATTTTACTAAGCACATCCTGCGTGATCTCCACAAGGCTGTAAAAGAAGGAGGATGATAGGGGTCGATTAGGGATTAATGACTCCATTTAATGAGTCCACCCCCCACCACCACCACTACTACCACCACCCTCACACTGCTCCTCTGACTCCTCTGGACTGGCAGAGGTCCCCCCCAACGACTGGATCTTATCAGGGAAGGCATTGCAACACACACACACACACCCCACCCTGCCTCTCACCTATGAGCGGCACGCTTTCGGAAGGCGGCATGCTCTCCGCCACCAGCAGCTGGAAGACGGTGAGGGCCAGCAGCACGGTCACCCCCAGGGACACCTTCTCGCCGGAGTCGGCCGGCAGGTAGAAGCCCAGGGGGGCCAGGAAGGAGATCATCATGCAGGGGATGAGCAGGTTGAAGATGTAGAAGGACGCTCGTCTCTTCAGGTGCAGCGTGTACGTGATGTCGGGGTAAGGGTCAGAGCAGCAGCCGTACAGGATCACGTTCTTCTTAGCCGGCATGCCCAGAACCTGCTCAAAAGGAGGGGGGTGATACAGCCAGCACATCCAGGGATGAGTGACTGAGATGTCTGGGTGTTCTCATAATGATGTCCCCTCTCTTAGCCAACCGGCTCCTCCTACAACCCTAACCCTAACCCTGGAGGCTGTTCTAGTTTGAGAAAACATCAGTACAGTACGAGGACTTGTTTATATGAGGTTTATACGACCAACAGTCCAAATTCTACATCTAACCTCCCACTCCACGTTGGTGATGAAGTCGGCCAGGTCAGCGCTGTCCAGGGCGTTGACCAGGTCCATCTGGTTCCCGTTGTGAGTCCAGGAGCCGAAGGTGAGGCGGCACTGCTGGGCGTCGAAGGGGAAGTAGGACACGTCCACGGAGCAGGAGCTCTTGGAGATGGCGGGCTGGTCCCACATGATCTGGCCATCGCTGCGGATCACCACGTTGGTCTCCATGGAACTGGAGAACTGGTCGTCCGCACTGAGGATTGGGGGGTGGTGGAGATAAGTAGAGAGAGGGGGAAAAAATCAAACTAGTGGAGATAAAAAAGATACTTACTGAAGAATGGTCAACTACAGTGGGACTATGAAAGAAGGTGGAGAAACTAATGATCATGGATGGTACTGTAGGACTACAGGAGGATAGGGGTGACAGAGACAGATCATCAGAGATGGGCAAGAATACATCCAAATATGTCTTGTTACTAAATACAAAATACCCCTCAAATAAATGTATCAAAATAAAATAGAAGATACTGGTGCCAGAAAATGTACTGTACATGTATAAAATGCATGTATTTTGTATTTTCAAAAGTACAGTAAAATACATTTTTTTCTTCTTTTTTTGTCCTGTCCTCAATATTAAAAGTTTAATATTATTATTTTGGTAGAATGGTAGGACGTGGAAAATTAAGCAATAAACCAAGAGATGAGAGGTTTACAGTGATTTTAGAACAGCTAGGGGCATTGTTAGGCACGACGTGAAGCGGTGTGTGTGTGTGTGTGTGTCTTCCCCCAAAGCTGCACCGTTCCGGAGCCGTGCCAGGCTATTGTCGCAATTCAATTTGATTGCATGGCACGTTGAATACATTGGACAGCTTGTAATCGGTCATATCGGATGTGGAGTGAGTTTAGGGGTGGGGGCGAGTGAAACAGAATCCTTGTGAGTCCTGAGTAGGTAGCGATTGGTTAAATTCACTCCCCTATTATAAATACCATCCACCCACTCCGATTAAGCTTTTTGGTGGCATAGATGGTTAAAACTAATCTGAGTACCCAGAAGATCTCGCTGCGGCACACGAGGATTCTGTTTCACTCGCCCCCCTCAACTCACTCCACATCCACAGGGCATTCGGGTCACGGCACCAGTGTAGCTAGCTTACTGGCTCACTCACTTCTTTAGCCAACTGCCACATGTATTGATTGTTTTTATCTTTAACCTTCATCTATGGCATTCTATGGTGTTCATGTGTACAGTACATTCTAAAAGGTAAGGATGATTTATATATTTTATATAGCTATGGCAGTTCAGATAAAATATTTACCTTGATGGACAGTTCCAAGTTGAACTTGAAGATGAACTTGATTATGTGAGTAGTGTGAACTTGATTGTGGTTACATGAGTTTAAAAACGAGTGTGTAAATGGTAAATGGACTACACTTATATAGAGCTTTTCTACCTTAGCGGCACTCAAAGCGCTTTACAATGGCCTCTCATTCACGGCAGCTGCCATGCAAGGTGCTAACCTGCTCATTGGGAGCAATTTGGGGTTAGGTGTCTTGCTCAAGGACACTTCAACATGTGGACAGTCGGAGCTGGGATTTGAACCGCTGACCCGTCGATCATTGAACGACCCACTCTACCAACTGAGCTACAGCCACCCCAACTGAGCTACAGTGTGTGCATTCACTTCCCCCACTAGTCTCCACAAACACGCGAGCAGAGCTGCTGGTCGCCACTAAAAATCACTGTGTGAGTGTCTAAGTGTCTTGTTCTTTTTGTTTTATGAATCAAGGAGAAAGTATTTTGAATATTTTGAAAATTAAAAAATACTCTAAAGTATCTTGTTAGAAATTACATTTATTTTTTCAGCCATCAAAATATGTCAAATACAAATGACAAAATACTCAAAAGTAATTGAAATTCCTATTTCAAATACCAGTAATAGAAATACTGCCCATCTCTGCAGATGATCATGAAGATGGATGGATGGATGAATGGATGAATGGATGAATGGATGAATGGATGGATGGATGGATGGATGGATGGATGGATGGATGGATGGATGGATGGATGGATGGATGGATGAATGGATGGATGGATGAGAGCAGTTATAGAGCCAGGGAAGAGGGGGAGCAGGAGAGGAGGAGTGGACCCCACCTGTCAGAGTGCACTCCTCCTCTGTAGCTCTCTCAAAATCATGCTACTGTAGTTTACCACACAGACAGAACACAACGCCTTCACAACACCACCATGCCATAACACAACCTTCACATAATGCATTCACAACACTACCACGTAATTGACCGCCTACTACACGAACGTGTACTGTATGAACGCAACTACTGGATCATATGCTGCCGCTTCATGGCTTGTCTGAAGCATTACTCATGTCAGGCACTCTACAGGATTAATCCAGCAACCCTTCACACGCTCACACAAACACACGCACGCATGTGCATACACACACACACACACTCACACACACAGACACACACACACCTGCCCCTGCACAAGTTCTACAACACAGCAACCCCTTGCACACCCACGCACGCACACACGCATGCACGCACACACACACGCACACACACACACACACACACACACACACACACACACACACACACACACACACAAACACACACACACACACACACACACACACACACACAGACAGAGGCCTGGTTGACTGGATAACGTCCTCTGATAGCCCTTTTCCACCAAAGTAACTCTGGTTCGAGAACCAGTTCGGTTCAGAATTCTTGGGCCCGCGTTTCGACCAGTTTTGAGCGGAGCCGTTGTACGTCAGCAGCTTGGAGATACAGTATAGGCATGTGTAAAGCTGTTTAGGTTGTGCTTGGAGATGTGTAAAGTTGTTTAGGTGGTGCGTCACAAAAGTGGCTTGCGTAGTGTACTTCATTATATAATTAGTAGGTTGCCATCACACTATTGTTCTGGGGAATGTCAATTATAATTTGTATAAAGTTAGTTCGATGGCTGACTGGCGATTTAGATTGTTGGCACTTAAAGAGAATGCGATCATTCACACTTGGGGGCCTTCCCGGTGTCCATTTACACATACTGTACAGTAGCTGAAGTGGTGGATTAGCACTCTTATTATGGAGTAAAGCACATGTGTTTACAGCAAATCTATAGAGCATGCCCGCGATATTGTCACAGTTCGCACTGAAAAACCTACTGTTTCTTGGTGCCGGTTCGGAACCAACTTTTGGGTTCCCAAACTCATTTATTTTTGGTCGAAATGCTCGGAACTGTTCAAAATTAGGTTTGCGAACCGGCACCAGGAAACAGTAGGTTTTTCAGCGCGAACCGTGACGATATCGCAGCCGTGGTCTATAGATTTTCTGTAAACAACTGTGCTTTACTCCATGATGAGTGGTAATCCACCACTTCAGCTACTTCACCACTGAGACCGCCCCACATGGTTATATTCTTGTTCTATTTATGCTTATTGTTTCTATGTATATTCTGTATTCTCTATTTTGCATTTCCAACCTTTTTCTGTAGTTTTTCTACCGCTGAAACATCAAATTTCCTCCTACGGGGAACATTAAAGTTCATATCTATCAAGCCTGTGCAGGAAGAACCTATGAATCCCCCGTAGCAGCCAGACCTACCTGTTATATAGGACAATATCTGGTCTCCATACATAACTACTAGGTATCCGGATAGTATCAAGCCCATCATAGTCCTCCTTCTTCCAGTTGAGGTAGGCATCGGTCCACACCTGCCGGATCCACAGGTAGGTGGTCAAGATCTGGTTCCTCTCGTCCTACGAGGAGAAACACAGAGCTACAGAAAGGTACGGGTAGGCCTGCGTGTGTATGTTAGGTTTGTGTGTGTGTATACTGTGTGTGTGTGTGTGTGTGTGTGTGTTGTTACCATGTCGATGATCTGTGAGAGGGTTATCTGCAGGGTAACGTTGATGATGTGGTCAGTGTCCTCCACGGGCCGGAGAGCATTGGTGTAGTTGGAGAACAAATCTGTCAGGAGCTTCTGAGCATATCTGCCATGAGCACCCAAGCACACTGCCAGAGAAACACAAGCAGAGAGAGAGAGAGGGGTGGGGAGGTGTAGAGAGAGAGAGAGAGAGGTGTAGAGAGAATAATATAAAGTGTGAGAGAAAAATAGAGACAGAGATAGCAGCAGAGACAGGGATAAAGAAAATTGAAAACACATTCATCAAAATCCTGCCAAATATCCAAAACGTTGGGGACCTTAAAACCCATCACATTCACAAACACGAATATCATTCTCTAAATCTTTTCTCTCTGGTTCCTTCTCCTGCCTGTTTGCTTGTTCATTTCAACTCCCTAATACATTATGTCTTCCATCTGGACACTCAATTCCCTGAAGGAAAACAGAAGATGAACACATCTTCCTGGCTATCATGAACCTGAAACATAGAGACCAGAATTTCACTGATTGTTCCAGTATTGAGCTAGCTGCAGTTTTTCTGCAGGCTCTCACTGGGCATATGTAAATGCGTTGAAAAATTATGATAAATGTGCCTTCTGAGATGGGAAGCACTGGATGTAATCTTACCATTCTCAGTATGCTCTCCTGTGAAATGTATCGCAATCCGAATATTGTTAGGTGTTTGGCATGACTTGCAAATAGTCCTACATGGGAGCAGTGAAAATAATTGCTAGGGGAATGCTTATGTCCAATCCATGCCAAACATGTACAAATATTCGGATTGCAATACATTTCACAGGACAGCGTATTGAGACCAGTACGATTACACCCTGTGCTTCCTGTCTCAGAAAAGCACATTTATCATAGTTTTTCAATACATGTAGATATGCCCCATTGACTTCCACTGTAGCCCAGTGAGAGCCTGCAGAAAAACGCCAGCTAGCTCAATACTGGAACTCTATGTTTCAGGTTCATGGTAGACAGACCACATATAGGGCTAAATGTCCAGAATAGCACACCCCTTTAATATTTAACCTCATATTCACCTTGAACTCTGCAAACTAATCAGATGTCCAACTCCCTTTATATGCCCCAGACTCATTATTCTTCAAATTAACTCAAATATTCAGTGCTTTGGCTACATTTTATTGTATTACCTATTTCCTTCAAATAAAATGTATTTAATTTGAATTTCTAATCGAGAGAGGCTCAAGGGGAGGTAAATGGACTAAGGCTATATAGCACTTTTATCCAAAGCGCTTTACAATGAAGGCCTTTCATATACCCATTCACACACACATTCACACACCAATGGTGGCAGCTTCCATGCAAGGTGCTAGCCTGCTCAATGGGAGCAATTTGGGGTTCAGTGTCTTGCCCAAGGACACTTCGACGTGTGGATGGGAGGAGGCGGGATTCGAACCACCGACCCTACGATCAGTGGACGACCCGCTTTACTGAGCCGCAGCTGCCCCATAGCACTGTAGAGGTGCACTGTGGCAGGCAGAGGTGAAGACAAGATGGACAAGACGGAGTGAGAGAAGTGGAAGAGAGAGAAGGGCTGGAAGGCCAACGCGATTTAGGAGTGACTGTAGTGAGCAGCAGTATGAGAAATGGTAAATGGACTGCACTTTTATCCAAAGCGCTTTAGAAAGGGAAGAAGATTCACCCACACACACCAATGGCGGCAGCTGCCATGCAAGGTGCTAGCCTGCTCATTGAGAGCAATTTGGGGTACAGTGTCTTGCCCAAGGACACTTCGACCTATTGTCAGGAGGAGGCGGGATTCGAACCGCCGACCCCACAATCATTGGACAACCCGCTCAACCTCCTGAGCTACAGCTAGTCAGATAAAAGGGGATGGAGGTAATTATCAAAAGTACTGCAGAGAGACAAGGGAACACAGGGAGGAGGAGGAGGGGAGGAGAGGTGAGAGAGGGTAGGTAGAGAAAGAGAGTGATAAGCGGAGAGGTAATTAGCCTAATTACAAATAGTAAAGGAGATAGTGAGCCTGTCGGGGGAGGGTAACGTCTATCCATTCTCCTCCTACCTCTGCATAAAGCACAGAGGAACCCAATAATGCTAGACAAAGAATAATGAAACTACAAGTCCTCACAGTGTGTATGCATGCGTGAGAGAGAGAGAGAGAGAGAGAGAGAGAGGGGAGAGTGTGAGAATGAGTGGAATTAGAGTGAAAGACAGATGGCCGGGTGTCATTAGGACAGGTGGACTGGATCGCTGCAGGCATGATCATCTGTCTGTAGTACTTAAGTTTAAGTGTAAAAATACCCATTGGTAAACTCCACCCCCCCACTACAGGCCTCAACACACAGCCTCAAACCCACCCCTCACTACAGGCCTCAACACACGGCCTCAAACCCACCCCCCACTACAGGCCTCAACACACAGCCTCAAACCCACCCCCCACTACAGGCCTCAACACACGGCCTCAAACCCATCCTCAACTACAGGCCTCAACACACGGCCTTAAAACCACCCCCCACTACAGGCCTCAACACAGGGCCTCAAACCCACCCCCCACTACAGGCCTCAACACACGGCCTCAAACCCACCCCCCACTACAGGCCTCAACACACGGCCTCAACATCTGTCGCTAGTTCCAGTAGGCCAATATGAGACACAAGTACAGAAAATCCTATGTAAACATCTCTACTCCGCTACTCCGCTCCATTGTCGATCAGGTAAGTAATTGGTCACAGTGCGGTTCACCAATGTTGATATGCTGTGTTAGTTATGTAAGCCAGGTTTGATTATGCGCTCGTGGGGGGAGAAACGTGTGTTGGGGTCAAGTGTTGGACCAGGGTCGAGTTACGTTGACTCGACGTTTAACTAATTAGGTTACCTCAGCGTTGTGTTTAACATGCAGGGAAAAGGTGGAGGGGGGTCAGGTTCTGTTCGTTTGTTTTCCTCTTTGTATGTGAAGTGTGACTCACTTTCAATCCCCCAAACAATTCATCAAATGTTTGGCTTTTGATGTTCAGTGGTTTACAGTAACTGGACCTAAAATGTTTAACCACTCACTATTTTATTTTTTTCATTAAAAGAGCAATCAATAGCACCTCTTCTTTCCTTTCCGTTCCCAGTTCCTGAACCCCGCTGACCTCAACCACAGTATGATCCATCAACGGCAAAGAGAGAAAAAAAAGTAGTCTTGCAGTATTCAGTCAGGTTAACTACCAAACATCCATCTCAGAAGTACAGGAGGGCTGTTATTGCCTCGTCATCCCTTTGCTTACACTGTGCTGTGTTGTATAGTATTGTGCTGTTGTACTGTACAAGGCTGTGTTATACTGTACTGTGTTGTACAGTATTGTGCTGTTGTACTGTACTAGGCTGTGTTATACTGTACTGTGTTGTGTTGCGCTGTGCTATAAGAACCAGCCACAAGAATGAAAGATTTATATCAGATCAGCAGCACGTATAAAGGTGACAAACGAGCATTGAGTTTGTGTGTGTGTGTGTGTGTGTATAAACGCAGTGTAATTTGGCCAGAGCTTAGCCACTCTTCTTCAATGCCGCCACCTCTCTCCCTCCCTCCCTCTCTCTCTCTCCCTCCCTCCCTCTCTCTCTCTCTCTCTCCCTCCCTCTCTCTCTCTCGTACAGCAGCAGCTGGTTAACTTGTTTGTTGTTCAATATCTCTGAGGGTTCCTGGGGGTGTGTGGTCAGCGGTTTCTCCTCAGAATTCATCTAGAGGAGAGAAGACAAAAGCCTGCTGCTAACGGCCCTACAACTGCCAGCTGGCACAAACTGGCCTCCCTACCTAATGCAGCACAGCACACAGGACTGGAACAGCAGAGGGAAACACACATGTACTGTGCATTCATTTGAACAAAGTAACACTTACATTAATGCCTAAAAGGCACAAATACACAAAAGTCAGGTCTGCGTGTGTGTGTTCTTATACAAGGAGGGGTGGTGTATATTGTGACGGTTGTTGGGATTACAACAGTCAATCCCACAGTGCCGTGTATGACTCTAACTCCTCCCCCTCACTCTCAGGGCATGATGGCAAAGATAATCCCACCACGGCATCAATCTCACAACACACACAGAACATTCCCTATCTCTCTCACACACACACACGCGCGCACATACACACACACAGTGAGTCCAAGGGATATCCCCCTCTTTAAACATTAAAGAGCTGGTAGAGCAGCAGTGCAGGAACTCTGTCCTGTGAACTATGAGTGAACTATTATTCACACACAGGTCACAGGCTTTGTGTAACACAACCGTACCAAACTGTGTTTCAAGACTCAAGATCTGTTTATTAGCCATGATTCACACACACACAGTACTAGGAATTTGACTAGGGTTAAGGCGTACGCGTTTGCAGGCGACGTTAACCTGTACCAACAGCAGTTGGTACTCTCTATATGGCTCCCTCTCTCTCTCCTTTCTCCTTCTCTTTCCTCTGTTTCTACCTCTTCTCCCTCCATAGCCCCTCTCTCCGGTACGGTAGAGCCAGGGCCGTAGGTGACAGGGATCGTTGGTATGGCCAGGACTAGGACGGGATAACGGCCTGTACGGATGATTTCTGACCCTGAAGAAGACTTGTAGCGTGAGGAATTTAATGCTCACGTACATGGATGAATGAGTGTATTGAGAATACAGCATATGTAGGAAAACAAAGAGACACAAAAAGAAGTGGGACCTTTTATGCCACAACGTAAACAAGATGTAGGAACATCTGGCAAAGAGGACAGCAGCTTGAGGTGACAAGAGAACCCACGAACACATTCTGGG
Organism: Borostomias antarcticus; assembly: GCF_949987555.1. Classification (NCBI taxonomy): domain Eukaryota; kingdom Metazoa; phylum Chordata; class Actinopteri; order Stomiiformes; family Stomiidae; genus Borostomias; species Borostomias antarcticus. Next base: position 16,273,646 of record NC_140248.1, read on the forward strand.
ATAAGGGATGAGTCTGTTGGCCAGGACCAGGGAGGTACAGAGGCAGCATCAGATGACAGGGTCAGCGGCTACACGGATAACTACTTCACTAACGCTAAATAATGTCACGCATAAGGGCAACAAAGCCGTTTCTCCCCCTCTGTCTGCATGTGTGTGTGTGTGTGTGTGTTCCTTCCCTCCCAGCCCAGCGGTCAAGTCCGAACACACTCTCACTGTGGGATGGAGCCCCAGATGGTCGGGATTAAGAGGGATGATATGGAGAGGACAGAGGCAGAGATGGTGGAGCAGTCATTTACACAGCAATCAGGTCATTTAGAAACATTCATTTACAAACACGGCATCTCCACAGCTTTACTTAGAGTGAAATAAGAGGAAATGGCTTTGATGTTATGAGGCTCATCTGGTGGTTCATAAAAAGAGATCTGTTCCAATGCGAAGAATGCAGTGGGCACACTGTCCCCCTCCAAGTTAAAACACAAATCTAGATGGACGATGTGCCCCATACTGAGGCCAAGAAATATTTGTGATAAATATTACTTGGGTGGGAAAAGTTGTATATCAAAACGATCAGTCGGTGGGGAAGAACATACAACAGCCCCCACCAAATCAAAGCTCCCTAAATTGTCGATTTAGCATTATATAGCAGCATACTAAAACGGACTTACCCTGAAGAAAACTTATCCCGAGGAGGAATAGCGATGTACCAACGATGTTCCATAGCTTCATCGTGCCGAACCGACAATACACCGGAGATTGCGTCCCAAAGCGATCGGGATGGAATTTACCGCATCGGGGAATGGAACGTACCGCGCTGAGAGCTGCGCATGCAGTGCTGGTCAACAGACTATGGGTTACACAGCAGCGCAGGGATGAGGCGCGGAGCACCAGAGCGGTGCGCACAGTGCGCCTCGCCGCGCACTTGTTCTATTTTACGCATTTGATGTGCGAACAAACACAAAATCCTTTTAACATCAATCACTGAGAACAGCATCTACATGTTAAAGGCCACTGTAGCCTAGTGACTGGCAGGTCTTGATTTCCGATCAAGACACGCACCATCTCGCTACAAGTGGCTAAACAAACTATTTGGCAGGCCTAATGAACGTGTTGGTGCGAAACCTTGCGTAGAGCTGCCTACAAGGGTTTTAAAAATGCATTGGCGAGGAAGGCTAAATAATTAAAAAAGACTACCTGTCCGAAACCGTACCCCAAAGCTGCTTGTATAGTGGACACCTCGTGGGGCAGCGTTCATTCCCACACTGACTGCATTGCTTATAGGTGAGGACTAAAATGGCCTAGTCCAAATCCATTGGACAGCACAGTATATTTTAAACTATAAAGGGTGCTCAGAGAGCACAGGCCTCCGCGCATTAATGCATTTTGTTGGTGTAACTGAGGGTTGAAGTCACGCCTGTTTATATGTAATATACCACAGGATCCAGACTGATTTGCTTCTAATGAATCAGATATTGTTTTACATGCACAGAAAGATTATAGACCTATAGGCCTACTATTGTTTGTTAAACAGAAAATAAATAAAGTTGATATCTATCTTCAGTATGTAAGGTTTATTTGACTCCTCATTGTAATAATACGGGGAAAAATGCAGCGATTAGATCCCGTGATAGAAAATGAAAAAAAACAGGATTAGATTCTGCGATAATCCGGGACTCCTGACAGACTAGTGCCTCATCCACTTCACCCACCGGGCAGTGTGGTAACCCTGCCAGAAGATGGACATATGAAGTGAAGAGAAATGGCCCAAGAAATGCAAGTTTTGTTTTAAGTTTTAATTTATGTAACCTATCCGCCCAGTGATTCGGGTAGGATATGATTTATATGTAATAGCCTTCCACAGGATCCAGGCTAAGAAAATGTCATTCTTGTCCTAATACAGTCAGTGTTGATTTGTTTCTCGTGAATCTGATATTTTGTTTTACATGTATAGAAAGATAGGATAGTATTGTTTGGGAAAACAGGAAATAAATAAAGTTATCTATCTTAAGATGAATTGACCCTTCATTCTAATGAAGAGAAAAGCTTAAAAACACACAAAAGCTTAAAAAAAACCTCCGTTGTTGGCCCTAATGCTCTTCCGTACCAGACAGTACAGTAGTCCTGGCAGGAGATGGAAAGATTAAGTGAATGAAATGGTCCCAGTATGGTCGAGTTCGGTTCTCATTTTCATTCGGGTATCCATCCAGTGATTTGGATTCGCTCCAAAATGTGACGGGTTCCAAGTTGGCCCATGCTATAGTCTACGTCCTAGTTCAATATTGGATGTCCAGTCTACGTAACACACACTGGACGTTCACGACTTGGGGGCGACTTGGGGGGAGGGGGATTCCATCAGGGGTAAATTAGGGTACAATAAAGTTCTTCGACAACTCGGCAGTAACGTCAATGTTGACGCGATTCTGAGTCTCAGATTAATTTGTTGAATTTATATACTTAGAATTTTTAGGCTTAGGCTTTTGGCCCTATCAGACAATCAAGTATTTTGTTATAATTTCTGTGTGACATGTCAATGACATGATTCTTTAACAAATATTTGTCTAGCTAAATAGGATATTAAGCCCTCAATTTATCCGAGGCCTGGCATCTCGCCCCTGCGATCGTTGGCGTACACCTAAGGGGGGTCCGTCCCCAGGTTGGGAAATCCTGCATCATACTATAATGGAAGGGGGGACGCAAGGAAAGTGGAATCATGGATAGAGGATTTTGAATGGGCACTTTGCACTAGTACATTAGTAAAATAACGAGGACACAAAAATGAACAGACCGCATCAGACTTTATTATTAAAAACGTAATCATCGCTATAATCTTCATCACCAAACATGCACAAAGCGCGGATACTCTCCTCGGGGAAAGGCACTGTGCGCGAGGGGAGCGTCGGTATCCCACCAAGCACATACTGCAGGAGGTGCGCGCGCACACAAACTACATCCGTTTCTCACACAAAAGTAAAACAAAACTGGAAATCAAATTACTCAGATGAAACGGAGATGAAACGCGGTGGGACCGACACAATCAGAATACATAAGCAACTGTAAACAGGGATGGGGAGGGGGGGGTCATCCATCAAACATTTGCTCTCAGGCGCTAATAGAAATCTTCTGTCCTTATATCCAAACGTAATGAAGTGCTAGTTAAGCACCTATTCCTCTCTCTCAACCTCCGCATTCACACCTGATTTGAAGCCAAACAAAATAGAAAAAGAACTACAAAAATAGAGATATCCATTCTCATTTTACATTTTCTCTAGATCTCTTTGTGTATCCAAAACGAGCTGTTCATTTCAATCCTTTGTACAAGATAGCATGTTGAGTCCTACGTTCATAATTTCCTTATACATATCGACAGTTCAAGAGGTGGTGAGCCCTTCTGCTTTCTAAAGATGTGTAAAGTGGAAATATGACCATGAGCTATTGACCTTCCTTCAAGTGAGAGTAAAACGTACAGAGTTGGGGGGGGGGGGGGCGGGGTGAGAGCAGACTTCTGTAGTACTTTAAAACAGATAATATAAGTGTAATGTTTCGAACTGTCCCTTAAAAAAGGGTAAAAGGTCAGGTCTTAGAAAGTGGGTCCAGCGGAACATAGAATAATATTTAGACGCGCACGCACGCACACACACACACTGTACACACACGGCCTTGTCTAAGTACAAAAAAGCTATACAAAAGCATAATATTCAACAAAAACCCTCGAGCAACATACACCTCACACACGTACATATACTGAGGAATGATTTTTTTTTTTTATCCGAGCTTGTGCCATTTTCTTCAGAGTTTCAAAGGAGGACGGGTTCACACTGGCAGTCGAACACCATCTCAACCCCCGCAGTCCTCAGTTCTGACTGGCTTCTCACCATCCTTTCAGTTCATATCGGGACAGAATTTGCTCATTGGCTGACGATGAGCTGTCGCAGGTAAGATTGGGTGAGGCCTCGGAGCTCCTCGAGGGCGTAGTCCTCAGGCATGGGCAGGCGTTCTATGTGGGGCGCCATCTGGGAGAGGGGGATGTGGACGGGGTCGGCTCCGCCTTCTCCACCTGGCTGCAGACTCAACACCACCCGCAGGATGTTGGCCATACGCTTGGCCATCTCTGGAAGGACAGCAGACAGGGTCATGGTAGGTAACGCTACTTCTCTCACACACACACACACGCGCGCGCACGCAAGCGCACGCGCACACGCACACACACACACAACTGGTGACCTCCAGTATGTTATGTGCTTCGTTCAATCATGTGACGCGTTCTATCGACTAGACCAGGTCTCAAGCCTGGCTTATGGGCTGGTGCTGGCTTGTTTCTCTTCAGGACTGGTTACTATGGATGGTACCAGCTAGCCCTGCCATCGAAATAGCTGTTAACTATCTGCGTAACTAACTAACCAACTATCCGTCTCTATCTGCCAAACTCTCTCCTTTCAGCTTGCCTGTTTTCCCCTGGCACTGACCTCTTTTATGTCACTATGTTTATGTGTACTCTCTCTTTAATGTATTCAGTGCACTTGTATGTATCTGATTGTACTCTGTTTTTAACTGTTCCTACTGTAAAGCACTCTGTGCACTCGTGCTACGAAGGGTGCTATATAAATAAAATGTTACTTACTTACCTGAAATGACTAACGTCTGCTAAATTAAGATGGGTCTTGTCACCTGGACACATCAGTTCCAATGCTAATCCAGCACAATAAGACCATGATAGCCAGTTAGCTCACAACTAGCAGCAGCTTCCATAACATTAACGGTAGCTGTCGGTGGCTAAAGCAGTTAGCCAATGTTACGATGATGATTCCTTTAACGTTAGCTATTTTAATGCAGCTAGCGTTACAGGAATCCTTGTTCCTTGCAAACATTCATTGCAAGTTGAATTGAATATACATTTGTTTGGGGTCTGTAGGCGCTTTCCCACCAGAAGGCCTGTACTTTTCCCACAGGGGAAAATCCCCTACAACTCTCCATTCCCTATCTCAATGGTCTCCCCTGGTAAAATAAAGATTAGAGAGAGTATAATAGGAGCTGAGCCTTGGGTTACGGCCTGAGGCCTTATCATAGTTTGTCACGTGCAGGACCGTTGTTTCTCACCCAGATAGAATGGTCAACGCCTGAGACAAAGACTGGGATTTATAGGGCTGTACATCTCCGGGTCATGTCCGAGTCTAGTGTGGAGTGCTCTCTACCTGATTTGGCTATGTCCGAGTCTAGTGTGCAGTGCTCTCTACCTGACTGGGCCAGGCGGTCCTTGGCGCTGGAGCAGGGGAGGAGCTCTATCCTGCTGCAGAGTGATGTCACGTCAGTGTGGAGGCGCTCCAGCTCATAACCAGCACTGTCCATCTAGGGAAGGATGCGCGCGCACACACACGCAGGATTAAATTTGTGACACTTCCACCTTTCAATCAAAACTGGCGATGCGAGTTGGCAGGCAGGTAGGCATGCAAGACACACACACAGCGCCAATGCTCAGGTCATGGCAGCAAACACCATCAGGGGATTACCATTTAATGAAATGTTCTTAACAGAGCAAAGACCAGAGGGCCTGCCTCACTGAGCAGTCTGCGGGAAAACAACTCTCATTCCCCAACAGTTCAGGGGCTTCCAGAGTGATTAGAGTGAGTCACAGCCCCCCCCCCCCCCCCCTAGCACTAGCGGAGCTTCTTGGAGGAAAATACATTTTCACCGCTCTTCCGACTGGATTTGGCAGAGATTTTGTCACGCTGATTGGTTGAAGGAGTTAGTCTGTCAAGGCAAGTACTCCCGCTCACTGAAATCATTCGAGGCAGGGGGAAGGCCCCTTGATTGATGGAGAGAAACTGAAAGTGAGCTCACTAGATCAGGATGGTCTCAAGATGATAATTACTCTGGCCAGTAGTTCTCAAACATTTTCTCCAGGGAACCCCTTCAGAGTCAAAATCAGATCACTCATTTCCGCTTTTGTCAGTATGTGCCTCCTTCAGAGAATTTGTTGTTAAATGATCGCGCAATACCCCTGGCTATATGCCACCCACCTTCAGAAATGCTGACCTAGGGGGACTGCAGGTGTGTGGCTGCCAAATGAAGTTATTTCTATCCAAGATTAGTCTTTCCATCACTCCTACCCCCTCTCTCACACTCGCACTCTCTCTTTAGCGCGCGCACACACGCACGCACACACACACACGTACCTGTTGGATGGTGTGTAGGGTCTGGATGACTCTGATGTAGTCCAGGTACACCCTCCCGGCCGTGTCCCAGTCCTGGATCACAGCACTTCGTTCTGGGACAGCTAAGCCCTCCAGGAACTCTAGCAGGTACTCGTGGTTGTCATTAATGATACAGTCTGCCAGAGAGCAAGGGACGGGGTTAGAGAGAGAGTGGTAACAACACTGATAGCCAAAAGAAAGTCAAACCAAATCAAACTTTATTTGTATGGCGTACACGGAGGCAACACAATGCGCTTTACATAGAGCAAGGTCCCACCCCTACATATTCCACAGGGAAGCAAAAAAACAAAACAGTTTCACCCGGAAAGAGTGTGTGTGTGTGTGTGGTATACACCTGAGGCCAGGTGCTGGATGACCAGTCTGTGACAGTGGTTCCAGTGACCGGCCCGGTAGAGGTGCAGGGCCTCTCGGTGGGGGTCGGCGTCTCTGCGCGCGCGTGTGGCTTTGGCCTCGTGGATCCACTGCTCTGGGATCAGCAGCCTCTCCGTGAGGAAGCGCTCCTTCTGAGCAGACTCCTCCGTCTCCAGCAGGGGGCAGTGCAGCTGCAGCATCTCTCTCACTGCGCGCTCGCGAAGCCTAGAGGAGGAGAGCGAACATTCAGTGAGCAGGATGATCACTGGAGACCACATAGACAGCACTATCAGATATTAAAGGTATCCAACGAAACGTGAATCAAAACAAACCGCTCTTCGTTTATTTTCTAAATTCCTTGATTCTATGGTTCCTTGTAGTCTAATAAACATGTTGAATCACTTGAATGTCTTTCCTACCTTGTAATTTATTCGCAAAATGATATTTAGCTAATGTTTTGAAAACAACAAAGATGTGTGAAACGTCACTATTATGTGCTCTGCATATTGACGCAATGAGAACGCGATTTTCGGGGACCACCTTCTCAAATTTGCTCTAGAGCGCATACTAGTGGTCAAAAACTACATTGGATACCTTTAAAAGCAGGGTTTCCGCTAGAAACAATTCGGTGTCCGGGAACATTTCACATTACTGTTGTTAATCCCAATCCAAGGTCCATTCAACCGGCACGAATGTAACCCCAGATCTGACATGTTGGGCGCTTATAACATGATGACAGTATAATGGCTGCTTACACGCGTGTGGTCTGGTATACTGGTCAGGTAAGTGTAGTACATAGGTGTGGTCAGGTAAGTGCAGTACATACGTGTGGTCAGGTAAGTGCAGTACATACGTGTGGTCAGGTAAGTGTAGTACATACGTGTGGTCAGGTAAGTGTAGTACATACGTGTGGTCAGGTAAGTGCAGCAGCACGTAGATGGCCATGTCCCAGAGTCCCGTGCTCTCCAGCTGGGCGGCGTAGCTGGTGTGGATGAGGCCCTGGCGGGCGGGGCTCAGGTGGGTGTAGTGCAGTGCCTGCAGCACACACCACAGGTGCCAGCTAAGACGGTAGTCCAGGCGCTCCCAGGTGACCGTCAGGGGGTCCAGCAGGTGCTGTAGACTGTGGTGCCTGAGGGGGGGGGGGTAAGAGAGAAGAAGGGTAGAAGAGAGAGAGAGATGATTGAATTTCCATTACAAACCTTTATTTATACTGAGGTTTCCCTCATTTACAGTAATGACGAGTTTACACAGAGACACACATCAACTTGTCTTGAAATCGAGAGTTTAACATGTTTTTGAATGATTTTTCAAGGTGCCCACCCACATCCATTGTATGACCAAAACGGTGGTAGAGCAATTATCAGTTTCTCAAAAGTGCTAGTTTTGTCAACGTTTTGATCTGAACCATTGTATATGATCATAAGTAACCTTAAACAGGGCTAAACATGCATTTTCCCTTTACTACTCCTTTAAAGGTCTCCGCCTGATGATTTGACTCGTCGACTCTCAGGGGGCAGCCCTACAAAACAGCTGTACAGCTACAGTAGTAGAGTTGTACCTGTCACTGTAGAGTTTGAGCAGGTGGAAGCAGATGTCATAGATTGGCCTTTTAGACTCCACCTCCTCCTCCTCCTCCATGTCCAGCTGTTCTGATTGGTCGATGTAGGGGGGCAGAGGAGCACAGGCGTACTTCTGACCCTCAGCGTAGCCCTGGGGGAGACGAGAGAAGACAAGACCGTCTATCCACTGACCCTTCAGACCGGGTTATCTCTGACTGGGTTGTCTCTGACCGGGTTATGTAGGACCGGGTTATCTCTGACCGGGTTATGTCTGACCGGGTTATGTAGGACCGGGTTATCTCTGACCGGGTTATGTCTGACCGGGTTATGTAGGACCGGGTTATCTCTGACCGGGTTATGTCTGACCAGGTTATGTCTGCCCACCTGGAAAGCCGCCTCGTATTTGGCGAGGGCGTCGGCGATGGAGGCCGTGGGGGGCAGCATGTACCACAGGTGGACGGCAACGCAGCGCTTCCAGTCCAGCTCTGAACACACGTTCACCACGCAGTCGGTCGACTGCCACACCTGCGCACACACACACGCACGCACAGTAGATGGAAACAGTGAGGTCTCGATGTACATGAAACCCCCACTGATTTAAACACATAATAAATAATTATGTAATATAATAATAATAATTAGGAATTATATTAATTAAATATTTATTCTTCTTATTAATAACACATTGTAAATAAACACACATCATTGTGAATACGTACAGGTTTTCCTGCCAGGAGAGCGAAGATGCGCAGCCTCTCCTCCTGCAGGAAGGAGTCAGTCTGCATCCTGTTCCAGTCGCCAAGCTGCAGCGCCAGCAGCTCCCGGCAGGACTGAGAGCCCACGGCCTGGGACAGCAGCAGGGCGAGGCGGTGGTCTCCTGCATGAGCACACACACACACACACGCACACACGCACACACACACACACACACACACACGCACGTCAGTACACCGGGCTCGTCCTTGTCTGTTCCCCCATCCCCCCCTCCCTCCCCCTGCTACCGCCTATGTTAGGTTCAGTACCTCACCCCCCTCCCTCCCCATGTTAGGTTCAGTATCTCCCCCTCCCTCCCCCTCCTACCCCCCATGTTAGGTTCAGTATGTTAGGTTCAGTGTCTCACCCCCCTCCCTACCCCCCATGTTGGGTTCAGTATGTTAGGGTGCAGTATGTTAGGTGCAGTATGTTAGGTGCAGTATGTTAGGGTGCAGTATGTTAGGGTGCAGTATGTTATGGTTCAGTATGTTATGGTTCAGTATGTTATGGTTCAGTATGTTATGGTTCAGTATGTTATGGTTCAGTATGTTATGGTTCAGTATGTTAGGGTGCAGTATGTTAGGGTGCAGTATGTTATGGTTCAGTATGTTAGGTGCAGTATGTTAGGGTGCAGTATGTTAGGGTGCAGTATGTTAGGGTGCAGTATGTTAGGGTGCAGTATGTTAGGGTGCAGTATGTTAGGGTGCAGTATGTTAGGGTGCAGTATGTTAGGGTGCAGTATGTTAGGTGCAGTATGTTAGGGTTCAGAATGTTTGGGTTCAGTATCTCACCACTCTTCTGAGCCAGCCTGCAGGCCTCGCTGATGCGGTTCCCGGTCAGGTAACTGAAGACGGCCTCCACGTGGCCCCCCTTCTGCGTCAGCCGCACCTCCTCCTCGATCCTCTGGGATGCGCTGTGAGACAGCCAGGCTGAGAAGCTCCGCCTCCTATCCAGCTGCTGCTGGTACTGGCTGCCCTCAGGCTCGGGGTCCGCCGGGCCCAGCCTGCCCCACAGGGCCTCACACAGGGTCCACACCTGCGCCCAGTGGCCGAGGATAGCTGAGCAGAGGCGGGGGAGGGGGAGGGCAGGGAGTTGGGGTACAGTTAGAGCTAGGTCCACCTGCAACCGATATAGTGTGACAGTAACTATATGCCTATACGCCTAAACAAACAAAAACTGGCCCCGACCGTGCGGACCACGGGCTCCGTCACTGTCTCCGCCATGTCACTGTCCACCTCTGACACACGACTCAGCAGCTCCAGGACCGCAGTGGACTGAACACACAGCAGAGACACACAGCACACACACAGCAACAATGCGCCCATGTCTCCCTTACTGTCTCCGTCCCCTGGTTGAGTCTCCAGCCCCCTGGTTGAGTCTCCAGCACCCTGGTTGAGCCATGTCTCTCTTACTGGCCCCAGCACCCTGGTTGAGCCATGTCTCTCTTACTGTCCCCAGCCCCCTGGTTGAGACATGTCTCCCTTACTGTCCCCAGCCCCCTGGTTGAGTCCCCAGCCCCCTGGTTGAGACATGTCTCTCTTACTGTCTCCAGCCCCGGCCTCCTGGTTGAGCTCTGTGATCCACTCGGCGTACTCGTGCAGGGCGGCCACCCCACTCTGTGGCTGGATGAGAGGACAGGCTCCCTCTGTGCTGATGCTGCTGTGCTTCAGCCCGATCTCCAGGGGACGCTGGTACACCGCCTGGCTCTCCTCCTCGCTGCCCCGCGGCTCCAGGCCCACCACCTGCTCCATCACCACCTTGAACGGGCCGTCTGAGAGCCTGGGAGGAAGGGAGGGAGGGGAGGAGAAGGAGGGAGGAGAGAGAGGGAGCAGTTGGGGTCAAGGGAAAGAGAGATTAAGACTTTGGTCCAATTTTGCAGACTGGACACTTCCTCCACTCAATTCCTGGACATGGACCAGTGCTTTCTGATGTACTCAGCAGCCTGCATCTCACACATCCCACATGAGTAAGTAAGAGAGAGAGAAAGAGTGTGTGTGTGTGTTGACATGCTTTCTCCTGAGTATTCGGTGCTTACTTCTTGCTCTTGGCAGGTTTGGGCAGGAATCCGAACCCCCCGTCTCCCTGGGGTTCCCCCTCCTTGGCTCCTAGGCAGCTCAGCCGGTCCCCGCAGTGAGCCAGAGTCCAGCCCGGCCCCCAGCCCACCCGGAACGACCGGCCCGCAAACAGAGCTGCGTCCATCAGAAGACGACCCTGGGGTGGACATGGTTAACGGGAGTTTCTATTAGGATTTGTCTGATCGTTCGCAGAGACAGCGTTGTCCCATCTTCATGAAGAAAAGTAACAATATGATGGAGGATAGACCAGCCGTGTATCACGGCTAAACGTGTGATAGACGAGGAGAGACCCTGGTGTGAAGGGGCTCAGTGGAGGGCAGCGGATCACTGATACATGGTATGCAGAGCGCGCCCACCGAGTAGCTCCACTCCTGGGTCCAGTTTCGTAAATCAGCCTGACCCCTGTGTCCAGTACTGAGTTTAAACAATGGGTCTATTTCACGTTTTTAAACGTGTGTGTATTCTCCTTTAATGGCTAAAAGTGAGCTGTTACACACAAGTGCCTCTACTCGCCTATTACACGGTTGGATAAACACCAGTGTTAAAGTATCGATTGGGCTCACACAGGCTAATGACAGACGACAGGACGCGAGAGAAAGCTAACCTTGCCGAGCATCACCGAGTCCCCGGAGGGCACCGGGCCCCCCAGGCGCCTGGCCCCGACCGTACGGACCACGGGCTCCGGAGCCGGGGCCGGCAGCAGGAAGGTGGGCCCGAGCGAGGGCCAAGGGGAGAGCCGCGACGACTCCCTGGCCAAACACGGCTTCTGAGGAGCACCCGCTCCGAAGGGCGTGTCGGGGAGCTGGGAGAAGAGGCCTGAGCTGAACCGTGTCTGGAGGAGACCGCCAACTGTGAGGGGCGGGGCGGGGCGGAGGAATCAGCAGAGTCACATCACTACAGACTGTTACTGTACCGATGTTATTTAGACATTCTCACACAATGTTACTGTATGGAAGATCAAAAAAAATGAGATTAATTTAAATACTATAAAAATTAAAAATTAAAACCACTCTTTGGTGAAGCACGTACTGGAGGGTCTCCCCTGCGTGCCAAGCAGCTGGATACGAGGGGAAGACATGTCGACTGAGCTCTTCATCACTCCCTGCTCCTGGAACATGTCGCCGTCATCATCCTCAGCAAACAGAGAAGCCTTCATGATCTGAGAGGACAGAAACAAGCACACACACGTCACCAGCTGTCTCCCAGTAGCCTGGTGTGACCGTCCCGATCTAGCGAGCTCACTGCTTCACTCTGCAATATCGCTCTGGACTTCGCCCCATAGAGAGCGATTACGTGGGCGGGGGTACTTGCCTTGACAGACAAACACCTTCAGTCAATCAGCGTTCAGCAAACTTTTAACAAATCCAGTCAGAAGAACGGCAAAAATGTATTTTCCACTGAGAAACTCCGCTATTGCATACTCATTCTTCTTTAAGTGTTGTGATTAAGTCTATTTCTGCACTTATAGCTGTGTTTATTCTTCTAACGTTAACGTTACCACTCGTTGCTTCGGGAGCCGCCATGTTTGTTTAGCGAGCGGCAGCCGGCGGCAGCCTGTATTTTACGTCAACAAGTACGGTACGGAACAGCAGTTAAAACGCAGTCCCTGATTGGCCCGGTATGGTCTGGATTTTGGGATAATCGCTCTGGAGGAGGCGAAGGCCAGACCGTTCTGCGTTAGTGAAACAGAATGTGAGCTCGCGAGAACGGGATGGTCGAACCAGGCTAGTCTACCAGGGCCCAAAACATGCCAATGGTGGGTGATTGGCACAGGCCTGCTTTCTGTCCCCAGAGTTCAAACAAAACATGGAGAAGCAGCGTTCAGTTTTTATGCTCCACATATCTGGAACAAACTTCCAGAAAACTGCAAGTCTGCTGCAACTCGCAGTTCTTTTAAATCAAGACAGAAGACTTTTATTTTTGCCGCAGCTTTTTATTAAATCAAATAATTATTTATTCATACACTGCACTATAACTTTTATTCCTGTGTTGTATTTTTTTTCCCTGGATTTTGTTTTAAATGTCCTTTTTTACATTTAGTTTCATATGACCTTTTATGTGTTTCTTGCACTTTGTATTGATGCTTTTAATGTCTCATGTAAAGCACTTTGAATTGCCTTGTTGAAATGTAGTCTTGGGTGTAGAGGGTTGGGGTTAGGGGTCAGACTGGTGTTGGGCAGTAGTCTTGGGTGTAGAGGGTTGGGGTTAGGGGTCAGACTGGTGTTGGGCAGTAGTCTTGGGTGTAGAGGGTTGGGGTTAGGGGTCAGACTGGTGTTGGGCAGTAGTCTTGGGTGTAGAGGGTTAGGGGTTGTGGTTAGACTGGTGTTGGGCAGTAGTCTTGGGTGTAGAGGGTTAGGGGTTGTGGTTAGACTGGTGTTGGGCAGTGTTCATTACCTGCAGGGTGTGAGGGTTCATCCCCAGCGAGGCAGCGATCTGACTGGACGCTGAGACGGGGTCATGTTCAGCCGGGGTCAAGCGCCCCAGACGACCCCCAGCGTCCTCTCCCATGCCGCTCTCGCCCTCCTCCTCCCCCAGCAAGCTCTCCACAGGGGCATCCTGGGTAATATCCGCCATGTCACTGTCCACCTCTGACACACGACTCAGCAGCTCCAGGACCGCAGTGGACTGAACACACAGCAGAGACACACAGCACACACACAGCAGACACACAGCAGACACACACAGCAGACACACACACAGCAGACACACACAGCAGAGACACACACGCAGCAGACACACACAGCAGGCACACACAGCAGGCACACACAGCAGGCACACAGCAGACACACAGCAGACACACAGCAGACACACACACAGTTCTAGGTCACTGGTCTGAAGTGAGCTGACAGACAGAACACATGTTTTTGTATGAGCCAGAGAGACAAACCATACATGTTGGAACTCCCTCTCAATTAACATGCTTTCTGTCAAACTCACACGTTGTGGTGAACACACACCACCAGCCTGACAGAGCAGCCTTGGCTGTCGTTGTATATGAGTTTATTTCTCACCAGCATATATTTATTCATTCAATACAGGCTAGCATTACACTGATTTCATTGCTACCACCGAGAGTTAATGTTTTCGGTGGCGTGCATTTGTTAACAGGATTAATTAAAAAAAACTACTGGACCGATTTTCGCGAAACTAACTGTGGTAAATATATCACAGCTATGAGCCAATCAGATTGCTTGACTTGAGTTACCAGTTTTATAATAAATTAGTATATACGAACGAGGTACATATGTTGAACACAAACGCGACTGAAGCAATCCATCCCTATATGTATAAGCTACAGCAGCCGCAAGCCATGGGATTGGATGATGCTCTACCTGGACAAATACAGATGGGGCAAGACGCAAGTCAGTGGTCTGTGAATAGGCTTTGGCATCTCTGCTTGTATGCCCATCATTGAGCATGCGAGTCAGCTGGCCGGTCGCACCGAGAGCCCTGCAGCTGGTTTTCTAGTGCCCCTCGCTTTTCGACTTCCCCCTCAGGAACAGAGTTTAAAAAGGAAGTGGTTGAAATCTTTCCCTGAAATGGGACAACCCTTCAAGACTCCGATACGTCATCAACAGGCTAATATGAAAGCATGGACGCTCGCGATTTGTTCAGAAGTTTCAAGCTATCAATCGCTCAAACAAGTCATCAAAAGAACCTCCTAACATGACAATCTGCACTGATATTAGAGGAGCAGAAACGAGTGCAGCTGCTTTTCAGGCGTCACGCCATCGGACGGGGGAAATGTGACATGGATGACAAAATGTGGTACTATCATGCAGCCTTAAAACAATGTTGAACCATAGCTAGCTAGAGACATTGGCATACTAGCGATTTGTTAAATGCTTATTATGAAGAAAAGGTTTATAATATATTGAAATGACAAGATAACACAATGGTTATCGTAATTTTAAAATCTTTATTAGCGAAGAAAAATTACATTTGTGGTTTTCCTTTGCCCTGAGACCAAAGATCATTAGATGTACCCAGAACAAATAACCACTACAGAGACATCAGAGCCAGCAGCTTAATAGCTAGCGCTGAAAATGTCAGAATTTTCAAGTAGGCTCCACCCACTTTTTTTCGTTTTTACGTGTGTCATTCGGGACTGCGTGAGGCGAGTCAGCATTTGTGCATCCTTCAACACAACAGTGGCTCTTGCAAGGTACTACCATGTTTGCCAGACTTGACGGTGACATGCAGCGTAACGCTCAATGCCAATCATAAGCAGGAACTCGCTGTGATAGGCTACACAAAAATGACATCACTTCCTGACGTCAAGAAGACAATTTCAAATGTGGAAAATAAGCCCAGTAGGTGGCGCAGTGAAACACTCATATCTGTATTTGCAGACAGAAAATAAATAATGAACTGTAAATGATCTGATAATACATTTGACACTGCCCATTTCGCCACCGGGGTAGTACAAAATATAAGTGAATCAATTTGTCTGACTAGGAAAATAATTCCTCCAATTTCCACAGCTACACTTTAAATGCTGTTATGTCATATAAATCTTATATTCAAACATTTCCTCAAACAGATCAGCTTTCATAGTCATGACAACACTACTTCTGCCTCAGGTCTGGCCCTATCTGACTGGGATGGTTGAGTCAGGAGACAGACTGGCAGAACGATCACAGACCAGCTAGCAGCAGACTGGCAGGACGATCACAGATCAGATATAAGCAGCAGAGAGACTTTTCCTGATAGGAAAACCAGTCCATAGTAAGGGATCTCCAAAACGAGCAGTTATGTCTATTCTATGCAGATAGAAAAATAGAGCACGGGATTGAAAATGTGACCTCCACTGATGTACAGACATGAATTTGTCCGACCTAGTTTTGGTTCTACGTTCTACTCTAAAGGCCATGCGAGAGACGCAGAGAGCAGTGGCTCGGTGCAGGTTTAGTGTGGTTGGTGGGCACGCGCTGCTCAGTCTACCTGAGCCTGTGGCGCCACCTGCTGCAGGGAGGGAGGAAGCTGCTGCAGCCCCGGAGGAGGGGCCGCGGCCGTCTTCAGCTTCTTGGGGTCCACCTTGATGGGGGCGGCCTCCTCCTCATCAGAGTCCTGCAGGCCGTACTTGGAGAAGTGGGAGACCTGTGGAGGTGGAGAAGAGGAGGGTTAAGAAATATTAAAAAAAGATGGATGGTGATTATATCATACCAATGAGTAGGGCTGGGAATCGATTCGAATTTCAAGAACTGATTCGATTCCGATTCACAAGGTTTAGAATCGATTATTGTGATTCAATTCGATTCAATTCAATATCGATTCGGTTAGTGTTACTAAAACCTGTTTTTTTTTAGCTGTAACCTTATGAATGAATCATTGAATGAATGAACTATTTATTAACCATTTATTAATTCATTCATTAAATAAAAGATTGATTTTGGGATTCATGAATCGATTCTGAATCATGAATCGATGAATCAATTTTTTAAACCCAGCCCTACCAATGAGAGAGGAGCAATGTTGTGAGTTAGCGTCTAAGTGTGTACGTGCATCCAGGCTTGCTCACCTCGAACACCCAGGACCCAGTCTCGGGGCGGTACTCCAGGAAGCGAGCGCCCTGCTTGCGTGAGGCGTTCTCCAGACGACCCTCGTAGTTCATGTCAGTCAGTCTCTCTGGACTCTTGATCTGGGTACAGGTGGTCTTGTCGTTGGGCCAGACCCCGTCTAGCGTCACCTCTGCTCGTCTGCGGGGGACGGAGGGGAGAGATTAGATTAGAGAGTAAAAAGGAGAGACAAAACAAAGGGTGCAAGAGAGGGCCACGTGTCTGATGCATATTTTACAAGCTTGTAGAAAGAGAGAGAATCTGCACCCCCACAGTGATTTAATAGGCTACAACGTCTCGACCTAAAAGGTCTGCGTCAGGTACATCAACCAGAACATGTTAGGGGGTGGGGATACAGAGAGCCTAGGCGGAAGCAGGAAGAGCTGTCCCATGGGACCTTATTTTGAGGGGGGGGGGAAGTACAGTAGTAGTCGGCAATCGATAAATCATTTGTGCCATGACCATACACATATGATGTTTGTCAATTAAATACATCATTTTGCAAGTCAAGGAAGTAGCGGTTTGTCGTAAGACTGTACAGCAGTTATACCAGAACTCGCTCAGAAGCATGGCTTTTTTTTCTGGAGACAAAGACTAACTGTTCCCAGAGTCACTCACCTGTTGAGCCCCTCCCCTTCTGGAGGCTTGTTCTTGTCGTCGGGGTAGACGATGACCTCTTTGCGTCTGAAGTGAACGATCTCATCCAGGTTCAGCCCGGTCACGTTCACCTCACCAGGGAAGAACACGGAGCCATAACCTACATGTCAACAACGCAGAACCAAGCAGGAAACCTGTCAGACAGGGATGGTCTCCAGCACCTCGGCCCTCTCTGTACATCGCTGTTGGTGAACAAGCCGGAACAACACTGGATACTCTACCTTTCCTGCCAACGGTGAAGTTCTCCACCACACACTCTCCGTTTTCATCCGCCATATTGCCAAGCTCGTCCATAGAGGGGATGGTGTAGTACCCCACCCGCCCCAGAACCACACCTGAGAGGGACACCAGGGGAAACCAGGTCAGGACATGCACACTTTAAGGCATTTCTCTGTACAATATTGACAATATAATAAATCTTCTCTCTACAGCTTTCACCTGGCAATCTTTTCATACCCAGACACATAAGCCAGAGTAGATATACCAGGGTTAAAGGCTGAAGGTCAAAGGTGAGACTGACCAGCGGGGTGGGGGGGCTGCTGCCCCTCCTGCTGCTCCTCCTGCTGCTCCTCCTGCACGGAGTCGTCTCCCAGGGAAACGTCCTCGCTGCTCATCTGACAGGGGGGGGGGGGGGGGGGGGGGCAGGGCGGGATCGGTGAGTGATGTCATAGGATCTACAGATCCTTCAGGAAGTGCATCTGCATTCCTATATATACTTTGCGGTGTTTAAAGTGACATGTTGACAGTCTAATCCTTCCTATCAACCAAGAAACCTACCTCCAGCCCATTCCTGCCCCCGGTGGCCGACTTGTGGACATTGAGCTCTGAGATGGTGTCTTGCAGGGATTGGTTGCCCTGGGCGTAGGGGATGGGCTTCGCGATGGGATTGGTGTAGAATTTAGTGACCTCTGGGTCATCATCGGCCCTTTCTTCTTCGACCACCTCCCTCACATCGTCATCCTCCTCCATACTGCACAGGACAGACATTAGACACACACGCACACAGGTCAGTTACCAACCCACGGAACAAGTGGCTGAGACACACCGTGTGTGTGTGTGTGTGTGCATCTGACCTGAGTCCATTGTGTGGGTACTCTGGAGGTGAGGCCAGGTCGTCGGTGTCTCTGTTGACAGGGCTGTTGTACAGGCTGCTGCCATTCAGGTTCTTCAGGACCAGCTTCTTGATGCTCTTCCTGGTTTCACACACACCACACACACACACACACAAAAACCCCTCAGTTAACGCATACACACCCACCTGCGGCAGATACACGCTGCGTCTACAATTAAATACTGGGACAGGCGTGGACACGCTCTTTGAGGATGAGACACCACTATTTAAGACTGATGATGATGATGATGATGATGAAAGCTCCTACCTTGGCATGAAGGCTCCGTTGGTGAGCGAGGGCTCGTCGTCGTCTAGCCCATCAAACAGCTGCGACTTGGCGGACCCGGACGACGTCAGCGCTTTGGGACGGACACGCGTGGCGGGCCGAGGGGTGAGCTTGTAGTGAGTGGGAGTGGTCAGAGCCTTCTGGGCCGCCGGATTGGTTGGTTTCAGACGCTGTCGGAGCAGAGCGTGCAGTTAAAGAACGCTCAATAGATGGGAGAGATGGACGGATCACGTGACTGTATCTTGTCGTCATGTCTCTGAGGGCGGCCCCCTGTGTGTGGTGAAGCTCACCTCCTCCTTCTTCTTGGGGTCGGAGAGGGGGTTTCTGAAGAGGGGCGAGTCCCCGAAGGGGGAGTAGGCCAGAGCGTTGATCTGCTGCTGCAACACGGCCTGCTGCGCTGCTGCTGCGTTAGGGTCCGTCAGGGCTGGGGACATAACACACACACCTTGATTTTTACACACACACACCCACACACCCACCTTTATTCCCCCATTCAATATGGTGATACATGTATTGAGAGAAAAGGGATTCTGACCAACAGGTTGCTGTGGTGCTCCGAAGCCCAGTGTGCTGGCGCCGGTGTTGAACGCTGTTGCGCCAAATCCCCCGACTGCACCCAGAGTGGTCCCCAGCTTGTTCTGGGTATTACCAAACAGGGAGGTCTGCCCTGTCCCCACTGATGACAACAGAAAGAGGCATCAGCATCATCATTGGTTTACATCTTCCCCACAGAGTTTAATTATGTTATTAGCGTGAATGCTGAGTTTCATATAGGGAGCAATTAGACGGTTTTCGGACACTACACAACGTCACAGCGTTGGATATTCATGGTCGCAAGCAAGCAGTATGCGCCCAGTATCATGCAAACAAACTGAGCACTGATGGCAGCAGGTTGAAATGTCAGGTAGTATTCAGTTTCCATGTTCAGTTTTGAATGTTAAATCCCAAATAAATTGTTGAAATTCTAATGATGTGCAAGTGTGGTTTTGTCAACTATGGTGCTGTCTGATAATAGCAAGCTGAAAAGTTGCACAATAAGACTGATAGCCCATTAGCTATCGACGATCCACAAGCTCACGACCAGCAGCAGCTTCCATAACATTAACGGTAGCTGTCGGTGGCTAAAGCAGTTAGCTAATGTTACAACGCTAATTCCTGTAGCTATTTTGATGCTGTTGGTTGAACTTCTTTATAATCAGAATCAAAATGTATTTCCATGTAGTTTTTCAGCATACTAGGAATTTGCTTCGGGCATGGTGCATATTCCTAGTAGGCTATGTTGGCATGGCAATAAACAAAATGTGATTATAAAGAAGCACAGGACTGAATGTAACGTTTATATCTGACCTTACTCTGCACATTTGCAGGCAAGCCGTGGAGGCATACAACACCAAATTCAAATAGGCTACACAACAGTGCGGTTCAATGTAAAGCAAAGGTCTAACGTTAAGATGAAAGTAAGCGCTCTCTTATTGTAGGCTAGACGGTGTTACCGGTAACACCAGTGTTGTCATAAGTTTATTAGTCAGTGGGAAAAATCCACACAGTGAAATCCCTAGTCCCCAGATTTTCACTGTCGAAAAAATCTCAAAAGTCTGGCAACGCAAGACTAAACGCAAGTATCCCCATCAAAACTGCCTGCTGATATTCATCACAAATTAAAAGAAAGTTAAAAGTGGCTAGTGGGATTGATAAATTTAAAGCGGCATTCAGTGATTTATTTTACAACTAGATGGCAGTAAGGGACTCGCGCAAACTTGTTTACAAATGAATGGCTAAAATGGCCAGGGCCATATAAGGTACAAGGTGGAGCACAGACACAGGCCGGCTAACACAGGCAGAAATGTCTGAATAACAACAGACAGGCCACCAGTAGGATTGAGTCATTGAAGTTGGACGCTATTAGAATTCTATGACTCAATGAAACAATCGATCAGGTGGTTTTAATTAGTTTTGACAATGTGAATAAAATCAATGAATGCAGCTTTAACCGGCAGTCAAATTTGACTCCATGTGATGAGTGTTGAATACCGGCCCGGGCTGTCTGCTCTGCACACACCTGCTCCAAAGGCCGTCCCCAGCCCCGTCCCCAAACCTCCTGGAGCAGTCTTGTTCCCAAAGAGGCTTCCTGCAGCAGGGTTGGCACCAAAACCTACACACCAGAGAACAACAATGTTAAAAACAGCCAACACAGTGCTGCCTCTAGGCTATGCAGGGCCCTAATCTACAGTGCCTATGAAAAGTATTCACCCCCTTGGACTTTTTCACATTTCATTGTTACAACATGAAATCCAAATGGATTTAATTTAGGGTTTTGTCACTAATGAACACAAAGTACTCTAAAACGTGATTTTCCCTCTAAATTAAGTTTGAGTATTTATTTGACAGCCCTGGTTCAATAAAATCGATAAATCAATGCATCGCAATATTTTTGAAAACATTTGTTGAAATCTGCTTCTGTTCAGTTGCGCTTTCGCAAATCACTCGGTGTAACGTTATGACGACGGTATCAGTTAAGAGTATCAGGACATTCTTGATTGATTGAAAACCTTTATTGTCCCCACTGGGGACATATTACAATAAAAAATGCAATAAATAAATACACAGTGCAAGCTAAGATGCAAGAAGCTAAAGTGCAAGTGCTCAAGAAGTGCTCAATTCTTATGAGTACATGGGCGCAGTATCGCCCCCGATACCGATACTATTGTAGTTTGAGCTACTTGTGCAATGTTTTGTTAAACACAAAGCTCAGAATACTGAATTGAGCTCTGAATACCAACAGAGACGGGGCTGATCCGATCCAGTACTGGAATCGGGCTCCGATCCAGATGTGGTTCACGGATTGGGTATCGACCTGACGTCACCGATCCACATACCGATCCAAATGAAGTAAGGCTCATTCATTCAATCATAGGCTACAATTCACGTTTCCCTCAGGCCAGTGTCTAGTTCAAACTAGCCTACCTTTCCAGACCGTTCGCTTATGTTTGCAAACGTTTGTTGTGAAAACAAACGCACGAAAACAAACATTATACTGAAAGATGTTTGTTTGCACTCATCTCATACAGCACTAAACATTTAGAGCAGTGTAGCGTTTCATAATGGTTGCAGTTCCAGACAGTGACTGTTGTGTACGATAGCTTCTACAAGCAAGTTAGCTAACTAGTTGACCTAGCAATATCTAGCGTAGCCAGCTAGCTAGCTTCTGTGGCTACAACTCTTCTTGCCTTCGCATGCGCACACAGCACAGAGTAGAGTCTAGAGGAATCTGATTTTAGTTTCTATAGTGCCTAAGCAGAAGCAGGAACAGCTGTCCCATGGGACCTTAATTAGGAAAAAATATGTAAATGGGAATTTCTTGAACCCGCTTGAATTGTGCTATGACCATCACAGCTATAGCCAACTTGTGAGTTAACCAAGATGTTTACTAATTTTAATAAACTCGGTTAACTCGCAAGTTATTAACTATTAGCTAGCTGACATTACACTCATTTAACACTCACCAAAATCTCAACAAACAGACAAATAGTGATTTTCACCTCTTAATAATTTTAAACTCGTTCTGGAAAGACTGCTTTACAGTATTACGACAAACTGACTTTCTTGACTTGCAAAATTCTGTTTTAAATGGACAAACATCATTTGTGATGGTCATGGCACAATTCAAACAGGATCGAGAAATTATTTTTCTCACTCCGTTCACTACCATTCATATATTTTTCTGATTTAAGGTCTCATGGCGGCTTCTTTATAATCAGAATTAGTTTGAATTCTGATTAGAAACGATCTGACGAGTTTTGGTATGTTGTTAGAAAGCTGACACAGTAGGAAGGACAGCGTGGGATTGGGTGGCCAGGGGATGACTCACCGAAGGTGGATGTGTTGGTCCCTGTTCCGAGGGTGAGGGGTGGTTTGTTTCCAAACAGGCCGGTGCCCGTGCCAAAAGAAGGTGCACTGGTGGTGGTGGCAAACCCAGCTGTCTTGTTCCCAAACAGGTTCTGCTAAAAGGGACAAACACACATATTACATTGATCTGTTGCGTTTCCTCTTTTTACAAAATAAAGTTCATTGCTCTCTTTTTCTCCTCCCAGTACTGAAACACACCTGGGTGCCGACGCTGCCAAAGCCAGTATTGGTTTGACCGAAGAGGCCGGCGGTCGTCCCAAAACCCGAGGCCGTACTGGTCTGAGCCGTGTTCCCAAACAGGCCTCCAGCCTGAGAGGCAGCCGTGTTTCCAAACAGACCCTGAGAGAGACCACGCACATAATACCGTAACACATACAATAAATATAAACACATTTCACCACGGGGACAAGAAAAAAGTATATGAAATGAAAATGAAATGAAAAAAAAAACAGTCCTTGTGTTTGTGTGCTGATGTAGTTGTGTGTATTGTGTGTGTGTGCGTGTGTGTGTGTCCATAGTTGCTCACCATGCTACTGGTATTGGGCTGGCCTATGGCGCTGGTGTTTCCGAAAGAGAAGCCAGTGTTGGGGGTGGCGGTGGGCTGGCCGAAGGGCTTGAACAGGCTGGCTGCTTGCTGAGGCTGCTGCGGCTGCTGAGGTTGACCAAACAGACTACTGGTCGCTGCGAACGCACCCGCACCTTGGAGGAGAGAGGGGGACTGTTCAACCTCATGTCCATTTAGCCTACATGTCAATATTCCCATAGGTTAGTGTATCATATTAATAATTAAGGCAAGTGCACAACATTCTTATTTGGACTAGTTCTCCTTTGCTGACTCACTTGCGCCAAAGGTGGAGGTCTTGGCCTGGCCAAAGGAGAAGCCTGTGTTGGTGGCTGTGGAGCCAAAGAGCCCTGCGGCAGTACTGGGGCTGGCTGCAGCCGCCGCCCCAAAGAGACCCCCCTGCCCGGGGGCCATGGGGGTGGTGGGGCCCTTCCTTCCAGCCTGGTAGTCCTCCAGCCTCAGCTCCTACACAGAGACACAGACAGACAGAGAGACAGAGACAGAAACACAGAGACAGAGACACACAGACACACACGAAGGAGAGAGATGCAGAAAATGAAGGAGGGAGACAGTAAGTAGATGTTCTGGAACATCCTGGAAAATGAGTCAAGATACCAGCCATCCGCCATGCGGTCAAAATTAAAATGAAAGGCCAAATATTCTGGTACAAGAGTCCGTTCCCAACAGAGATTTGACCTCATGTCAGTCAGACCTATGAACCAGCATGTCTACCACTCTGGACCTCACCTCCAGAGATTTGTTCTCGTATTCCTTCATGGCTGTGATGCACTGATGCTTCGTGTTGATGCTTGTGGTCACGCCCCCTTTCACCATGGTGTCACTTCCTGTTGGAGGCTGGGTGAGACAGAAGAGAGCATTCATTGAGCGCTGTGAGTATGGGAATATGAACGAATGATTGGTCAAACAAAAGTGGACCAACAAAACAAACATGCATCAATTCCTTTTAGTAGTGAGTGTGCAACACTTTATTCTCCTGTCCTGATTTGATGACATTTTGAAGAAGCAAACTCACATTGAACTTGACGGTGGTGCCTGGCTGGGTGGGGGTGAACCCCGTGTTGCCAAACAGGGAGCCTGTCGCTGCTCCAAACGGGTTGGAGTTGGTGTTGGTGGTCCCGAACAACCCGCCACTGCTGGTACTTGTGCCAAAAGCTAGAGAATAGACCATGTTTAAAATGTCACAATTTGTTTGGTACACAAAAGTTATATCAAAACAAGATAATGTACTATACACGTACTGCATCTCATTGTCAATCTGTATACAATTAGTATTAGTATTATGGATCAGTGGCCTCTACTTAGCCTACTGTGATCAAAGAGGGCTCTGCAAGGGGCTTCAAAGAAGCATAAAAATAACACTACAATTCCAACAGAATTTGCCATTGTTGCATCCATAGAATTCTAAGAGAGTACCAGAATTCCAAACAATTGTTAAAAAAATAAAATAAAAAAAAAAGAAAGAAATTTGGTCACCATTTGAATAAGGGATGCACCGATGCCATTTTTCACTATACAACATATATAACAACAATTCAGAGCACTGAATTTGAAACAGGCCTATTTGCCAATACAGAGCAGACATTTCCTGCTCAAATCACTAGACAGTATACAACCCCTGCTAGCTGTAATGTAGCTCTACATGGTCAATCAAGTATTTGAAAACCCACACTGTCAACAACTTAAAAAAGAGGTTGATCATCCAAAGCAATGAATTCAATAGGTTTCTCAATTATTTACATTTCTTTCGTGAAAATTGTTTCACTGTGTCATGGATACAGTACTTTAGAGGCAAGATCATTTCGTACGGATACTTGGTATCCACAGTTTCTATTTGGAACCGGCAACATGTACAAAACATAAAACTAAGGCAATAAAATAAGAGTGACCACTGACTGCCAAAGGAGGCTGGTTTGCTGGCGCCGAAGGCATTGCTTTGCTGAGAGAAGAGTCCGCCGCCTCCACCCGTGTTGGTGCTGCCAAACAGACTGGTGGCGGCACCGCTGGCTGCTCCAAACCCAAACCCGGTACTGGCGGACGAAGTCACCGGCTGGCTGAATGTGCTGGACCCAAACAGCCCACCTGGGGAGAGAGACACACTAAATCAAACCAGCTCACAACGGCAGCCCTACTCCCTTAACCAATCTCTACAGGTCTGACTGAACCTGAACACGCCTCTATCGCCTCACCTGGGACAATGTGTTGATGTGTAACCCAATCAATCACACAAAACACATTGCTTTATTTCTCTATTTCTCTCTGCACAATTCCACTTTCACGTACAACTAGAGAGGGCCCATACACAGTGTTATCTGTCCACATGATCACACTCCCTTTAAGAGCATAGTGCGCGGATGGAAGCTACAATCGGACAGGGAATCACATACGGAGTCACTTACTAGTGCAGCCCTTGTGCACCTCTTGCAATAGCAAAACGGGGACTGTACAAGCACACTCAAGCCGCCATTCAGTTTTGTGTGTGTGCGCGGCAGCCCATGCTTACCTCCTCTACCTGCACCAGTGTGGATTTGCTGAGGATTGGCTGTCATCACTTTTGAGAGAGTAAAGCATTACAGGGTGGAGTTAGACACATATATTCAACCACCACAAATTATGGTGACACTCACCATCAACCTGATTAAATATCTTCAGAGCGCCATCAGCTCTACAGTAAGCAGTGTGATCATGCAGATTCACTGTTTAGGCAGACACCACAATGCAAAAGCGAGCTATGCTTAACATGCCTACCTTGGTACTTTAAACGCAATATCTAAAGATGGCTATAACTTGGATTCAGTGGTTGTAGCTTATGAAAACACACAGGAAGACAAAGGTTTCACTAATAGAAGCTGTTCTTAAAAGCCACTTTGTGTGGCTAGTCAAATGCTGCACACCTTTTTAACAGAGACATCAATTTCCAAGAGGCGCTACAGGTGATAGTAAATGTAAAATCATTGCAGTTGCAGAAAAATATGGTTATAAAACACAGGATCATTCCATTAGGGCTCTATGGGGGGGCTGAATATCTGCTTTTACATAGAAAAGAACATTGATCCAGCAAAGCAATTTTGAGAGAAAAAAACAACTGCTGGAATTCAAGAATCTGTCGACTTAAGGGTCTCCGACTCATGATTTGACTCGTCGACTTTCGGGGTGCAGCCCTAGTACATACAAATTTAAAATGACTCATGTGCTTCCAATAGATATCTTTAGTGTGCAGGGCCAGCCCTATAGGCTAAACACACGCAGATGTCTGTTATGATATGTAAATTAGCCATGCAGGAATTAGCATAAAAATAAAGACATCAGGACAGATCACTAGTCTCTGTAAACTAGACCAGGTCTAGCCTGGCTTATGGGCTGGTGCTGGCTTGTTTCTCTTCAGGACTGGTTACTAGGAACCAGCTAGCCCTGCCATCGAAATAGCTGTGAACTAAAATGACATAAAATCTAACGTCTGCTAAATTAAGATAGGTCTTGACACATTTATTCCAATGCTTCCAATGCTAATCCAGCACAATAAGACTGTGATAGTCAGTTAGCTCACAACTAGCAGTAGCTTCCATAACATTAAGCTGCCGGTGGCTAAAGCAGTTAGCTAACGTTACAATGATGATTCCTGTAACTGGTTAGCTATTTTGACGTTACAGGAAGCATTGTAACATTTGTTGCAGTACAATCATTCTAAGTTGACTTGCGGGATGTGATGTGACAGGGTTTGTTTGGTCTAGGCGGGTTCATTTAGTCCAGGTGAGTGATAACGTCAGTCAGTCGTGACATACCAGCAGTGTTTCCCCTAGGATTTTTTTCAGGGGGGGTGGAAGGCCCCCCGAAACTACTAGTGTTGTCATGGGGCGGGCATGTCACGGACACATGGTATCAACAGTAGAGGTCAAGCGATTATGGGTTTCAGTTGGCATATATATAAGGCTGATATCACCATTTTAATCCCCATCTGATAAAATACAATGTATGTGATTTATCATCATATAAAATAGAAAAATACAAGTCAGTTTTGGGTACACAGCGTGTCCTGTGGAATTGATCTCTTGGTGTGGCGGTGCCACCCTCGAGACCGCCAAAATAGGGAGGGGGGTTTTCTTGTGGTCCTCCCCCAGAAAAAAAAATCGTCCTAGAGACTGTTTCCTGCATTTTGGTGACTTTTAAAGAATGAAAATAAAGTTAATAAAATAAGTAAAATAAAATAAGAAAATAGGTATACTGCAACATCAGTTTTTAATAAAATACTTTTTATTGTTATGGGGTGACAACAATAAATAGAATGTTTTTAATTAATAAAATATTATGCTTGATGCCCATGCTCAGACCGTCTAAATAATCAGACTGTCCTTCTAATCTCTCATCTTCACTCTCTACTGTCCCCTTCCTTCTCCTCTCCTCCCCTCTCTCCACTCTGTGCCACAGCCCTGTCCTCTCCTACTACAATCAGTGCCTTTTTTACATGCCTAAATAATAGATTAGGCTATGCATAACTGACATTTTGTTGCTTTTTCTGTCATTTTGACTGGCACATTTTAGGTGGCAGGAGGAGCATTAACGCAAACTTTTGGTTCAGCCAGCCAAAAAGACTCAACCAGTCAGTCAGTCAGTCAGGGCAGCGCCTCTGACTCGCATGTTGTAGCCAACTCACACTTGTGGTGTAGGCCGTCTCCTTGACGCTGGCTGACTGACAGCAGTGCATTGCTACGTAGCTCAAAATGGAGGCTCTGTTTCGACTCAAACATGGAGCTACACATGCACCCAGTAGCCTTCGTTGTGTTTCTAATTCTTAACTGTATTTTTAGATAACTTTACATATTTATCACATCTAAATACATTTTTACTTGTCCGATCAGACAACTGCATGAGGCACTTGCCTGAACAGAGTTTACTGGTCCAGGTGAAGCAAAAGCCTACCTGACTGCTCTGAACATCAGTCTACTTTCTGTTCCTCTTCAAATATTGTTGGATGTCCATCTGGAAAATGTAGGCTTCAGGCTATAGGATCTGCCCGTTGTTATCAGCGAATGATAAGACCAAATAAGCAGTAGATGGGCAGGAGCTATCTAGCTCTATACGAGTATACTAATTGATTACCAACATTGATTTATTTTAAACGGCTATGTAGCCTACAGTCTACTGAGGAGTAGGTACCGGCACATTTTGGTCCAATTCAAACACGGGTTAAACACTAGCCTACATTATTTTGTAATAGCTCGCTCGCTGAAGAAATCATCCCTTGACGCGCTGGACATCTTTTGAGTTGACCACAGAAAGCAGCATTCACAGAGAGCACGTCCAAGGCTCTTGTTGAAAAAAATGTAAAGTTAAAAATGTGGGCACGACATTATCAATGTCCGATACCTGAATTTGGATATCTGCCGATACCGATCCGATACCAGCGGTCTTTTTTCTTGAATAATTATGCATCTTTAATTTTATTAATTCATCATCATCAACATACACTTAACACACTTTGCACAGACCATATTCTTACTGTATTGCTACTGTACTGCATTCAACCGTTTTTATTATTAGGATATATTGTTGTTCAGGAGCCAAAACAATAACTTTACTCATCAATTTTACCCAACATATGGCTACTTGTATATTGGATGTAGGCCTAACAATGAAATAATCCTTGAATCCTACTACATATTAATTATCGCGCATCAGCACCATTTTTCATCAAATAAAAAGAGCTGATTTGTAAAATATAAGCTTGGGATGAGACCCCCTGTCTGCTCTGCTCTACTGTCACTCGCTGTGCACGTGCTACAGAGTGGGTCTCATCAGCCTCAGTAGAGAGCAACAGTGTCATATTTCACTATGACACAAGAGTAAGGAGAGGGAGAAATGGCTCTAGTTTATAGATTGCCTCATTAATGTTATAGTTATAAGCCAGGGTGGACCTGGCCTGGTTTTTACTCAACTTGCATCGGTGGAAAGACAAGAGGCCTAGCTTGCGTTTGTTGCTTTCTCTAACAGTGTTTGTCTGGTCTAGGCGAGTGATAATGTCATAACATTACATTTGGGTGGAGGGACTACTGCCTCTTGTGGTGCCAACAGAGAGCTGCCAGCCAGCAACACACAAAGCTACGGAGCTACCAAGCTGCAATTCCTAGTGTAAGGGCTGCCAGCGTCTTGCCAACGGCCCAAAAATATGGAACAAATCCAAAATTGATTTAGGCCTACTTGCAAACTTTGGAATAACTTCTTCGAATAAGTTTTTTTTTTTTTTTTTTTAAAGTAAGAGAATATTCTATCATGTTTGCTGTGACTGAATTGTGATCCCTACATGATGTGTGGTGTCAGTGTGTGTCGGGCAAGTTCACTATTTGGATTCAGGAATATTACTGTGTGGTTGCAGGCCTAGTTGTGGTTGTAGCCTTATTGTTAACAATATTGCCCTTGACAAGTTCAAGTTCTTTGTTTATGATGTGTGCAAAGTGTGCATTAGCTAGTTGATTGCCAATTGGCTGGCATCCATGAAAGTCTACTGTGTATTTATTCAGACTTCAATATAACAAACCCGCCGATTATCACAGGCTATTTTGCACATTGCTCTACACTTCCAATTGACAAAGGCAATTTTAGCCAATTAAATTTGATTTAAATCCAAGGCGTATGCATTTGTTATTTAAACCTATAGACGTATATTTTTGTTATAGTATTTTTTTATACCGGTAGGCCTATTTAAATAGAAAAACATGATTCGACAATAGGCAAGACTTGCGCAATCAGATCCGACTAAGTAAATTCTTAGTCAGGGACAGCTCTAATCCCTATATTATAAAACATCTGAAGGAATACTTGAAAACCTCTGAAGGAATACTTGACAAAAGGGATCCACAGTTATCACTTCTAGGTTCAAAAGAGAGCTGTGGCTGTAATGTACGCATTCAGATATTAAATATAAATCAAATCAATCCAATCCAATGAGTAGAGAACAACAACAGGGGATGTAGTGTGCATCAGAGAGGGTTAGCAAACCTGGCTTATTCTGTGTCGCCCCAAAGAGTCCTCCAGTGTTGTTAGTTGCCCCAAACGTTGAGGCCCCGAAGCCACTAGTCGCCCCAAAACCAGTGTCTGCAAAAACAGGTTCAATACAATTCCTCTGAGAATCTATATACAAGATGTGGGATCTAGCTTATTTATCTAGCAGCAAACAGGTTTAAACATGAGTTTAACAAGACTTGACCATGGTACACTGATAGAGGCTTAGACAGTGTGACAAAAATGAGACAAAGATATTCTCAAAAATATAGCATTTGAAATAGACATGTGAACCTTGTTTTAACTTACTTGGCTGCCCAAAGGTGGATGAACTCCCAAATCCCCCGGTCCCTCCCCCAAAGGGAGCACCAAACGACTTGTTGAACATCTTCTGCTGCTAGCAGGACTGCATATGTCTGCTCAGGGTGGCATAGTGAGAATGACACACTTATAATCTTCTCACATGACAAATGGGTAAAAGGCTTGAATGCACCCCATTAAGGGCCGAATGTTTACAGTTTTAAAATAGAATTTAATTCCCTGGAGATGTAAAGTGTTTAAATGGCAAAATGAACAAGAGACAAATCAGCTAGACACATTCAAGCGCTAGACTGCTGTCTGGTCTCAAAAGAGGAGGGTACTTGTTTACTTCGTGGTGAGAATGACGTTGACATTCCAAAACATGGAAGGGTTTTATAGCACTAGAAAGCGTACACAGTACTTAAATTAAGTTAGTCTACCCAAGATTGATTAGTAAAGCAAACAAGGAGCTTCCAAACTTGATTAACGTTAGCAAGTGTGAGAAACATTAACTCATATTCAGTTAAGGTTAGCTATCATCATTCCTGCAATGCCGCTTGTTTAGCTAGCTGCCGTCCAAGCTACTATTAGCTACATGTAGTTAGCTTTACCGGGCGCCTCAAGTGATTCTCAGTCTCTGCCTAACTTAGTTCTCTACATTGGCTTTAACTAGATGATGTTCGCTAAGTCCCCACTAATATTAGCTAATAAACATGTCGTGAACCAGGATGAGGCCAGCTAAAACGTGTTAAAGTGACACGTTTGCCCAATGTTAGCTGGCAAGCAGGATAGCTAGCTAATTCGTTCGTTAGCTTAAGCTAGCGTGCCTCTTCGATTAATTAGCTAACGTTACGCTAGCTTTAGCTAGCTAAAACCAACAACATTCTCTAAATCCTATCCTAGTGATTTAACATTAGTAACGTTAGCAAGCCAGCCAGAAGAACGGATCTAAATGGCAACCTGGCAAACGTCGTTGTGATCGGAACGTTCTGTGTTTACAAATTAACTAGTGCTAGCTAGCATCGCTAACGTTAGCTAGCTAGGCATAGCGAACACGCAACAGTGTAACTTACAGCATTGCTAACTGTGCTAGCGTAACTAGTTAAACAGTTAGCAAGCTAACGTCACTTGTACATTACGGATGAAGCCCATAAAAAGCAAGCTAGGGTACTAACTAGAACAATAATACAATTAACGTCCGTTATCATTTTCTTTTTTACATTCGGTTCATAGCTCGCTGGCTAACGTTGCTAGTTAGCTGTCTGCTACGCTAACGAGGCCTTACCATGGTATTGACAACTCAAATAAGGGGCCTATCCAGCTGGCTACGAAACGGCTGGTGCTAGCACTAGCTAGAATTGCTAGCAAGCTAAGTTCACGTTAGCCAAGTATTTAACAAACTAAACTTGATAGCTAGGTTTAAACTCACCGTTAACGTTTTGTCGTCGTATAAATCGACTTGTGATTGTTTGATACGATCGTAATCTTGATAGCTAGCTACCCACAAGTATACGACAAGACAGCGAGGGAACTCGTAGTTATCTTGTATCCTATCGTAAACGTCGCTATCCCGAAGAAGCACAACGACAACGAGGAGGGAAACTGCTAGCCTCGTGAGATCATCCTGGTCTCGCGAGCTCACATAAACGTTTCTCACACAGATCAAACCATCGGCCAAAATAAGCCACCTTACGAGGTAATATAAAATGCAGCCTTTGAATTGAGACACGAGTTAGGCTATATGACAGTAAGACCAAATAAGGCAAGATTATGCTGCCTTAGTAGGTACAGTTGTGTTCAAAGTTTACATAGCCTACACTTGTAAAGAACATGTATGTTGCATTGGTCACATTTTAAGAAGACCCATAATAAATTCATAAAAGAACTAAACTTCTTTTTTGTGACAAAGTATGTGCTCCAATCACTCTATCACAGACACATAAGAGTTCTCGAAATTATTGGAAACTCCAGACTGCGATGACATACACACAAATTTACAATAGATAGCCTACAAAATATACAGAAATCCAAATATACAAGAGTGCAAGTCAACAAGTGTATACGGTAGTCTAGGTAGATCTTAGCATGCCTAAATTGTGCAAACATACGGTGTGTAAGATTCAGGTGTGTAAGATTCAAGTGTCACACAGTAAAGAAGTTGTACCCACCAATGACATATCGCCCCTTTATGAAGCAGTGGAAGCAAGTGTAGAAAGGTTGAGGGTCGAGTTAGGCTATATACAAACTTTATTAGACAAGAGGTCCACTAACATCAATTATGGGTGGGTCCAGGTAATCAATTAATCATTCATGACGGTCAAAGTCATGTTTTTTTGCATGGTTGGCCAGCAGCGCAGCTAGTATAGCGTTTGTCGGGTTATCACTCCCTCCCTTACTCCCGACAATGTTGGCCTGCATCTCTCTGTTGGCACCACAAGAGGCAGTAGTCCCAGCACACCAAAATCAAGAAGGATACCAAAATCTATCCACCAATCTCCACTGCACAAGTAGAGTAGTAGTCAGAGCATTGGACTCCCACCAGGGACAATGGGGTTCAGGACCCGGTGGGGATGACTTTATGGGACTATACCCCAAACCTCCACATGTTCATCCTTTCACTCTAACCTTTACCCCTTGCCTTACAGGTCAGATCCTGTCCCAACCCCAACCCTTATTCTTACCCCAACCCACACTAGGGACTGGAAGAAGGACACCAAAACCAACCCTGGATTAGCATTGGAAGCATTGGAACTGATGTGTCCAGGCGACAAGACCTATCTTAATTTATCAGACATTATTTCATGTCATTTCAATTCACAGCTATTTCAGTGGCATGACTAGCTTTCCATCCTACCAGTCCTGAACAGAAACAAGCCAGCCATGCACATAAGCCAGGCTATCAGGCTACTCACACATCACTTTGTGGATTACACAAGAAAGCTGTGATCAGATATTTGATCCGTCCTCCTCCACTTCCCTCCCTCCCTCTCTCTCTTCCCCTTTCTATCTCTGTTCATCTCTCATCCTCTCGCCCTCTCTCTTGCTTTCTTCCTCTCTCTCTCTCTTTCCCTCTCTCTATCCCCCTCGCTCTCTCAGGGTTCTATGCTAGCCTGTGAGTTCCTACTGCAGAACAGAGCTGACGTCAACCAGAGACATGAGGGCCGGTGCCCCCTACATGACGCCACACACCTGGGTCACACACCTGGGTCACACACCTGGGTCACATACCTGGGTCACATACCTGGGTCACACACCTGGGCCACACACCTGGGTCACATACCTGGGTCACACACCTGGGTCACCCACCTGGGTCACACACCTGGGCCACATACCTGGGTCACACACCTGGGTCACATACCTGGGTCACATACCTGGGTCACATACCTGGGTCACACACCTGGGTCACATACCTGGGTCACATACCTGGGTCACATAGGGTAAGATGCCAAGGCCCATACAACGCGCCACAAGGAAGCTGGAGTTGTTGTTGTAGCTAAGTCTTCAAATAAATTTGATAGCTGAGTTATAGAATATTTATATTATATAGTTATATATATAGTTATATATAGTTATATTGTCAAGCTGGTCTGGATAAGCAATTGTGTTGAAAAATGTACACTCATCCATTCATATTTGCTTATTACAGGGTCTTTCATTCACACTGTTTTCGAGCAATAATTCTTGGAATCCTTGTCTTTCACATGTTCATCCCCCTCTCTCTCTCTCTCTCTCTCTCTCTCTCTATGTTCTTACTGTGAATTTGTAGTAATCCCTGATTGTGCCTTTTTCTTGCTGTAACACATTTTTTTCTTCTCAAAGATCAATAAAGTACCTATCTACCTCTCTTTCTCGCACCCGCTCTCTCTCACCGTCTCTCTCTCTCTGGCAGGTGTGTTTGTTCCTGAAGAGAGGAGCTTTCCAGACAGAGGTGGATGACCTCTGTCAATGTTTGCACATAATCGCTTAGGATAGAAGAAGGATAGCCTAGGAATATGGCCACGCTGCTGGGACTCTCAGCTCTGATCCTGTTCAGGGACGCCTAGTAGTGTGATCTCAGGAGTATACAATCACTTTAATTGAATCACTTTGTAGTGATTGTATTATACATTCCATCCATCCTCTATTTGCCCAAAGCCTCGTCCCATCACCAAACTCAAATAATAATAATACTCAGTAAGTTTGTACAGAAGTTTGGCAGCTATTTAATTTAACAAATGCATTTGTGATCATTTCTATGATAATAATAATAATAATAATAAAAATAATAATAATAATAATAATAATAATAATTATTATTATTATTATTATTATTATTATTATGTGCTGTTATACGTGGGTAGCCATGCAGAAGAGTTATCTTTTTTTTTTACAGTAAAAAACATAAAAACTGTATTGGACTGATTTTTCTTCAATATGAATGTTGAAATGTTTGTAGGTCTACCTGTATTGAAGGTGTCTCTAAGATAATATATAGGCCTAAGATAGTCTTAGCATGATGTCTTAGCCTTGAATGAAAACTGTATGCATGAGTTTACGAGGACTGACTGGTACAGTACAGTATAGATATAAGTATTTAGAGCTTATTGCACGCCACTATATACTGCCCCCTTGTGGTCCAGGTACAGAAAAGCAAGCCTGCAGAAACTTCAAGTGGCATATAATGATGCCATGAGAATTCTTCTTAAAATACCTAGATGGTGCAGTGCGAGTGAAATGTTCGTGGCTGCTAGAGTCAATACTTTTCAGGCAGTGCTTAGGAATCTAATCTACAAATGTATGTGTACACTCGATGTTTCTGAAAACAGCATCATCGTCGCTATAACCAATCCTAGGAAGAGCAGTATTCGCTACACATCTTGTCTCCGGGCACACTGGCATAAAAGCCTGTATCTGAACTAATTTTAATGTTTCTTTTATTGGACATAGGTCCTCTGTCTTTTATGTGGAATGTATATTTTTGTTTGTGTTGTTGTATTTCTTATGGACCATAGTGTCTGCAATAAAGATATCTATCTATCTATCTATCTATCTATCTATCTATCTATCTATCTATCTATCTATCTATCTATCTATCTATCTATCTATCTATCGCATATGAAATCAATATCAGAAACATTATATTGGATCAGTCATTTATTCCTTCATGCAGCCATCCTTTAATTCATTAAATATTTAATTAATTCACTCACTAATCCCTTGACCTGTCTACCCCTCATCACGTCTCCCGTTTGTTGGGTGTTGGGAGTTGGTAGGACTTTAGGCTTTAGACGACATCTGGCCATTAGACAGCTAAGTTAGCTTACAACACAGAGATAGCGATTGCAACATTACACAGTTAAAATAGATAACTAACATTAACTAATATTAGCCAAAAAGTAAAAACCTGGCGATTTATCTTACCTAGCCTATGTAAGATATTTATTTTGTATTTATCTTGCCTATGTAGCCTATGTAATGTAATAGACACAAGATATGCAATGGGCCTATTTGCCTAATTGCACAGGGGCATTGTGCATGCAAAGATGGAAAAATGTGTTGATTGAGAATTATGACCATTGTCAGATTGTGACGTCAGATTGCATTCTGGCGCCTAGTACAACCGCTACGGTAAGAGACAAAGTAAACGTATAGGCTATATTTTTAATTCAATTAAGAAATCGTCATTCCGGTATAAAATTGACGACTGCATGCTGATACACAGACGGCTCCAATAATGTAATTCCCACCTAATGGAATTTAAGTTTAGCGGTTTGGATATGGCTCTCCCCTAACGTTAACACATGGTGACCGAGGCAGAGACAGATGGGGACCAAACGTCTCTCTTGGTTTCCTCCGCTCGCCTACAACCGCTGTTCAAGGAGGCACGTTGTCCACAAGACAAGAAAGGTCGGTGATCCATCAAATTACGCGCTCAGACGCATGCACACGGGCATACAAGTACTCACGCACGCGCACACACACACGCGCGCGCGCACGCACACCATTAAGCCCTTTTTTTCTCTACCCTCTAGGTATGAGTGGCAGGGAGGACAGGTATGGGACCATGTCCCAGTGGCTGGGCTCAGATATTTTCATTGTTTTTGTGGTGGTTCTGCTGCTCCTTCTCTTGGTTCTGGCTGCGGTGTGCTGGACCATCAGGCGCCACGGGTCTCACAGCACCATAGCAGAGTAAGAGAGGAATATAGCTTATTATTATCTGTGCCATTTGGTCACAATGATGCAGATTCATACACTCTAAATACAGGAGCACATTGAAATATATCTCCATGTTTGCGACAGTTCGCAACTGACAGAGATGGAGATTAGATACGCGGAAGGACCAGGGAAGGACAGCCAGCCCAAGTTCACCCTGACGATCAAGACTGACCAGAGCCACGCCACGCAGCTGGTGGGCATGCTGCTGGGTCGGGCCCCACCCTTAGAGGGGTCTGGGTCCCTTACCGCCCTAACAGCCCCTACCTCGGTCCCACTACCTGCACTGGCCACTCCCCTCCGTGAGCCTGCTGAGGACGTTAGCAGAGTTATCCAGACAGTGCCGGACCCGCAGGCGGTGTCGGACCCCCAGGCGATGTCGGACCCCCAGGCGGTGTCTGACCCCCAGGCGGTGTCGGACTCCCAGACGGTGTTGGACCCCCAGGCGGTGTCTGACCCCCAGGCGGTATCTGACCCCCTGGCGGTGTCTGTGCCCGGAGCAACAAGTCCTCTGTTCTCTCCCCGCCCTCCCTCCAAGCTGTGGGTCAGCGACCCAGATTGGGAGGATGAAGAGGTGGATGAGTGGGATTAGGAAGGGGAGTATGAATCAGTGGATGAGAGTGATGCCTTGTACTCCAGAACATCCTGATAATTTGGTTGGATGATTTAGACATGGACAATCAGTTGTAGCCTACTTGTTGTCAATATGCAGACTGTCTGACTCCTACTGTATAAGAAATAATAAATGTTGCTACAAATCATTTAGAATAATGATGCTATGACCCTGCGAATGCCGACTTCTTTAATATGTTTACTGTATAGGGATTACAAGTTATTACTGTGGTGTTTATTCGGCATAGTCGCTTGTAACGTTTTAATAAACCATTACCAACTGACCACGATTTCCAGTAGACGGAGTAGCCTAACCAATACTGTCCCCTGCTCTGCGCTGTGCGAGTAATGTCGAGGGACATTGCCAGTCTTCTTGCATTCAAATGCGCCAAGGAACTGGAGAGATGCTGCTTGCATCCTGACAGTGGGATGTCCAAGAGCCCGTCCGGGTCAGAGCCGGCCCGGGTCCAAGCCCGCCCGGGTCCGCTGCTAGGCTTACATCCCTCCTCGTTCCTCCCTGCCATGCAGTCCTTGGTGTATCCACTTAGATATCACTTGACCTGTGACATTCTGCACTCCTCACCGGTGGACGGAGGAGTGGAGAGGAGAACACAATGTCCTCAGAGGTAATAAAGGGCCTATTGAGCTGGTCACTTCAGCAATGTGTAGCAGTACCTGGTCGTGAACGGCCAGCGGTTTCTCGTGAACAATGGTCAGGTGTTGTTACCGGAGACGGAGTCCGGAATGCGCTGCGCGATTCAGCACCAGTGACAGTGGACAGCGCTCCTTGTAAGCGCTGCAACGCCACACACAATAGCCTACGTGTATGTAGGCCTACAATCACAGCGGAAAAACATGATCAGGCCATAATCAAACCTGCAGTAAAATATATTACGACTGGCTTTGAGAGCAGGCGTACAGTACATTGCATTCAGACTGCAAAACAATAGAATCAAATAAAACGACAGACTTCTCACAATGATTCACATAGCCTACACACCACAAGATGCTAGCCTCACACAGCTGGTGAAGAGGTGAAGATTGATGAATGCTAAGCCAAATGGACGCCTAAACGCTCCTACAATATCAATATAGATAGATAGTTGACTTTCCCGAAGGGAAATTCAATCGTCATAGCAGCAATGCATTAAAACACAAAGGCCTATATAAATACAACACAAATATTCAAACACTCGACATATACTTTATATAGACACAATGGCAGTTAAATACATGGCAGCTTAGTCTATGAACAGGTCTGTCAAAAGCAGATGAGTTGTAAAGTCTAATAGCACCCAGCGGCAGGAACGACCTCCGGTTTCGCTGCTTCACACACCGGGTTTGAATGAGTGTTTTGCTAAAGGTGCTCTTTAGTTTGGTTGACATGCTATGTACGGGGTGTAGTCGCTCAGGTCTGTGGGGCGCCTCTTTTTTGGCTCTGGCATGATGTTTTCCATAGCACAGGGACTCTTGAGGTGTAGGCTCATGTTGAGAAGGTTCTGGAATACACCACATAGCTGATCAGCACGCGCCCTCCGCTCCCAGACATCTCCTCTGAGTTCTCTGTTCTCTACAGGCAAACTTTGGTAACTATCGGCTCGCTCGCACCTCCCTTAGAACTGCCTATGAAAACACAGATGGTGGCCTACTTGGCCAGCTGGCTGTCCCACACCTGTCACATCCCACCTTCCTCCCAGTGACTTTGCTGGTTCCCTGCCTGCTGGTCTCTCTGTCTCTCTGTGTACAGGCCGATAGCACTAACGTGCCTAGACTTCTCACCCTCCATCTTGAAGCACTGCGCTGACCAGTTGTCCCCGGTGTTCACTGACATCTTTAATGCCTGACTGGAGTCATGCCATGTTCCAGCCTGCTTCATGACCTCCACCATCATCCCGGTTCCCAAGAAGGCGAAGATCACAGGCCTGAACGACTACAGACCCATCACCCTGACCTCTGTAGTCATGAAGGCCTGTGAGCGCCTCATCCTGGCCCATATCAAGACCATCACTGACCCACTCCTGGACCCCCTGTTTGCTTACAGAGCCAACAGGTCCGTGGACGACGCGGCGAACATGTACCTTCACTACCTGGACACTGCAAGCACTTATGCCAGGATTCTGTTTGTGGACTTCAGCTCGGCCTTCAACACCATCCTCCCGGCCACACGGGAGCACGGGCTCTTCCTGCTATGAGTGCCTGACTCCACCCACAGGTGGATCACGGACTTCCTGTCCAACAGGACAGCGCGTGAAGCTGGGGAAGAACATCTCCAACCCCAAGTCCACCAGTACTGGCTCCCCACAAGGCTGTGTTCTTTCCCCCCTACTATTCTCACTGAACACGAACAGCTGCATCTCCAGCCATCAGTCCATGGGAGATGAGTCTGCCTACAGGTGGGAGATTGAACAGTTGCTGGCCTGGTGCGGCCAGAACAATCTGGATCTTCTCTGGAACGCTCTAAAGACGGTGGAAATGGTGGTCGACTACAGGAAAAACACAGCCCCCCCCCCCCTCTCCCCCCATCACCCTGCATGACTCCCTGGTCCCCACCGTGAGACTCCTTCTGCTTCCTGGGTTCTGTCATTTCCCAGGACCTCAAGTGGGAATTGAAAGTCAGCACCTTAATTAAGAAGGCACAGCAGAGGATGTACTTTCTGTGTCATCTGAAGACATTCAACCTGCCACGGACCATGATGGTTCAATTCTACACCTCCATCATCGAGTCCATCCTCACCTTCTCCATCACCACCTGGTTCCATCCTCACCTTCTCCATCACCACCTGGTTCCCCGCCACTTCAGTCAAGGACAAGACTAATTTGCGGCGGGTGATATGTTCTGCGGAGAGGGTGATCGGCTGGGCCCTGCCCTCCCTCCAGGCCCCGCCATCCCTCCAGCCCCCCCCCCCTCCAGGCCCGGCCCCCCCGTCCCCTCCAGGCCCTGCCCTCCCTCCAGGCCCCGCCCCACTCCAGGCCCCCCCTCCCTCCAGGCCCCGCCCTCCCTCCAGGCCCTGCACGACTCCAGGGCGCTGAAGCGGGCCATGAAGATCATGGCCGACCCCTCCCACCCGGGCTATGGCCTCTTCACACCGCCCCCCACTGACAGGAGGCTGCGGCCGTCAAAAACCCAAACTGCCCGACACATGAACAGCTTTTTCCCCTCGGCCATCAGCCTTATCAGCAAGGCTCCCCTCTGACTCTCTCCCCCGCCCCCTGCAATTTTGCACATAACTGACTACTGCACTGTCTCTTTTGTAGTCCAATCGCACTGCTAGTTTGTATCTTGTTTGTATCTTGCACTGTCCTGTCCTGTCATTGTTGTGTTGTTGTAAAGCACCGCAGTGTTGCAAAACAAAATCCTACATATGACAATAAACCATTCTGATTCTGATGTGATTCTGTGTTCCCGTTGCTCCCCCTTGTCTCAGTTAACCCTTCCCTCCCTGTCCTTGTGTTTGTGGGGACAGTGTCCTGGGTAGGTGGGGACGCAGCACGCAGCCGAGGAAGGCTCAATGAAAAGCCTATGCAAGGAAACCCAGGAGCACCGAGCACAGCAACACACACAAGACAAAACAATGAACCGGGACAAAGGACAAAGGAACTAGCAGAATTTAAAGACAGACTAACGAGGGAAAGGAGGTGCAGGCGGTAAGCTACTAAACACGAGGGACAGGCATAGACAAACACACACACACAAGGGCAGGGAGTGAATTGAAACAGGGTTAACTGTAACAATAGGAGGCAGCAGGAGCAATAACTAGACAAACAAAGTCACTGCAGGTCAGGGCGTGACAGCACCTGCGTTGCACTGAGAGCGTCATAATGACTCGGATTCTGGCTGAACAGACACATCACATTACATCACATTGCAGTACATCACATTACAGTACATTACAGTGATTTAGCTGACGCTTTTTTCCAAAGCTACTTTCTGTACAATAATTGCATTTACATAGGAAGTCAGTGTACGACTACTCACCACAACACACAAGTGCATCTCATTTCTAAACAAGTGACTAAGAGCATAATCTAGTGCTCCCCCATATCATGACTGCCATCTCTAAAATCAATATTCAGACCCGGGTCTTATCATAGAATCATAGACACAGATCAGATAGAACAAGATAATTCTTGTATAATGCTTAGTTGCCTCACATTTGAGCATCTACCCCATGCTGCCACTAGGTGGCATTATAATTTGGTCTCCTCATGTCAACATGAAATCCTTTTTAGTGGGCTACCAATAGATTACTTAGATCTATTGGTAGATAGATCACACAACTACATGACTGCTTTGTGTATACTTATCTTACTGATGAATGCACCACATAAATAGTAGATTTCAGGAGGTTTATACAGGCTGTGG
The DNA here is from genome assembly GCF_949987555.1 of Borostomias antarcticus. Lineage (NCBI taxonomy): Eukaryota > Metazoa > Chordata > Actinopteri > Stomiiformes > Stomiidae > Borostomias > Borostomias antarcticus. Next base: position 16,315,151 of record NC_140248.1, read on the forward strand.
CCCTAGTAGAGGCATGTCTGGGTTGGGAGAATGGCCATCTGGTGTGTGTTTGTCCTTGTCTGGCTGACTGCTGTATCGTTGGTGGACATTGTGAAGGTCAGCTGCAGGTACAAGCAGCAGCTGAACACTTCTCACAGCAAGGCTCCCAGTCCTGGAGACCCAATAAATTAACAATTAACCTTTATTTAACAAGGGGAATACTGTTGAGATTACAATCTCTTTTTTGAAGGAGCCCTGGCCAGACAGCCACTTATAACAACGTCAAACAACAATGGGAAAACAATTTCAAGCAACATATTAAGCAGCATTAAAGCCACATTGCAGCACAAAACATAGTACATATGTTGTACATAGTACAACACAGCAGCAATGCAATTTTAAACAGAGCATAAAACAACATCAAAGCACATAATACACCACATAGCAATTCAGCATCGCAAAGAGTAAAAGTCATAAGCCTAATAAGACAAAAGATAGCTTAAAGGGTGAAACATGTTCTATCTCACATAGTGTGTGTGTGTCTGTGTGTGATATACAGCAATTTAAAAACAATTATACTGAAGTTAAGTGGAACAGTTACACTATACAGTTCTGCTGTTCATCATTCCAAAACAATTAACAAGTAATTAATTTAAAAATCACTTGAGAGAGAGAGACAGAGTATTGCTGAAGAGGCATACACACACACACACACACACACATACACACGTGGCTGTGGAACAGAGGCATTGATGTGACAAGAGAGACTGCTGAGAAAAGCAAAGACAACACCTCAGGGATGTGTCAGTGTTAAACTATTACACACGCGCGCGCACACACACACACACTCGCACATCGACACACAAACTGCATAATTAACTACTGAGCCAGAAGGTGCTGAGTGGGTAGAACAAAGTCAGACTATTCATCAGGCATTTCAAATGAATGAATCATTCCTGACGTGTTCCAATTTACTGGTGGTGCTGTGACTCAAACACATTCACTGACAAAACACATTCAACAGGACAATAGATTTGAGAGAACCCACTTTCTATGGAGGTGGAATGAGTAGAGATCAGACCATGGTCTGGGGGGGGGGGGGGGGGGGGGGGGGAAGGGGTCTACTCCTGCCTCCCAAGTTAATGTTTGATTTTAGGTGTGGCCATGTTGAAGTGCCAGGGTCAGCAGAGAGGCTCCTGTCCACAGCAGGTGCTGAGCTACATCCCTCGTCTCAGCTCTCTCCGAGGTGAGGTGGCGAGTGAGACGGAGCCCTGGCTCTCTCCGGTCTGTAGCGCCCTGCGCACCCGCCGCCGTGTCCCCTCCCCCGTGCTGCGGGTCGGGCCTGCCAGGGGTCCCTCTGCGCAGGAGCCACGCCTCATCCTCAGGTCAGTACTTACTGTATTGAAATGGCCGTTTTGAATTTTCTGTTTTACTGTTATAGATCAGCGAAACCATCATATTTTATTATTTTATTATTATTTTTATTTTTTTTAAAAAGAGATCACTAACAACTTTGGCGTTGCTCTTGCTGACCATGGCTCTCTCGTCCCCAGCACGGGCGGAGACAGCCCCAGCCCCAGCCCCAGCTCAGGCCCGACAGACCTCTGTCCCCCGGGCTCAGTAACTGGAATCTGACCCTGCAGAGCCACAGAGAGCAGGGCCGGACTGGTTACTGGGCCCCGGGGTCAGGCTGCCCTCCACGCCACACTCCATCCACACGCTCCAGCACTTCGGAGGGAAGACACTTCATAGGTGAGGTGACGGATGACGATGATACCTGAACTTTTTCTTTTTTTTTTAAGAATAAAAATCTCAAATCAGTCCGTTGTTGTTGGGCCCTGCTGTACTTTCTCAGTTTTAGCAGCGTGTGAATGTTGATGTAGGAGGTTGATGGTGTGAGGAGGGGGGATGGCGGGGGGCGCTGTGTGGTTCCTAGCCAGGTGTGAGGGTGTCAGGGCCGGCCAGAGGGTTCAACAACCCTGGCGTCAGCTCCAACACCTCCAGAGGACAGCAGCGCCTGCGTCCGGAGAAACATCCTGTTGATGAGAGCAGGGCGAAGTGGAGGAAGTGGCCTCTATAGAGACCATTACAACTCACGATGTCATGCCGACATCAAAACAATGGTTTACCCACCCTTCCTGACGGACTTCACATTTACCTGGAATTATGTCTCCTCACGGTCTGTCCACTAGGTGGAGCGAGTGAGCCATGCTACCAGTGCAGGTGTGGCCAAGCCAGTATATAAAACAATGGAATATGCTATGACCTCAGTACTGTGGGATGCTGAACCACAATGAGGGGTTTGTAGAGTCAACTAAATGATTCTGACAGTAAACGCTATAGGCTACTCTAGACCTGACACATTATATCATCCAACCAAAAGATTGTAGCCCATATGTAAGTTCCATGTTTTAAAAAAATCTAAAAACTGTAGGCTACAAACTACCAACAATTGATACCCTTCATACACATTCGAATCTACCACCTTCTTTTGTTCTGAACACTCAGAGCAGGTGTGGTGATTCTTTATACCCAAATGGAACCTTAAAGAAAAAAACAACAACAAACTATGCCCGGCTTCGCATCGCACCGCGCGGCTCTCATGCTCTCAGGCAGTCTTTCCTTTCTTGAGGCACTTAAAGTAACGTGTTTATGTAACCCGTCATGCTATAGACGCTGTTGCTATAGGGGACGTGTTCATCTCCCAGGCATCCCCACCATGTGATCGTGACCCCATAACAGATTAGCTGCAGTCCCACATTCCTGAGAGGTCGTCTCTATAATAAGAAAACTACTGTGTTGACTGTTCCTCTGCTCACGCCGACATCAGAACTGATCACAACGGTAAAGCAATAACACCATAGGCTACGTGGATTTTTCAGGACAGGCCCTTTGAGGAGCCGTTACCAGCTTGCACACAGCGACTGACACCGTAGCAGAAGGGCTCTACCAGAAGCGCCCGCGTGCACGGTAGAGCACGGTGTAGCTAAAATAGAAACAGGTTTGAAGTGAAGCCTGCGTTGAAGACGACCTCATTCCAGACACGGGGACCCAGCTGGCGCAGTTTAGCGCTCTGCTGAGCAGGGAGGAGAGCGGGCACAGGGAACGATTGGCATCAGGCTGGCATGCTCGCTACCTGACGCCACGGAGAGGATGGGAGAGGAGGGCACAGCTGAGCCAGAGCAGAGCAAGGCACCTCCTCTGGGGACAGCTGCTCAGTTTACCAACCTGCTGAGCATACACCTCCCAGACACAATGCGACTCTCGGCACTGCGTGTCTGTCTGTGTTAGAGACGGGCTCTGGACCTCCCTGGCCTGGCTGACTGTGCCGTCGCTGTTTATCTTTACAGAGGAGGGGGGGGGGAGAGAGGCTAATTTGGTCACACCCCCACACACCCTCCCTCCCAGTACCCGAGGAATTGAAACCAGATGAGAAACAGCAGCCGCAGCAGAGAAATCCAGCCCCCCCCTTCCACCACCACCACCACCGACAGCCCGGAAGGGTCTCGGCTGAGTCACAGAAGGGGGTAGCAATGACCGTGGTATGTTGAGAATTAATAAAAACAACTCCGAAATACACCCACTGAAACGCCAGCTTGCTTACATAAGTACCCTACTGTGGTGTAGCCTACCCTGGGCGAAGGGAGACTTGTGGAAGCTGAGGTGAATGTTAGGGAATGCAGGGGAGGGACAGGGTGTTGAACTGGATGACTTTACATTTTTCTTCCTCTCATATAACACTGTCCAAGTCCAACTCACTCTTGTCTCACATTGTAGGAATATTTATGTATCTACAACCACATATTTCTGGAGTCTCACATGGGTCTGACATGGTTACGGTTAATGAGGAGTTCTGGACAGGCAGGTTTAGGGTTATTATGATGAACAAGGGCACAGTAAACATGTTGTCCCCCACCAGAAATGTACAGTATCACCCCTTTGTGTCAGTGAAGCAGTGGTTCATTTGCAGCTTAATTGTGCTGATAGTACTGATCAGATGGGCGGGTATGGGCTCCATTTGACGAGAATAAAAAATGGACTCACAACACTGTGACCAACACTGTGATACTCTATTGAAGTTCAAACCAAGTGCCACCAGTTTTATTGAAAGAGATTAAATTTCATTGTGCAGAGAATACAAGGGACCATGGACTATCTTACAGGGTTTGGGTTCGTGTTATTACAGTGAGTGAGGGATTCTGTACTGACTGACAGGGGTATTTGACCCGACTTTCATCTTGAGAACAGGTATTAGTGTGTGTGTGTGTGTGTGTGTGTGTATGTGTGTGTGTGTGTGTGTGTGTGTGTGAAGCCCTGAGAGATCTGCCAGCCAATAGCTGAGAGCCTCATCCCGCTCCATCCCCGGAGTCTCATTCCTCTGTCCCGCCGATCCTCTAACCCCCGAGCCTCTTACCCCTCAGCCTCTAACCCCCGAGCCTCAAACCCCTGAGCCTCTAACCCCCCAGCCTCTAACTCCCGAGCCTCTAACCCCCCAGCCTCTAACCCCCCAACCTCAAACCCCCCAGCCTCTAACCCCCGAGCCTCAAACCCCCGAGCCTCTAACCCCTCAGCCTCTAACCCCCGAGCCTCTAACCCCCGAGCATCTAACCCCTCAGCCTCTAACCCCCCAGCCTCAAACCCCCGAGCCTCTAACCCCCGAGCCTCAAACCCCCGAGCCTCTAACCCCCCAGCCTCAAACCCCCGAGCCTCAAACCCCCGAGCCTCTAACCCCGAGCCTCTAACCCCTGATCCTCTAACCCCCGAGCCTCAAACCCCCGAGCCTCTAACCCCCGAGCCTCAAACCCTCCTGCAGCCGTGCTGGTAAAGGCTGCTGTAAATGTGATGAGGGCTGCGGAGGCCCGGACGTGGAGGCCCATGTGCTGTGGATCAGGAGAGAGTCCGTGGCCCTGGCTCCCTGGCTCCCTGCCTCCACAATTTCCTCAGCGGCAGAGCACCTACCATTCAAACCCCCCCCCCCCCCGGCTCCGTGGTACATTCCTGACATTGCTCAGTGATTTGAGCTCAAGACCCAGATATGGTATGCTGGACTGGCCCAACTCAATACAGACCGGGCGGGAGCTAAATGTGTAAAACTATCCAAGGAACGTTTGCTGCTTTGTCCAGTAAATGCTTCCCCTCTGTAGCCCAGAGGTTTGTAATTTAGGGTGATTTTGAACATTGGACAGAGACAAATTGAGAGAGGACAGTTTGCAAAGCTGTTTAAACTTACTGTAGATGTGATCATTGAAAAATAGAAGAAAAAGCTCACACACTAGACAAAAGAGAGAGGATGCACTCAGGATACATGTATGTACTCAGGATATACATGTACAGTATGTACTCAGGATATACATGTACAGTATGTACTCAGGATATACATGTACAGTATGTACTCAGAATATACATGTATGTACTCAGGATATACATGTATGTACTCAGGATATACATGCATGTGCGCCTCCTCTCTGTTTTGTCAGTGTGTGGGCTTTTTTCTTCTGTTTTTCCTTGATCAGTGCTTTTGGGCACCTGACTGACATTTCAATCAGCCTAATTTTAAGAGCCTAAAACCTTTCCTTCAGTTTGACTGATGTGATAATTGAAACAGACAAGAAACAAATAGTCAGTATTGCATACATATGAGAACTGTTTATTTTACACTTCAAATGTGAAACAGATAGGTTTCAGCTATAAAGACATCGGGAGGGAATACCTCTGATCCCAAATTATTTCAGTGTTCAGAAACTGCAATTATCAACAGCAATACATAAAATATATCTCTTCATATGGGAAAATAGGACAGCAAGTTAAATGATACCATCAATACATTAAAAACATGATTTGTCATCATGAAATACACAAATGAGAAATAAGGAATATATACCAAATCCTTTTAACACATCATCCCTGAGCGCGTCGGCTCAGAGAATCGAACTCCTGGTTCCTCGAGCGATGGAGGTCTGTGGGATGAGCTATGGAAGAACTCGCGCCTAGAGTGTCCACAGCTGCTACCCTTACTTCATCTCTGCTGCCCAGCTAGAACAGCCCCCTGTCCCCTATTAATAACACACTAGGCCTGTGGATGTGTCTTAAATGCTGTGTGTGTGTGTGTCTGTGTGTGTGTGCGTGTGTGTGTGTGAGCCATGGGGGGAAAGTGTATGTGATTTTGTATGTGTGTGTGTGTGTGTGTGTATGTGTGTGTGTGTGTGAGAGAGAGAGAGAGAGAGAGAGGCAGAGAGAGACGGGAAGAATCATTTGAGAGAGCATTTAGTACATAGTGTCCTCGTACATGTCTGTGCGCAGGCAGAAGAGGATGCCCCCTCCCAGCATGAAGATGGTGGCTCCCCAGCCCAAGCCGTAGCCCCAGTTGAACTCGTGGTAGGTCTGCAGCATGGCTCCATCTATGAACTTAATGGGGTAGAGGACCAGCGCGCAGGCCTGGAGGACAACTGTGAGAGACAGAAGGAAGCCGGCATGAGATCACTCAGAATTAAACTCTATTACCATTAGGGATGCAAACAATTAATGGATAAGCGATTCATTGGTCGTTAAGGATTTGCTCGAGCACGTGAAATTTAGTCGATCTACTATCAAACAACGTGGTCTACTAAACAAACAACGTGTGAATCGTCACTGTTATTAAAGGGATTTTCTCTTGATGCAGTGATGGTGATCGGCTACATGGAGCCCAGTAGGGCCAGAGAAAGTGTGTCTGCTGCAGTGTCCTGCGTGTTGAGTGTGGGTTAGGGAAGGGACCACACCCAGGTCTGACCGCTCTCTCACCCCCCCCCCCCCTGCTTCTCAATGTCCTTCACCTTCACTCTCTCTCACCCCCCCCTCCTTCTCATGGGGTTCTCTCTCTGCCTGTCTCTCCCACAGAGAACCACCAGCTGTTCAGCCAGCAGCATATCCATGATCCATAAACACCCACACCCCTGCCCACACAAGCACCTACAACTGTACCTTTCATGTAGGCTACACTGTAAAAGTTGAGAATTTCTACTGTTCCACAGTCCTCCGGGTATAAGCTCTGCTAAATCCACACTAGGGCTGTGTGCGGAATCGCTCCCTATTCACTAGTGCACTATATGGGGCGTCAGCCATTCTGTTTGTAGTGTCCCAATTCTCCACGGAATTTTCGTTCCCTATATAGTCCACTATTTATTACCCACAATTCACCTTGATTTCCAGGGAACAGTGCATGTACCCTACATTTTCTCCGTTCCCTAGGTAGTTCACTACACGATGAACCCCATATAGGGAATAGGGAGTGAGGGAACGAGGGAGCGATTCTGAACACAGCTTAGGTTTGATACTTACAGAGAGCTTTTTCTCTCTCAGAACTGTATTGCCCTTGTAGTTGTAAAACACAATTCACCACAAAGACAGCCATTTTTCATTTGAGAGCTGTGATTCATTTATCAGATACTTTTGGGGTCTAATAGAATTCTAGCTCAGAGGCCGCATGCATACAAATACGGGCCAAAGTGTCCAATCCTGAATTCCCAGAGACATGCTGTACATAAATCTTTCATAGTGGCCCTTTCTCTCTGGTGACGCTGTGTTCAGCTGTGTTCAGCTGTGCTGTGGTAGGAACTCTACCAGAGACGCTAATGACTAACACATTGAGGTGCAGTGCATCTATAAAGACAGACCCTCTCTATAAAATAGAGCACTCTATCAGGGTTTTTCCTGGCTCAGAATGGATCTTTGGGCGGTGATGCGCACACATTTTTGGGGGGAAACCTCTGTTTTATGCCGAGTAGCCTACCAGCATATATAGGCCTATATTCTTCACTGTCGTTCTGACTGAGCTCACTTTTCAAAATTGTGGGAAATCTCCCGACATGACACAAAATGGATATGAAGCCAAAATGTTTAAGATACTGATAACCTGTCTATTAATTATCTCGATTACTAGTGGTCCAAACCATGGGCAATGCAAGAAAGAGGGATGGGCTGCATATGAAACAAGCTATCAAACACATTTGTAGAGGATTTGATTTGTTATTTTTATTCTAATTTCTTTTGCATTTTGGCACAGGTGATTTTCATATGGCTCTGGCTAAAATCTCATTGGAGGGCGCCAAAAATTCCTCTATGCAGGAAGTATCCTGCTCTATGAAGACAAATACCTCTATAAAGACAGACCCTCTATATAAAAACAGAGCTCTGTATAAAGACAGACCTTCTTATAAAGATAGTCCCCTCTTTAAAGACAGGGTGCTCTATAAAGACAGGGCCCTTTGGACAGATCCCTCTTTAAAGACAGACCCCTCTACCGTATATGACAGACCCCTCTATAAGCACAGACCCCTCTATAAGCACAGACCCCTCTATAAGGACAGAGCCCTCTATAAGGACACCCCTCTATAAGGACAGACCCCTCTATAAGCACAGACCCCTCTATAAGGACAGAGCCCTCTATAAGGACACCCCTCTATAAGGACATACCCCTCCATAAGGACAGACCCCTCTATAAGGACATAACCCTCTATAAGGGCAGACCCCCCTATAAGGACATACCCCTCTATAAGGACAGACCCCCTATAAGCACAGACCCCTCCATAAGGACAGACCCCTCTATAAGGACAGACCCCTCTATAAGGACAGAGCCCTCTATAAGCACAGACCCCTCTATAAGGACAGACCCCTCTATAAGGACATACCCCTCTATAAGCACAGACCCCTCTATAAGGACATACCCCTTTATAAGGACAGACCCCTCTATAAGGACAGACCCCTCTATAAGGACAGACCCCTCTATAAGCACAGACCCCCTCTATAAGCACAGACTCCTCTATAAGCACAGACCCCTCTATAAGGACAGACCCCTCTATAAGCACAGACTCCTCTATAAGCACAGACCCCTCTATAAGGACAGACCCCTCTATAAGCACAGACCCCTCTATAAGGACATACCCCTCTATAAGCACAGACCCCCTCTATAAGCACTGACCCTCTCTATCAGGACATACCCCTCTATAAGCACAGACCCCCTCTATAAGCACAGACTCCTCTATAAGCACAGACCCCTCTATAAGGACATACCCCTCTATAAGCACTGACCCTCTCTATAAGCACAGACACCTCTATAAGGACATACCCCTCTATAAGGACAGACCCCTCCATAAAGACAGTGCTCTATATGTGGTTCCTGGTGGGTGGAAAATAAAAGCTCCAGTTTTTATTTTATGAATGGCAACATGCCCCATCCCCCCCCCACCCTCAGTAGACTCTCATATCCTGTGTAACAGCCACCAACATTTCCATCTTGGTCAAATAGCACAGGCTCATGACACTTTCTGACTCACTTTCATCACAAAGAATCTAGTTTCCTATTAGTCAACGCATTCCTTAAACAGTACTAACAGCGGCTATTCAAAAAGAGGGTGTGGTCAGTGAGTTATTGTGAGTGTGGTTCAGTCTGGTATTTGTGTGTGTGTGTGTGTGCTCTTTAAAGCCTGCTTTAAGACAGGCTGTGATTTGTGTGTGTGAGTGTGTGTGTGTGTGTGTGTTTATGTGTGTGTGCATGCGTGTGTGTGTGTGTGCGTACATGTGTGTGCGTGCATGCTTTTCAAAGCCTGCTTTAAGACTGACAATACAAAAAACAAAGAACACACATCCAGGTGTCTCCTGCAGGTGCTGGAACTGTACGTGTTCATCAAAAAAAAAAAAACTCCACATTTCTTTGGCACCTATGGAACAAAGTGGGCAAAATGTAGAAGAAGAGTTGGAATCCACACAGTGCTTTTATTTTTTCACTGTTAAAATGGGCACGCGTGACTGCGAGCGAGTAGCCACTGGCCTCACTGAAAGAGAGCGGGCATTGTGCAACGTACTGACTCCACCTATTTCCTTTCTGTAGGACACAGCGGTGTGGTCTGGAGGAGGAGGAGGAGGAGGAGGAGGAGGGAGGAGGAGGAGAAGGAGGAGGGGGGGCGGAGATCGAGACATCAGCCCAGGAACGTGACCGTGTTGACGGAGCCCAGGCGGAGGCCAGCAGACAGCCTGCTGAACATTCCCCAGCGCTCAGGCGCACTAACACACTAACACACACCAGCCCCTGTCGTCTCTAACACACACCAGCCCCCATGGGCTCTAACACACACCAGCCCGATATAAGGACACCTTTATTCTCGCCCGGCCAGACAGCAATAACACCCGGGGAATGAAAACATCACATCTCCTATAATAGGTTCCCCAACACTACCAAGACAGAGAATGAAAACATCAAATCTGCTATAATAGGTTCCTCAACACTACCAAGACAGAGAATGAAAACATCAAATCTCCTATAATAGGTTCCTCAACACTACCAAGACAGAGAATGAAAACATCAAATCTCTTAGGTCCCTCAGCAAATAAGAAACAGTAACAGCCACTCGCACCCTGACGCACATTTGACAAGAATCGCTTCTATCTAAAGATGGGAGGGTGAGCCTGACACCTGATCCTGGAATGACTGGCAGACATGTCTATAGTGTTGAACAGGAGGGGTACTCTAGTCGAACGTTCTACACCATTTGTTTTGACATGTTAAACTCAAGGGAGTGGACTAGAAAGGATTTGTTTTCCTTGTACATAAATGACATAACAGGATGTTGGTTATATAATCAAGTTTTAAACTGGGGATGAGGGATTGGGCGCAGGGCAAATAAGGCTGTGGTTTCTTCACCAGCATTGTTTTCAAACCACATGATGCGAGTCTGGCTGTACGTCAGTCTGTTACTCTCTCTTTCCTTCTCTCTCTTTCTCTCATACACAGAGAGGGCGAGAGAGAGAAAGAGAGAGAGAGAGAGCTGTGGGAGTATGTGTTTTTTTCCCTGCAATGTTATCCATGAGGGACTGCATTCCTGTCTTCATTGGTAACAGGACATATTTTGTGGCTGCTTTTTGTTGGCACAGAGCAGCCCGCGTTCTGGTCTTCACAGTAGATTCCTCACCACAGAGAGAGAGAGAGAGGGTGTGAGAGAGGGTGAGAGAGAGGGTGAGAGAGAGAGAGGGTGAGAGAGAGAGGATGAGAGAGAGGGAGAGAGAGAGAGGGTGAGAGAGATGGTGAGAGAGAGAGGGTGAGAGAGAGTGAGAGAGAGAGTGAGAGAGAGAGGGTGAGAGACAGAAAGAGGGGGAGAGAGAGAGAGGGGGTGAGAGAGAAAGAGAGAGAGGGTTAGAGAGAGAAGGTGAGGGAGAGAGAGAGGGTGAGAGAGAGAGGGTGAGGGAGAGGGCGAGAGAGAGTGAGAGAGAGAGAGAGAGGGTGAGAGAGAGGGGGGGTGAGAGAGAGAGAGAGAGAGAGAGAGAGGGTGAGAGAGAGAGAGAGGGTGAGAGAGAGAGGGAGGGTGAGAGAGAGAGCGAGAGAGAGGGTGAGAGTGAGAGCGAGAGAGAGAGAGAGAGGGAGGGTGAGAGAGAGAGCGAGAGAGAGGGAGGGTGAGAGAGAGAGAGAGAGAGAGAGAGAGAGGGTGAGAGTGAGAGAGAGAGGGTGAGCTCAATCAGAAGCCCCTCTCTCTCCTCCCCAGCCCTTGCTACAGTCCAGTCCACCCCGTCCTTCTCCAAACTCACGCTCTCGCTCTGTCTCACTTGAACACTAGACCATGTTGTCCAACAGAGAGGCCTGTCTATATGGAAATCAGTATAAACCTCCATCATCCTGGCTAGTGAGGCGGGTGACTGTACTGTGTGTGTATGTGTGTATGTGTGTATGTGTGTGTGTGTGTGTGTGTGTGTGTGTGTGTGCGTGTGCGCGTGCGTGAGTGTGTGCGTGCATGTGCCTGTATGCGTGCATGTGTGTGTGTGTGTGGTAGGGGTGTAACGATACACTAATCTCACGATACAATGCGATACACGATATTGGGTTGACAATAACAATACGATACACTAAGGGCAGGTGTGAAGCGTTGCAGTTTCTACTCCAATACACTTTGTGAATATAGAGCTTAACTGTTGTAATATCATGGATAGGCCTAGAGACAAAAGACATGTTTGTTACCAGCGTTGTGTAGCCAGTGTTCACTGATATACAATAAACATATCACAATATTGTTTTCACCTTGACAATACATATTGTGACGTTTCTGTATCGCGATATATTGTGGCACGATATATTTTTCCACCCCTAGTGCGTGGGTGTATGTGCGTGTGTTTGTGGTGGACTGAGGCGTGACTGACTTACCTGAGGTGAACAGGAGCACGGCCACGGAGCGGTAGTGTTGCCTCTGTGTTCCCCGGCACAGGCTGACCAGGGAGATCAGGAAGGCCACCAGGGTCAACGCCGCCCCAACCAGCAGCAGAACCAGGGTGGCTATCTGCCAGTCTGCAGGACACACACACACACACACGTTAAAGTCACACACCGTCAGCACTCATCAGCTGGGTCCCGAGAACTGTCGCTCTGCGCTTGAGAACGTAAGTTCATAGCAAGGTTATTATAGTTAATGAAAACTAACAAAAAAACGAAAACAAGGTGTGAAATAACATTTTTGTTAACTGAAATAAAAATAAAAACCTTTACAACCTTTACAAAAAAACGATAACTAACAAAAATTGTGTGTATTGTGTGTTTACAAAAGTAACTAAAATAAAATTAGAGAGAAAATGTCCTTAGTTTTAGTCTTTTTCATTTCATACATAAGCCCAGGGCAGCTGTGGCTCAGAGCTAGAGTAGTAGAGCTAGAGAGTAGAGCGGGTCGTCCAATGATCGTAGGGTCGGCGGTTCGAATCCCGCCTCCTCCCCAGATAGCAAGCGGATGTGTAATAATTCTGGGCCATATATGGGCCGGAACTAAGCCACAAGGGCCTGTATATGGCCCAGATCCGCTTGCTATCTGGGTCCAGTCTACATGTCGAAGTGTCCCTGAGCAAGACACTGAACCCCCAATTGCTCCCAGTGAGCAGACTAGCGCCTTGTATGGCCTGCTGGCGCCACTGGTGTGTGAGTGTCTGAGTGTGTGTGTGTGTGTGTGTGAATGGGTGAATGAGAGGCCATTGTAAAGCGCTTTGTCCCTTAGGGGTGAGAAAAGCGCTATATTAGTGCAGTCCATTTACCATTTTAGCCCAGGCCCGGGACAAGATGATCTCGCGATTTTTGGGTGGATATGAAAACTATCCTCCTTTTAGTTTTTAGCTGTGCCCCTGTGTAGAAGTAACCTGACATGCGCCAGATGATTTGTTTCACACAGAGTGAAACAATGTGAGCTTGCGAGATCAGGATGGTCTCACGAGGCTAGCGCAGAAGAAAAAAAAAGAAAGAAAAAAAAGAAAACGAATATTGAAACTAATAAAAACTTAACAAAACTAAGCATTTTCAAAAAATTAAAACTTAACTAGCAAACCTGCTTTAAAAATGAATTAAAACTTAAATTAAATTGAAAACAAAAAGTTAAAATTAAATAAAAATAAAAACTAATGAAAAATGCTAAACTATAATAATCTTGGTTCATAGGGATGCACGGCTGACTGTGTTTACCAACGGCGAGTTGGAACTGAACCTGCAGAGCTGATTTTTAAGAGCTCTCTTGACCGCACTCATGCCTTTGTTCCATTTCCACCACATACGCTCTGGAACAAGGCCTCCAGTCCTGGGAAACAATCCACCCCCATCCTATCTGCCTCTCCCCTGACCAGGGTGTGGCTGGTTAGACCAGGGTTTGGCTGGTTAGACCAGGTTTGGCTGGCTGGGTAGACCAGGGTTTGGCTGGTTGGTTGGGTAGACCAGGGTGTGGGTGGGTAGACCAGGGTTTGGCTGGCTGGGTAGACCAGGGTTTGGCTGGCTGGGTAGACCAGGGTTTGGCTGGCTGGGTAGACCAGGGTGTGGGTGGGTCGACCAGGGTTTGGCTGGCTGGGTAGACCAGGGTATGGGTGGATAGACCAGGGTGTGGGTGGGTAGACCAGGGTGTGGGTGGATAGACCAGGGTGTGGGTGGATAGACCAGGGTGTGGGTGGGTAGACCAGGGTGTGGGTGGGTAGACCAGGGTGCAGGGCTGTACAGACTAACAGCCTGTTCTCTCACTTGTCTGGCCTCTGGCCTCTGGCCTCAAAGGTTTGGGAGAGGCTCCGGTGAAGGTAGCAAATAAGCTCAGCCTACCTTGTACCTCCCTCTCTCTCTCTCTCTGTCTCTGTCTGTCCTTCTCTCTCTCTCTGCCCCTGGTTATCTGAGCTATTTTGTGGCTGCTGGAGCCAGCCAGGTTAAGCGAAATATGTAGCTCAAGGCTACTGTGGTGTGTGGCATGTTGAACGTGTGTGTGTGTGTCTGTGTGCGCGCGTGTGTGTAATTATGTGTGTGTTGTTGCATTTATTCATGTATGCATGCATGCGACAATAAATACTACTGCCGGAAGAGACCAGAGACGGAGAGACCAGAGACGGAGAGACCAGAGACGGAGAGAGCAGGGGGGTGGAGATGAGCAGGTGTTTCTCCACGCAGGGATGAAGCCTCATGCTGGGACAGTTCACCGCCCCAGCCCGCCATCCATCTGGCGTCTTGTCTCTCCCAGTCTCCCTGTCTGTCTCCCCCAACCTCCCTGTCTGTCTCCCCCAGTCTCCCTGTCTGTCTCCCCCAGTCTTCCTGTCTGTTTCCCCCAGACTCCCTGTCTGTTTCCCCCGGTCTCCCTGTCTGTCTCCCCCAGTCTCCCTGTCTGTCTCCCCCGGTCTCCCTGTCTGTCTCCCCCAGTCTCCCTGTCTGTTTCCCCCAGACTCCCTGTCTGTCTCCCCCAGTCTCCCTGTCTGTCTCCCCAACCTCCCTGTCTGTCGGTAGTTAGTCTCCCTGTCTGTCTCCCCCAACCTCCCTGTCTGTCTCTCCCAGTCTCCCTGTCTGTCTCCCCCAACCTCCCTGTCTGTCTCTCCCAGTCTCCCTGTCTGTCTCCCAAAGTCTCCCTGTCTGTCTCTCCCAGTCTCCCTGTCTGTCTCCCCCAACTTCCCTGTCTGTCTCTCCCAGTCTCCCTGTCTGTCTCCCCCAGCCTCCCTGTCTGTCGGTAGTTAGTCTCCCTGTCAGGTGACTCTGGCCTGCTGTGTGGGTGGGAGGGACTGATGAAGCCAGCTGCAGGAGTGGCTCTCCCTGCAGGTTCACTGTAGCGCCGTGTGACACTTCTGGTTGTCCTGGCTGCGGCGAGATTGTTATCTCCTTCTGTTGCATGCTGGCAAACAGTAGGGCGGGAAGGGCGGCACGGGGACTTCAGAGAGCGGAACAATAGGTAACCTGCTACAGATGGGATGGCCGCACTAAAAACACAGCATGTTTTATTTAGGCTATACCATTTGGGGGGGGGGGGATCATCCCCTTCAGATTTAGCTCAGCTACTTTGGGTCTTAATTTATTATGTGTGCGAGAAGAGGCCGTGAAAGCTGTATCCAATCATGCTTTGTCACTCCCAGTCGCCGGCTTCTCCCAGCCCCATCCCCCCCATTCAAAGGCAGAGCCCGGGACTCTGTAAAGAGATAACAAAGCCCCAAAGGTCCCTCCCCACCACAGAATCCCCACAATAGATGGTTCATTCACACCCACCTGCTTTCACAATGCGCACTGGGGTCAGTGTGGAGCACCCAGATGGCACACCGTGTCAGTCGCTCAGAAATAGGCCTACAGCGCTCTGAAAACCCCACACTACAAACCGTGACGATGTGCGCAAAAATATCTCCACACACGTGGGCTACTCCGGGTGAATCTTTTGCAGTGTCTGTTTTGATTGTCTGATTGACCGGGTAGGGCTGATGAGAAGCCCCTTATAAGTCAGCATTCCCTTATCCCATTGAGTTGGCATCATAGCACGCACACACACAAACACACACAAACAGAGAGGGAGAGAGAGAGAGAGAATTGGATAGTCTTAATTTCTTCTTTCTAATTACGCCTTTTATTCAGCAATAGCTATAGGCTCAAATGCAGACCTATATTTATAGGCCTTCAACATTATGCTCTAAAAAGTTGGTGAGATTCATCCAGACGTAGGTCTATGGCTCCAGAATAGAACTGATCAATAGAACTAATCAATAGGCTATGGCAAAGAGCAATTACTGCGAAGTCGAGAAGAGTCAATTATTTGAAAACACTCGTTTCGAGACACATTTCAGCTTACCAGATGTGAGGGTGGATGAGCAACTCCAGTGAGAGTCTGAGATTGTCGCCTCTGATTCTGTGCATGCCTCCCATAGCGACAAAGAAAACCGATCTGCAGTTACCCAAGCGGGGCTCAATAACGCAACGATGTCCAAACACAATGCTAGGAACACGCAAAGTAAAGCGATTAACTTGAACGGTCGGAAAACGTACACTTCATTCACAGACATATTTTCATAATCAGTTCACCAACGAAATCCAGCGAGAGTTGGCTAGCCGATGCGTTCCTTCCACTAGGTCTGAAAGTTCTGAATCGTCTAGGCTGCAGCTAGTTGGTCAGCTATGGGGATGGATGGAGTGAACCAACACACACCCCGCGTCTGAGGGGCGCCCGTGCGCCCCCGTCTGGTCAGATAGTCGGAGCATCCCGTTGTAACCATGATTGAAACCCTCTGTATTATTAGTGCAAGGAGCCAAACTCATTAAACCAGGCCAGGTCCAGCCTGGCCTATGTGCGTGGCTGGCTTGTTTCTGTTCAGGATGGTAGGACGGAAGCTAGTCATGCCACTGCAATAGCTGTGAATTGAAATGACATGAAAGAATGTCTGATAAATTAAGATAGGTCTTGTCGCCTGGACACATCAGTTCCAATGCTTCCAATGCTAATCCAGCACAATAAGAGCGGGAAAGCCAATTATATCATGAGCTCACAACAACTAGCAGCAGCTTCCATAACATTAATGGTAGCGGTCAGTGGCTAAGGCAGTTACACTGATGATTTCTGTATCATTAGCTATTTTGCTGCAATTGGTTCAACTTCTGTTTTTGGACAAAGGTAAGGGATAAACCCAGATAACACAAGGCTAGCAGACCTACAGCGGGTCCCCGATGGACGAGTTGGCGGACCTCCGGCAGAATATAACACAAGGCTAACGGACCTACAGCGGGTCCACGATGGACGAGCCGGCGGACCTCCAGCCAAATCCACGGGCGGACCTCCGGGCCAAATCCGCTGGCGGGTTCTTGGCCATTTGCACATTGAATAATCCTCTGGCGGATTATTAGCATCAGGGACAGCGGTCCGCTAGTAATCCGAAATGCTCCCGCTATTGCTCCACCACCATTCCACCGGTAGTTTATTGTCTATATGCTAGGCCCATTGGCCCTACGCTTATCGATTTCTATTGATAAATTAACTTACTCTGAACATTTTTGGGTAACCCTTCCTTTCATAGTCCCCCAATTACTAAACATTTACCTGGTAAATACATGCAAATTATAGCCTAATATATAATGGGTAATTACTGAAACACCTCTACTGTAGGTATAATTTCAAAACAGGAGTATTTCAAATGTTCAATTACTGCACATAAATTAAATTACTAACATAGCACCACCAGGTAACCACATTTTTACATAATTTCTATAACATCCAGTGACAAACACAAATGACAAATCACAATGATCATATTTATTAAAATGCTTTTAATTATATTAATTATAACTGGATCCACTCAGGAATCTGGGAGTGGGACCGAGAACAGGAGGAGCAGAAAACAAAACACAGAGTTGCATACACAGAGAAGCATAACAGTAAGCATATCAATGGGACTTGTAATTGGTCAGTTAATTCAACTGCAAAACAGACTGTACATTTCCTTAAAAATGTTTTTGTTCCCATGGGATCTCTCCCATCCGTCAGAAAAAAGGGGACAGAGAGGAGAGGAAAAAAGGTTGTGGCTAAAGTTAGGAATTAAACAGGTTCGTCCTCAACCAGAGATTGAACCCCTGATCTCCCACATGGGAGTCGGACGCTAAATCCACTACACTACAGAGGAATTTGAATGTGTGGGATGTCATAGTGTATTTATTTTTGGTCTACTGGGACTACTGCCTCTTGTGGTGCCAACAGAGAAATGCAGGTCAACAGGTGAACGGAGTAAGGGAGGGAGGGAGGGATTGATAACCAGACAAACGCTATCTATGGTGCGCTGACTTACAGCCACGCACAAAAAAACAACAATATAACAAAAAGTGGAATATGCTACTGTAAATCCAAATGGATGTTGTTGTTTTTAACACTGGTCAAATGAACATTAAAACCATTAGCAATTATGTTGATTACTGACCAACTAGGCAAATAAAGAGGGTATTTTCACTTAACTAAATGCCAATAGTCCTGATGGGGCAATGAACCATTTTCAGTAGCTAGGCCTACAGTACATCTGCCTCATTGAGTCTATAATTTAATGGAAACACTTTCATTAGATGTTCTTGGTTGTCTGTGATTAAAACCATTTTATTTTTCACATCGACTCTCAAGTAGTAGGCGATGATGTTTGTCAGGACTCTGTGCTGGCTGATTGATGGTGAATCAATTGTAGACTATTAGGCTATTGTAAAAAGAAATAGGCTGAACAAGAACATGCATCGAATCTTCGACCAACACCACCAGCCATACGCTCTGGATGTGGAAGAGAGAGCATGTGTCCGGAGATGGATTATAGGAGGAGGATGCAAGGTCACTGCTTCTTTCATAAATTGTTAAAAGCCGTCGTCGACTGGTAGAAACGCGGTCACGGCAGCGCGCAAAATAGCCTAAACTCAGATTTTTAAAATTTATTTTTTATGGCCAATCCTTTTTCCTTATTACATAAAATAAGAGTAGCAGCGGCCATTCTTAAATTTGCCTGCCACCAATCTTTGGATCTACTTTCTAATGTTGAGAGTATTTCGTCAGTGCCCACAGCAGCTGCGTGGTTGTCCTAAATCAAGAAAGCGCGTCGCGCTCTTCAAGCGTGACGGGGAGATCTAGCGCGCGTCGCAAAATAACCGTGGATCTTTGAAATCTCGGGCTGGCCATCAGACACAACGGGGGAAGTTGTGCGGATATTAGACTATGCAATGCATGGATTGAATCTAATTCGTTTCATTCAATACTGACAGCAACATTTCAATAACGGCGCTACAGGGATAACCATGTTGGACGAGCAGATAATCTGGAGGAACTTTCTCACCCCATTCCCCGAAACCCATTCGAAGCCCGGATTCAATTCCAGCTACCAGCACATCTGGACGACTACTGTCGCACAAGTAGGACGCCAAGACCCAAAGCTACCAAGTTTATCTACATATCTGGGACTTTTTGTATGTTTGCTGTTGTTCTTGCTCGCCTTGATTATCGTGATGCTTTACCGAATGAAACACACCATTGCGCCGTTGCCATCGGACATTGAGAGCGCGGGTCACACGGAGATGTTCCCAGTGGTCGAACTAACGGAACCCACTCAGGTTTAGGCTAAGGGACGTTGAATAGGCTAGTGATAAAGAAGAACGTCATCTGGAATCCTGCTGTTCATCGTGACGGTTCTTAATCTCATAACCCAGGTGATGATCCAGATGTTCCTGATGTGTGCACCTGCACCAGTCTGTTATGACACAGACGCGATGTCATGATGAGATTATAAATGCCATAAATAATGTTCCACCCTGCTCATATCCAACGTCTTAGCATTTAAGACTCTTTTTATTTTAGTTATTTATTTGTTTATTTATTTGTTTTTTGTGTTTGTTTTTTGTTTTTTACAGTGGTAGACTAGTGGTAGGTAGTGGTAGCCTAAGCCTACAATATGAATAAATCAAGTCCCACATATATACACTGTCAAGTGCCAAGTTAACATGATATAGTCAGTGAAGCGCACCAAATTCATAACTAAATACATATTTGCTGTTTTTGTTTCAAATAATGAACCCAAACATTTAGAAATAGAAAAAACATGAACATGTAGCTATGAATATTCATTATGATCAATAACATTATTGAAAATGACTGGTGGTTCTGACATCATGAATTAAGGCAGGCGTTGGCTGCATCTTATTGAAGTGCAGTTTCTTTCTTCATGTTTTAATTAAATGCTTAATTAAAGCTATGTCAGGGGATTAATGCTAAATTATTCCTGTAGCACAGATGTGTCTGAGGAGATGAGTGTGGGCCAATGGACCCAAGCTCTGTGCTCAGGAGTACCTTGGAGCTGATTGGGACAGAGTGCCTGTGACCTTCTTGAGATGAAAGCACTTTCTCCCATATTATCTGCATAAACAGCAGTGCTTGTGCAACACAGGGGTGATTCAGCAGGCCTACCATACCGTATGTAACCAGTGGGAAGAAGATTGGAGAGAGGGAGGGAGCTACCTCATCTGGGTCACTACACAGCTGGAGATAAGGTATAAATGGATATTAAGATCCGGTTTGGCTGAGATTCTGTCTAACAGTTTAGCCTGGTTTCTCTAAGACACTTCAGACACATGGAATGTGCCTTCTTGGATGCACTACACTTACTACCTGTACTCATGTCATCTGTGTGGTTCCAGCTATTCTGATGAGTATACCTCTGTTGTGTTGACCAACACTGGTGAATCTTCTTTTTCAGAAACATCTAGATTCCTTGCCCCTGCATATGTATGCATTGTCTATCCGTAATTAGTCCACCATAGTCAGAAATGTTGATGCTGTTTCGTAACCTTGCTGGCTTTTTATCACCTAAATGTGTCATTGTAAATAGTAAAATTATGTCAGATGCTACTCAGTTCTTTTCATGACTGAACTGACTCAATTCTCTTCATCTCTTTCTAAATTAAATAATTTATTGTGTAAATGTAACCTGGAAAATTGTCTATTTTGAATCTATTCCATCTGACCTAGCTGAGGTCCAGCTGAGCCTTGCAGTGGGACAGCCTCTCAGTCTGCAGCAGCATGGAAAGTCAGAGTTTAGGGTTCTGCTCTACCCAGCCACCCCACCTCAGCTCTGTTTACTGAGGAGGCTGTTTGCCTCTGTACTCCCCAGCTCTGTCAGTGATTACTGCTCCTTCTCTTTGGCCCTGCAGAGACCCTGGCATCATCACTCATGATGGGGGTGTGAAGTCCTGTCATTAGTAGGACATCACAGATCCTTACATCTATGAGTTAAAGGGGATGAACACCCTCAACATTCGATGAGTTAAAGGGGATGAACGCCCTCAACATTTGATGAGTTAAAGGGGATGAACACCCTCAGCATTCAACATTCTATGAGTTAAATGGGATGAACACCCTCAGCATTCAATGAGTTAAAGGGGATGAACACTCAGCATTCAATGAGTTAAAGGGGATGAACACCCTCAGCATTCAATGAGTTAAAGGGGATGAACACCCTCAGCATTCTATGAGTTAAAGGGGATGAACACCCTCAACATTCTATGAGTTAAAGGGGATGAACACCCTCAACATTCTATGAGTTAAAGGGGATGGACACTCAGCATTCTATGCGTTAAAGGGGATGAACACCCTCAACATTCTATGAGTTAAAGGGAACACCCTCAGCATTCTATGAGTTAAAGGGGATGAACACCCTCAGCATTCTGAGTTAAAGGGGATGAACACCCTCAACATTCTATGAGTTAAAGGGGATGAACACCCTCAACATTCTATGAGTTAAAGGGGATGAACACTCTCAGCATTCTATGAGTTAAAGGGGATGGACACTCAGCATTCTATTAGTTAAAGGGGATGAACACTCAGCATTCTATGAGTTAAAGGGGATGAACACTCAGCATTCTATGCGGGATGAACACCCTCAACATTCTATGAGTTAAAGGGGATGAACACCCTCAACATTCTATGAGTTAAAGGGGATGAACACACGCAGCATGTTGTAAGTGACTCCATCCTCAGCCACTCCATCAGCTGTAATGACACTCAGTCAAAGTAACTGATTGCTGCTGTCAGCTCCTGTGTGTAGGAATGTTTCCCTTCACGTTATTACAAGGGAAAGTAAGACCATGAAAAAAATATCTCTGTCATCTCATCTTCTCTGTATAGTGACACATTTGGCGTCTATGTATGTATAGCATCCACGATTATCTCGACAACTGGCCAATGCGTAAAGATGACATTCAGCAGGTGTATCAGGTACCAAGAATGTGCAGTGTCGCCTGTGAAGTTCTTCGGATCAGTGGTTCTCAACAGGTGCAGTACGGTAAAAAGTAGTTCCACACGGCAGGATTCTCAACTCTCTAAAAGGGTCCATGCCATCAAAAATGCAGATATAGATAGATAGATAGATAGATAGATAGATAGATAGATAGATAGATAGATAGATAGATAGATAGATAGATAGATAGATAGATAGATAGATAGATAGATAGATAGATAGATAGATAGAAAGAAAGAAAGTGAAAATTCCACCAACCCTTCTCTTCATTCAAGGTGTAGATTGATGGATGGTTGGGTGGATGAATGGGATTATGCACTCCGGAGTTCATCTCTCTTATTCTTAGCTTTTTAGTGTGCCCGTCTGGTAGACAGAGAGATGTTATTCAGAGCCTCCACCAGGGGGCACCAGTGCAGCGATAGAAGGCTCCAATATAGATTTTTTGCATGCTGCACGTACAAGGTATATTGTATTTTTTATTAATCAATTGTCAAATGAAACTACTACTAGTCCAGAATAAATACTCATCCACATGATGTGATCATGAGCAACAAGTTGATGATGAAAATGATTCACTCTTTTATTACGACTGGTTTGCTGTTGACCATGGCCCTATGTGAGTATATTCACCTGAGAAAAGTGACTAACATTTTGGTCCAAACATAACCATGGAGCAGATCATGAAGGTGACACAGTCATGGATTGCCTCTCCCTAACAATGGGAGAAAGAGGCAAGTTGCATACAAGCTCTCAAACTCGCCACCAGATGGTATCTCAGCATCAAAGTTCACTGGTGATGCTTTGTCCGTCTGAATATCATCTGGAGTTCACAACCTTTCACCAGTTTTAAAAACAACTCGGATCATCTAAATTAAATTTAATCACATTTTATATTTAGCTATTTTTGTGCAAAATCCAAAGCAAAATGCTTTGACAGGAAAATAATAAGGAACCTGAAAATACAGAGTAGGCCTAATTCCCGTTCTTCTATGGATGTCAATATGAAACAGACCAGGTCGATAGGTTCTTCCTTTGGAGTTTCAATGACAATTTTAGTTCAGATGTCTACATTGAACAACAATGGCTGTCCTCCCTATTTGACCCTCTCTCACAGTTAGTCGTGCCCTGAGTTTTTCAGGACACCTCATTCAGCCTTTGTGTTTCCCTCCTGTGAAACATGGAGAGGGTTTACCGTTCCCAACCCAGTTGTGGCTGGACTGACCTGTTTGATTCACCAGGTCACACGGCTACTGGTTCAGTGTCCACTGTTGTCTACGGTTTCCTGTCCAACAGGGTCTTCACTGATATTTTGAGGGCACGACTGCTGTTCAAAGAGCAATGGCATTGTGTATCCACGCATTGACTGCTATCTACATTGCTATCTACACTGTGTCCACACAATGTAGATACCTATTTGACCAAAACCTTTGTACTCAGCTCCTCTTTGTGAAACACAGGATGAATAGACATTCTCTTCCAGTTAAGCTAGTCTGCTGGGTGAAGGGAGGTTTTGTGTGCTGTATAATCCCCCCACCTACTGGCCCTACAACAGAATTTAATATATTCATGTGTTATCATTATATGTCATAATTTGGAGTAAATATGATATTAGTGGTCCTCATACAGCTGGCAGCCTGCTGTGGTGAATCCTCTTCCTAACGCTTCTTCATGGATGGTTGAGATTAGCGGGCAGAGGCACAGATAACAATGGGGCACCAACTCTGTTCCACAGTAATAACAGGGTACGCTGTGGACTGTTGTTTGGCATCTGAAGTGGAGGAGACATTTGGCTTTGTTGGGTCCAAATGCCAGGGCTTCAGATTTTTTTCCAGTAATATTTATGGAGCAAGGCCCACGCTGGCACACAACATGTAGAATGTTCTTTTCGATTGACTGAGCATGTGCATTTGAGAGCCTGAGCGATGCAGTGCTGTATCTTGTCCAGCTATTCTGAATTGAAGTATGTGAGCTGGCATGTGTTCAGAACTTCATGTCATCTAGAGAAAAAATTTGACCTCAATCAGGTAATGAACGACAAGAGCCTCAGTGCTGCCTCTACTTATGACCTAGGGGATCCTTCTAAATAAACAAATAAATGACGTAGACAAGGGGCAGGTTTGAATATCAGTATATTAGACAGTACATTCATTAGAAACTGGAAGCTGAAGAGTTTAGTCTTCCTCCAGATCCTGATTTAGTTTAATTCTACCCTCCAAACCTGTTCTCTGTGTCTAAATTAGAGGCTTTCACTGGGCCTGACATTCAGTTTGTTAAATGAGTGTTGCCGACTAGTGCCACCCACCCAGCTCTGTCTTAATGTCAGTGCCAGGATGTGAGCTGGACAGCAGGGCTGGGGGCTCCCGTCTCAGGCCCCCCCACAGACTCTCTGAGTTCCACTCCCGTTTGAAACCCCTCCTCCCCCGAGAGCATGGAGCTGTGTGCTGTCATCCCTCTCTATAAAAACCCCCTCATTACAGAACCCACTAAGGAGACCGGGCTACTTGTTACTCTGCACAAAAGGTAGCTGGCTGTGGTAACCATAGTGATCTGAGCGGACATGCAGGTCATGTCTTACTCTTCTGAGCGTTCCGCGTTCTGCCCCTGCCTCCGGACCGACCCACCAAACCACCCTCCTGCCCCTGCCTCCGGACCGACCCACCAAACCACCCTCCTGCCCCTGCCTCCGGACCGACCCACCAAACCACCCTCCTGCCCCTGCCTCCGGACCGACCCACCAAACCACCCTCCTGCCCCTGCCTCCGGACCGACCCACCAAACCACCCTCCTGCCCCTGCCTCCGGACCGACCCACCAAACCACCCTCCTGCCCCTGCCTCCGGACCGACCCACCAAACCACCCTCCTGCCCCTGCCTCCGGACCGACCCACCAAACCACCCTCCTGCCCCTGCCTCCGGACCGACCCACCAAACCACCCTCCTGTCTCCTTTCATCTGAGACATTTTAAATAATAGACATCGTGGTCTTCAGATCCCATGCCACAGTCTCCGGTCTCCACATAGGGTGACTGTCAAACAGCCTGCTTCAGCCATCTCTCAGTAGATAAGATAAGATAAGATAAGATAAGATAAGATAAGATAAAATAAAATAAGATCAAATAAGATCAAGTAAGATCAAATAAGATCATATTTATTGATGATTTATAACAGAAGCTGAGCTTTAATAATCCTGTAGAATATATACAGTACATACAATCTGTATAGATTTTATACTACTATACATATATACATAAATACATGCACACATGCACAGCGCAGAGGCGCGCAGGAACACTCAGGCACTGTTATCTTCAGATGGGCGCTGGCACAAAGGAATGCCTGAACCGCTCTGTTTAGGGAAATTAACCAACAATAAGAAGAGCTGTCTGGTACAGTATGTCCTGAATGCATGTCTTTCATCGAACTGTTGTTTTCTCCAGTAAGAAGGAGGAGTGGGAGGAGGAGGAGGAGGAGGAGGAGGAGAGCGCTTTGCCAAGGCAGAGAAGCAGACTGAACCTGCTGTGATCTCGCTGTCCTCAGTTGCTGGACCAGAGAGAGAGAGAGGCTCTATTCTGGGGTCTCACATCTGTTGGACCTCCTCCAGTGTCCAAGATGGCCGCTCAGGCACTGACAGGCAGGACCCTGACAATGAATATGTCTATCACCTGGCAAGGCTTCAATATCGCACACTCACACATACTGTATGAGTGAGTGCATGCGAAAACACACACAAACACACACATACACACAGCACATACCACACACAAATACAGACACAGACACATACACACACACACACACACACACACCACACAAACACTCAGACACACAAACACACACACACACACTCAATACACCACATACAACACACATAAACACTCACACACACACACACACACACACACACACACATACACGCACACACCCCATACAACAGACAGACACACACACACACACACACAAACAAACATGTGTTAAGATGAGATACAGTGAGTATTTGTAAGGGAAAGAAAACAACACCCCACTATAGACGCATGGTGACTCATCATCCTGAGCGCTAGTGTTCCTCCTGGTTTCCGGGCGACGAGACTGAGCTCATCTCCAGCCCCGGGTCTGCGCCGCCGCCGCCGCCATGAATGGATCCGTCATGACTAATTCATAGCTACTCAGAGGATCATCATCAACAGGAAACGCTCCCTCTCCCCAGCTTACATCACATCCTGTCCAGGCTGTAGGTTGAAAGGACGGCGGCGGCGTGTCACGGAGCCTGCAGGTCAGACCCTCGGCGGCGTGATATCATCGATCGCTCTGCAGGAGTGCTGAGCTGAGCGAGAGGAGGGAGACGGATGGCCCTGTTAAACCGTGGCGCAGCAGAGGGAGAGGTTCTCTCACGGCGCCAATCAGCCGCCATCAGCTCATCTGGTCAGTCCTCGGTGAGTTGACTAACACAGTCACTAAAAAGTCAATCAATAAGTCACATCTGAGCCCTGCAGCTGACGACAGAGAGTCATTATCAATACTTATAGACTGGGGACTGGTCTGTGCTGTGTAGTGGTGTTGAACGTGCGTGCGGTTCGTAGGCTGAATTTGCCGCTATTAACTGTTAGTCTCACCACTGATTTCCCTGTGGGCAGAGAGCCTGCATGTCCATGGTCTGGACATCTGTCCACTGGGAGATCAGCATCTGTGATACATCGAAACGCAGCGGTTTCACCAACATTCAAATAGGGCAGGAGATTTACATCACGTAACATTGAACAAAAGAGAAGTGTCCGGTAAGGAAATCGATCCTTTGCTTTCCCTACTAGGGATGAATCCCGGATGAGAGAGGAGAGCGGTTAGTGGGACCGGTTCTGGGGGATCCACCACACCAGCTTGATGAAATTCAACTCCTCCTTCCTCTCTCCTCACCAGGTGGTCTAAGCTGTGGCCCCGCCCCCTGAGGTCCGGCAACCTGGACCGTCGCTGTCTCTGCCGGGGACGTCTGCCTGTGACAGCTCATCCGTTTGCGTCCTCGTCCACCCATCATCATGGCAGCCCCCCGCCCACCACCAAGCCCCTCCCCCTCTTGAAAGCTCCGCGCCCTCGCTTCATGTTTCTCTAAAACACCAGCTGTGAGCTTCTCTGTGTTCCTTATGTCACTCTTCCCATCTCTCTCTCTCTCGCTCTCTCTCTCTCTCTCTCTCTCTCTCTCTCTCTCTCTCTCCGCCAGATGAACACAACCACTCTGGCGTTGCCTCCCTCCTGTCTTGTGTGGTCGTTACTATTCCTCTGTACAAGATATACACCTCACTGCTGGTCACCTTCAGTCAGTAATGTGAAATTAGGATACATTTTATGAAAAGCAGTCGGTTGGGTTGACTTTTATAGAAATACTTTGGGTATAATACGCAGGGCATCAGAGACATACGAACGAGCTGAACCACACAACAGCTTTTGAAAAAAAAGGCTCAGGGTGTGTTCGATTTGGCAGCAGCATTGTGTGACGTAACGCCCTACTGAGTGGCTGATGTCCAAATGTACCCCCCCACTTCATATGCCCCTTCCTGGCACCAAATGTGCCCCTGCCCTGCCCACCCGGCCCCCTCCTCTGAGCAGTGGGCAGCAGTGGGCAGTAGCTCTGCCCTGACAGCTGAGAGGGTGGTGGGGAGGCAGCGGTCAGACTGAATTAGAGTTATGTGTGTCATGCACAGGAGAGGCTCCAGAATGCAGCAACAGCTGAGTCCAGAAGTGGGGCTTTTAAGCCCCGAAGGGAGGGGACCGTTCAAAATGAGAGTGACCTCCTATTGCAGCTTTTCAGAGTAGTTAAACTAACATTGGAGGTTTGGTGACTAACCAGAGGATGGGACACCCTAGCTCCTCCACCTGTGTTTTTCAAGTCCCTAAAGTAAAACCGCTCACACACAACTGAGAAGTGGGGCACACACTCCGCACTCTAAGAGCCAGAATAAAGAGTGTATTGGAAGCAGTCTACCGCCCCCCCCCCCCCACACACACACCCCTGTGCAACAGCAGAACCAAGAGGATGACATACTGTATTACACTGCAGTGCCACAGTGTCACACGGGCAGATGGGTGGTTTCTGTGGAGAGAGGAGGCCAAGGCCACAGGCCATCACTATCCATCCCCATGTAAAACACGGCTCACATTAGAACGGATCTCCAGAGAAGGTCGTAGAGGGCAGCTCTTTGTAAAATATGTTGGTAGTCTATCACCAACTTTGACCGTTTGACAAACGGAGCTGCTCTATACCCACCCCAAAAGTCACTGTTCCATTGCCACATTAGAGTTCGGGGAGTCTGTGTGGTTTCAGTCATTGTACTCCGACATGACGCTTCCCTTCTGACACACTTAGTGAGTCATGGGAGCCGTGCGGCTCAGCTGGTAAGGAGGTACTCCGGGTGTCCGGTTTCATCCTCCGGCTCACCTGAACCTCGTATGACACCACCCCTCCTGCGCCGTCCTGACAAGAGGTGCGAGTGAAATCAACACCGCGCCACTATGACGGAAGCAGACTTTCATTTTGCGATAGTCCATAGTAAACAAATATGCAGTATGACATCAACAATATCAAATTGTATAACTCAGCTGGACAGCGTCCTGTGGAAGTGATCTGTTGGTGTAGCGGTGTTATTGAAGCTGATGGTGGCCTTGTGAGGTTTGTGTTGGTTTGATATCACATTACTCCTCCCATTGAGCGCAGGATGAGGTAGCTTATGTTGATAAGCCAGAGGTCTTCACAAACCCTAACTCTAAACCCTAAACCCCCCACCCTTCACAAAGGCAAACCAGGTAAGCCAGATGCCGGCACTGAGGGTCTCAGGCTCTTGTTTGCACTCCCCAAAGAGTGGCAGGATCAAAGTGTCATGTGTGATTAGACTCAAGGAGTTGCATTGTCTCAGTTGATTTAATAATCAATGATAACACACACACATGGGCGTGCGCACACACACACACACACACACACACACACACACACACACACACACACACACACACACACACACACACACCAGCATAACAAGAACTGAGCACTACAGGAACTCTACCATCCCCTATTTGACCATGCTTAATGAAAATGTATAACTTGATACCCCTCCTTTTAAGTTATGTTTAGCTTAATTGTTGATTACTGTACTGTATTTTCTACTGTTTATCTGTATTGTATTTTAAAATTGTAATAGGACATATAATTCATCCTGTGTGAACATGATGCAAGTTGTCCTAATAAAACTCAAACTCAAACACACACACACACACTAAAACGGGGGTAAGTAGTGCGTGTGTATTATCCACACCTCCACACACTGGTGCATAGCCAGCAGTTAGGGGAGAAGAGATGAGCCGTGCTTCCATTCCTCCTCCTATCTGGAAGGACATCGGCCCCTAGTCCTCCCCCCTCTCAGTCTGGCCCCTAACCCTCCCCCCTCTCAGTCTGGCCCCTAGCTCTCCCCCCTCTCAGTCTGGCCCCTAGCTCTCCCCCCTCTCAGTCTGGCCCCTAGCTCTCCCCCCTCTCAGTCTGGCCCCTAACCCTCCCCCTCAGTCTGGACGTTTATCTGATGAAGGGATTTTATCCGCTGCTGCCAACTTCTGCACAGACACGCAGTCTCTCTCTCTCTCTCTCTCTCTCTCTCTCTCTCTCACACACACACGCACACACGTGCACACACGCACACACATAAATGTTAATTTAATCCCTAATGCAAATAAGGTAGCGTAATAACAATGTCACAAAGAAAAGTGAAAATGACATAAATCTAATATCGAAATTCAATCTACCTATTTTGTATGCTTCCAAGACAAACCCTTTTGTGAATAGCAGGGCAGGGTTTACGTCATCCTTTCTGAGAAAAAAAAATCCCCAAATACCGGTCCATGCCATTGCCATGCTGAAGGGCGGATTCAAAAATTGATGTCGGCTTTAGGACCCAGCAGTGCTGCCGGTCAGGTAGGCACGGCTCGTGGACTGAGGGAAGCAGACAAAGGCAGAGAGCTCGTGCCGCTATCCTGCAGCATCCACACCCACCCGCTCCACTCCACGCTCCCGCACGGGTGAGTAGGTCATCTTCACAAGACTCCACGTTATGGAATAAGAATTTAACTAGTAAAAATGTATCACATCAGTATTTGAAATCCGTTATTGATGATTTGTTGCCGTTGTTGGCGTTTTGAAGAGTGTTGAAAATGTCTTTAGGAGTATTTATGTCAGTTAAATAAGCAGGTGGTGTAATAGGGGGCGTACCCGTTATAATTGTCAAAAATGTTGTACAGTGGACCTGACGACCTGCTCTTAGCGCCCTCTGTTACACGAAAACGGTAAAAGCAGTTATCAGAAACTTTTTTCCTCTTGAATATGACTTAAAAGCAGCTCAGACTAAGTGTGACATCAGATTACAGAGACCAGCGCTAATCGGGGCGGCAGGGCAGAATAGACATTATTTGATGCCGGCCACTGCTACGCAGGCTGGATAGTCAAGGGGCTCTTCTATGGGCGTCTGAAGCAGTGACGCAGACCCAGCCTCAGATCTGTGGTTGCAGTTGGACATGCCTTTCTATCCTGATGTAGGCTACACCACTTCTGTATGCAGGCAATGGGGACGTCCCTGAATGTGCCTGCCTGTCTGAGCAAGAGAATGGGTTTTTAAGTATATTACAGGCTATTGGAAGAATAGACTATGTCTCTTGTCTTGAGTTAAATTATTAACTGTGATAGGCTGCCTGTTGGTAGAATAATCAATAATTGTTGATACTTAATTAGCCATGTTTTTTTTTTCTTTCGTTGCTTTTGTAATTTGTTTGTTATTGATTGTTGTTACTTATCTACCTGATTGCATTTTTATCCTGACATTGTAAAGCATTTTGTAACTTTGTTTTGAAAAGCGCTTTATAAATAAAGTTTATTATTATTATTATTATTATTATTATTATAGCTTATCTATGGGGCACGCCCATAATAGACCAATAATCACTACTCTCATATATTATTGATAGTCTTAATGCTTGTAAAGTTGTTTTACACTTCTCTATGGTATGATGAGGTAGTAGAGGATGAATTAGTAGTAGTAGTAGTAGTAGTAATAGTACTAGTAGTAATAGTTTGTAGCAGTAGTGTGGTGATGGCAGTGGCAGCATCTCTGAGACAATGGGCTGTCCTGGCTAACGCACCTGGGAAGGGCTGGGGATGGCGTTGTAGCCTCCCGGGGAAGGGTTTGGGGACAATGTGGTACCTGGGAAGGGCTGGGGATGGCGTAGTTTACCGGGGAAGGGTTGGGACAGCAGCTGAACCTCTGCCCGTTAGAGGAGCAGATGGGCCTGGAGCCTGTCAGCTGAGAAGAGCCCATCCCACCCCGGGTCCCACCCCCATGGCCCGTCCCACCCCCCCTCACTGGCTGTCATCAGACTCCATTCAGACCCTAGGTTCAGCAGGGGTGGGGGGGGGGGGCATCCTTGGGGTGGTGACTCTGTGGCCTGGTCTATTCCGTCTTAATGGGGGGACACATATGTGTGTGATTGTGCTGTAGGAGGATTAGAGAAGCAATATAAATCAGCAACGTTTCAGGCCCATTAGGAGCCGCGCATCTCATTGGCCAGCTCTCAAATCAGGGGGCGGTGACACTCTCACACTGCATCCCTGTTTAACCAGCTCGGTTGACAAACCCATAGTGATGAGTCACATTTATTTTGGTTCGTATAGCAGCTGGCCCATGTGTGGGCAGTGTGTGTGTGTGTGTGTGTGTGTGTAGCGGAGGGCTTGTTGGGGTGTGGAGGGGTGCAGGGTCTAGGCTGCTGGATGTCTTTGTTTGGGACCGTCGAGGTGCGGTCTCAGCCACGAGGTGAGGATCTGGTAGCGAGTGTACAGGCTGCTTCAGTCCTCCTCAGTCCCGAGCCTGGACCTCCTCTGGCTCAGATCAGAGATAGGCTGCTTCAGTCCTCCTCAGTCCCGAGCCTGGACCTCCTCTGGCTCAGATCAGAGATAGGCTGCTTCAGTCCTCCTCAGTCCCGAGCCTGGACCTCCTCTGGCTCAGATCAGAGATGTAGACGTCTCAGGCGACGTCTCTGCACTAGGGACCATAACGAACTGGATATCTTCATAACAGCCTGTGCTATCTTATTTATACAAGCCTCTCATCTGTTATCCATGGTGTGGCTTCGTGGGCCCATTAGTGCTACAGCAGTCAGTTGAAACCTCATGTCATTTTCTCACATGATGGTCTTTGTTTTTGCCGGGGGTTGGGACCGCGGGCTGCTCCATGCTGCTCTCTGGAACAGATAATCAGATAAGAGAAATCCAATATCAGCGAAATATAGGGCCAAAAAAGATAACATATCTGATGTGCTATTTAAAAGTTGTTTCAACCACCAGGGCCAATAGTCTGCATAACTAGATGCCATGCTAGTGTGACACAGTCATACACTTTTCACATTGGAAGAGTCTTTGAAGCAATAGATCGAATAGAATAGCCTGTCATGTCAAATGTAGAAATGTATGCACGGACTTCATATTTAGCTGTCAATGCTAACCTGTCAATGGTGTGAGGGCTTTTTAACAATGCCAGCCTGTCCGTCGCGCTCCGATCCCCCAGCGCCAGGCCTGATCCTATTCTTACACGCAGACCTACTTCCGCTACATCTCCCCAGTGAGCGCCTCCACCCTCCTTATCATACAAATAGCACATTAAGAATGAAGAGGACAGACGTGGTCCTGGACAGGATATCAGAGGCCGTCCTGGATGGCGAGCAGAGGGACAGGGTGTGTTCTCTCAGCTGGGGGGTGATGAGGCTAGGGGCGGGGGGCGCTGTTATGTGTTTTGTTTCCTTTTGGCATCTGTCTGCTCTGTACGCTCCAGGCGTGAGATGTGTTGTCAGTGGGGGGGCTGGGGCCACGGGGGGGGGGGGGGGTCTGAGGTCCCGCTGTCGGTTGGAGGAGAGCCTGATCTATCACATGTCATCTGGCCCCTGCAGTGGCCATAGCGACGGTTTAACAGCACAAGACCGTCCTATATCTAATCATAGTGTGTTGTGTGTGTGTGTGTGTGTGTGTGTGTGTGTGTGTGTGTGTGTGTGCGTGTATGGTATGCTTGTGCATTCGTGCATTGACTGGGGGTGGGGCACTGGAAAATGCTTTGTTATTGAACAATAGGTCTGATAAAGGATTGGGTTATTGACGAGTGTTTATTGACCAGAACGGTTTAAGGGAGGACATTTTGGGCAGCTGAGTGAGGGGGGGGGGGGTTGGGGGGAAATTGAAGCGACCATCAGCAGAGGGAGCAGAGCGGGGCCATGCCTACAGCTGATATTGGGCGGTCTCAGGGGACAGTATGTAAATTGCAGCAGATACGGTCTACAGGCAGGGTCTCCTACCAGGCAGGGTCTCCTAGCAGGCAGGGTCTATCAGACCAGGGTGTCGGCGCTGTGAGACAGATGAACTGTAGGAGAGGCTCCTCCTCTGTTGCTGCTAACCTTTCACGTTCACAGTAACATAGCAGAGTATGCTGTATGCTGCAGAGTATGCTGCAGTGGCCATAGCGACGGTTTAACAGCACACGACCGTCCTATATCTAATCATAGTGTGTGTGTGTGTGTGTGTGTGTGTGTGTATGGTATGCTTGTGCATTCGTGCATTGACTGGGGGTGGGGCACTGGAAAATGCTTTGTTATTGAACAATAGGTCTGATAAAGGATTGGGTTATTGACGAGTGTTTATTGACCAGGGCTGAGTTTCCCAGAGGCATCGTAGCGCTACGTTCATCGTAGCGCTACGTTCATCGTAGCGCTATGATGAACGCCATAGCTTACGTTGAACGTAGCGCTACGATGCCTCTGGGAAACTCAGCCCAGAACGGTTTAAGGGAGGACATTTTGGGCAGCTGAGTGAGGGGGGGGGGGGGGGTTGGGAGGAAATTGAAGAGACCATCAGCAGAGGGAGCAGAGCGGGGCCATGCCTACAGCTGATATTGGGCGGTCTCAGGGGACAGTATGTAAATTGCAGCAGATACGGTCTACCAGACAGGGTCTACCAGATAGGGTCTACCAGATAGGGTCTACCAGGTAGGGTCTACCAGGTAGGGTCTCCTAGCAGACAGGGTCTACCAGATAGGGTCTCCTAGCAGACAGGGTCTACCAGATAGGGTCTACCAGATAGGGTCTACCAGGCAGGGTCTACCAGATAGGGTCTACCAGATAGGGTCTACCAGATAGGGTCTCCTAGCAGACAGGGTCTACCAGATAGGGTCTACCAGGCAGGGTCTACCAGATAGGGTCTACCAGGCAGGGTCTCCTAGCAGGCAGGGTCTACCAGGGAGTGTCTACCAGACAGGGTATTCTAGCAGGCAGGGTCTCCTAGCAGGCAGGATCTCCTACGAGGCAGGGTCTCCTAGCAGGCAGGGTCTACCAGACCAGGGTGTCGGCGCTGTGAGACAGATGTACTGTAGGAGAGGAACCTTTCACGTTCACAGTAACATAGCAGAGTATGACAGCACAGTACAGCAGAGCGCAGTAGAGCAAAGCACAGTAGAGCAGAGCAGAGCACAGTAGAGTAGAGCAGAGCAGAGCACAGTAGAGCAGAGCACAGTAGAGTAGAGCAGAGCAGAGCACAGTAGAGTAGAGCAGAGCGCAGTAGAGTAGAGCAGAGCACAGTAGAGCAGAGCACAGTAGAGCAGAGCACAGTAGAGTAGAGCAGAGCACAGTAGAGCAGAGCACAGTAGAGCAGAGCAGAGCACAGTAGAGCAGAGCAGAGCACAGTAGAGTCTAGCAGAGCACAGTAGAGTCTAGCAGAGCACAGTAGAGTCTAGCAGAGCGCAGTAGAATCGAGCAGAGTGCAGTAGAGCACAGTAGAGCAGAGCACAGTAGAGCAGAGCACAGTAGCGCAGAGCACAGTAGAGTACAGAAGAGCACAGTAGAGCAGAGCACAGTAGAGCAGAGCACAGTAGAGTAGAGAAGAGCACAGTAGAGTCGAGCAGAGCACAGTAGAGTAGAGCAGAGCACAGTAGAGCAGAGCACAGTAGAGCAGAGCGCAGTAGAGTAGAGCAGAGCGTAGTAGAGTAGAGAAGAGCACAGTAGAGTCGAGTAGATCACAATAGAGTGTGGCTGTGGCTGAGCGTGTGGTTGGAGCGCCCGGCTCTACCGTTGCCGTAGCGCCCGGTTCTACCGTTGCCGTAGAGCTGCTCTTTGTTCTGCCAGGCAGCAGCCAGACTGATGTCATCATCACCGCTGCTCGCTTCCTCACACCCCTCCATCCCTCCCTCCTCACACCCCTCCATCCCACCCTCCTCACACCCCTCCATCCTCCCTTCCTCACACCCCTCCATCCTTCCTTCCTCACACCCCTCCATCCTTCCTTCCTCACACCCCTCCATCCCTCAGAAGAGCTCACTCTGCTCCCTCTGACGAGATCACACCCAGGGGGCTGATGAGACTCATTAGAAGTGGGGCGTTAGCTGTAGCTGGACCGCAAGACGCTCCCGTGGGTTTCTTCGTCCACTCGGCGGGCGGGCGGCCTTGCGTCATCATCCCACGCTCGAGTTTGGAACGCACGCGGCCGGAGCGAGCGTTCGCAGTGATGACCAGGCTTCCGGTCTCACCAGGAAGAGGGACCTTGGCGGGCCACAGGGCTTGGCGCATGGCCCCTGTGGGCTTCACTGTGCCCTAAGTCCCTCTGCAGACCTCCAGACAGCCCCCCCTGTCCCCCTGCAGCCCCCCCACACAGCCCCCCCCCCCCCCCATCCCCCTGCAGACACCCTCACAGCCCCACCTGGGATCTGAGAGGTTGCTGGCGGGCCAATCGCAGTGTCACGCTAATGGCAGCTCCCTGCCCATTTAGCGGCTAATCCCTTCATTATTCAAACTGCCTTTTTCAAAGTTCCAGTTGGCACACAGGGCAGGACGAGACCTCTCTCTGGCCGGGCCGCCCCCCTCCCACCCTCCCCTCCGCTCTCCCGTCCTTCAGCGGACGGGACAAAAAGGTCTATTTGAGGGGATGAAAAAGGGTTACAGCCAAAAGGAACAGATGTTAGCGGATAGTTTGGCGTTGGTGGTCCTGTGCTCTCTCTAGCTCTGGTGGAGTCCAGCTAAGCACCATGGGGGAACGAGGCCTCTCTACCCGGCTTGGATCCCTGGCGTTTACTGACCCCCCATGATGCACAACTGGCATTGGTAGAATGACCTGTGAGAGTAACTGCACTCCCACACACGGAGAGGCCCACAGAACCAGTGAGGGGGAACCAGGCCCTCAGAACCAGTGAGGGGGTACCAGGCCCTCAGAACTAGAGAGGGGTACCAGGCCCTCAGAACCAGAGAGGGGTACCAGGCCCTCGGAACCAGAAAGGGGTACCAGGCCCTCAGAACCAGAGAGAGGTACCAGGCCCTCAGAACCAGTGAGGGGTACCAGGCCCTCAGAACTAGAGAGGGGTACCAGGCCCTCAGAACCAGAGAGGGGTACCAGGCCCTCAGAACTAGAGAAGGGTACCAGGCCCTCAGAACTAGAGAGGGGTACCAGGCCCTCAGAACCAGAGAGGAGTACCAGGCCCTCAAAAACAGTGAGGAATCATTCCTGATTCAGCTCAGCGCTGTCTGGGATCCTATTCAGAGGATCACCATGCAGCTTACCTATATGTGAAGGTGTCTTCAAACCTTACAGGGCCAATTGGCTCAATATGACTGTATTTGGAATCCTAAGCTAGCAGAGATGTAATTTTACAGCGAATCTCATTGTTCCTTTGAGAGACTGTTAGTCAGAACAGATTTGAATAGAGGCTTTGAATGCAAATTCCAAACAGTAATATATTTCCATGGCTAAAAGATAGTGGGAAGCTATGCAGTATCACGCTTCATCTACCCACAAATCCCCTCTCCTCAGCTCAGGACAAGCGTCTACTTTAACAGCCTGTGAGCCCCCCCCCCCCCCCCCCCCCCCCCCCCCCCCCACCACCGGTCTGAAGACTAAACAGCAGCAGCATTCACTCTGAAGAGACGTGTTCCTCCAAATGATCACACATCCACTGGGCTTTCTTCATGACGGTCCATCAGTGGCCACGTGTCCCCTCTCTCAAGGGCACGGGTGGCAGAATGTAGGGCAGAGCCGCCACAGGCTCCACACATGTAGGACAACGCACTCCACATGCGGTAGCCATTTAATATGTATGTTCAGATTGGACCCAGTTATACAGTTACTGTATACAGTTTGGTTATTTCAAGGTTGTGGAGGCTACATAGGTCACGCACCACATGGTTCACAGGGTTCAGTCGCCATGAAATATTGATCCCTGCTTCACTCAGGTACTTTCCCAATGAGGCTTGAGTTTCTGTCATGGCCGACGCTCTCCAGTTGCTCTCACACACAGATAACCGACACAGAGAAGCCTTGACCACACGCATGCATGCATGCGCACGCACACACACACACACACACACACACACACACACACACACACACACACACACACACACACACACACACACACACACACAAACACCTCCGGGTCTGGGTTCTGCTGTATGAGAGGCTGTGCAGATCAATACCGGGGGTCTGTAATTGATTGGCCGGGCCTGAGCAGAAACACAACACCCTCTGGAGAGACCAGGCCTGGGGTGGCATGGGGGGGCAGATTACTGGCTGAGATCCCAGGCCCATTCTTGGATCATAGTGAACTGCAGAGGAGGGGAATGAGATGTTGAGCTCTTGCTCCGTACCAGTGATCCGATATGACCATTTTTGCCGATACCGATAACAGATATTAACATTGCTATTATGGCCGATAACCGATATTCACCGATGTCGATCTGATCTGTTAAAAAGAATTTTCTATGATAATTAAATGTTATATGTACTGAAAAACACTATTTCCAAAACATTTGGAGAAGCTGATAAATCATAGATTAACTGCATTCTTTCCTCTCAAAAACAACACACACAACAGCAGCGAGACAGAAATATAAATAGAAGTTAGTTAGAATAGTTTTGCACATATAAAAAAATGACTAGCATCGGCCGATACCAATATGATTGTCGATATATCGTGCATCCCTACTCAGTACCAAGACGGTGTGGACCGTTATGAACACCGTATTATAATAATGATATCTGCTTGATGAAAGGCAGGAATTCTTATCTGTTGTACACCTAGAATACTGTATATAACGTTTCCATACAGTAGCTAATCATTATCATTGTCTAACTGTGTGGTTTTCTCCCGACGGCAGACCTCGGCCAGCACACATTCTACTAAGGACCCCTCCCCCCCCTGACCTCACGTCACCATGGAGCTGGACTTCGGCCACTTTGATGAGCGCGACAAGGCGTCCCGCACCCCGCGGGGAGGCCGCCCGAACGGGCTGCCCAGCCCCACGCACAGCGCCCACTGCAGCTTCTACCGGACGCGCACGCTGCAGGCGCTCAGCAACGAGAAGAAGGCCAAGAAGGTGCGCTTCTACCGCAACGGCGACCGCTACTTCAAGGGCATCGTGTACGCCGTGGCGGTGGAGCGCTTCCGCACCTTCGACGCCCTGCTGGCCGACCTCACGCGCTCGCTGTCCGACCACATCAACCTGCCGCAAGGCGTGCGCTTCATCTTCTCCATCGACGGCGTGCGCAAGCTCACCTCCATGGACGAGCTGGAGGAAGGTGAGCTCACAGCGGGGGGCCAAACTCCTGGCCAGCCAGGGTTCATTATTGTTATTATCATTATTATTATCATTATTATTACATTATTATTATTATTATTATTATTATTATTATTATTATTATTAGTAGTAGTAGTAGTAGTAGTAGTAGTAGTAGTAGTAGTATTATTATTAATAATAATAATAATAATAATAATAATGTAATAATAATATCAACAACAAAAATTTTACAGCAACAATAGTAATAATAATAATAATAATAATACTTATTATTATTGTAATTATAATTATAATTATAATTAATATGATAATAAATTACATTTATATAGCGCCTTTCACAAGACCCAAGGACACTTTACATAGTCAGAGAAAGAGACAGACAGACAACAAGAACAGACCAAAACAAAACAACACTGAGACTAACAGGCTAACTAAACTAACTAACTAACTGACTGACTAGTTTACTAACTAACTAATTAACTAACAAACCAACAGACATACATGAGTGACGAAGCAGCATGACATGTTTGCGCTTGGCCTCCTTCAGTTGTCAGAACCTGGAAGGCGCAGTTTCGTCTAGCCGTCTGTAATCTCTGCATGTACAGAGATGGACTCCTGTTCGCGAGCACAAGTCATGCTGCTTCGCCTCAATAACTCACGCCCGCCACGTTCACCCTGCACCCCCAGACGGCACTGAGCTGCTGCCCATCTCTGGTGCTAGCCTGCTGCTGCTGTTGATGATAATGTTGTTGTTGTTGTTGTTGATGATGATGATCGCTGTTGTCATCGTGTATTCAGCATCATCTTCACTGACAGGGTGGACTCTCACGGTGTTTTCAACATCAAATGCGTTCTCCCCACTCTGATTGGTCAGCGCCGTTAGGAGCTCTCTCCGAGTCCCTCCCATGCCAGACACTCTCTGGGACGCCCAACTCTCCCAAAGAAGTAGAGAGCGTTGCGCCGGTGAGTGCTGGGCCGGCAGCATGCAGGGATCCCAGAGCCACAGGCACCGCGTCTGCAGCCAGGAAGCAGGAAACGGGGCCGGAACGGAACACGTGGTCCCTGAGGGCCGATCAGGCGGCCTGGAGCTCGGCCATGTTTGATGAGCAGACAGGTGGTGGGCCGATTACCTCGTGTGGTCTCGGCCACTCATTAGAGAACCCCCCCCCCCCCCCCTCCCACCTGGCTTTGATGGCTTCAGTCATCACTGTGACCCGGGCAGACACTTCACACCCACCCCCGTCACAGCCTCCAGACAACCATCTCCTCAGAGAGAGAGAAGGAGAGGGAGAGAGAGAGAGAGAGAGAAGGAGAGGGAGAGAGAGAGAGAGAGAGAGAGAGAGAGACAGAGAGCGACGGAGACTGCCCCCAGCTCCGCCTTGTCCAACTGCCAAGTGTAGTAAATGGACCTGAGTGGTGGCTATCATTAGGAGGTGTGGACCGCATCGCCGGATTGTATGGAAGCTTTCTCATGTGTCTACTGTATGTGGTCAGCCGAGCGCTCCCCAGCTGGCCGATCACCTGCTGCTGCTGCTACTTCCTGAAGGAGGGGGGGGGGGGGGGGGGGCGGGTGAGCAGTGAGGGGGGGTAAAGCCATGTGGGGGGGGGGGAGCAGGGGTCGTTGGGGGTCGTTCTTTGGGCAGTTGAATGTACATTCCGTTTTCTGCTCCAACTGTCTTACCTTTGCATTCTCTCGCCAGCCTCGCTGTCGTTAAGAGACCGCAGTGAGTGAGAGACCGAGAGAGCCGTGGTAACCTTACCCTCCACCCTGATGCAATTACTTAACTCTTCATCTGGGCTGGTGTAACCTGGGAATTCAGCCACGCCCCGCCACGACAGCGTTAACTCTCCCCCTCAACGCCATCTGTCCCGGAGGCGGAGGGGTTTTTCAATTACACTCAACGCCCCTGGCTAATTGGCATTGATGACTCCGGAAGCTCTCCCTCCTTCCCTCCCTCTCCCTTCTTCCCTCCCTCCCTTCCCACTCCCTCTCTCCGTCCCTCCCTTCCTCCCCCCCCCCTCTCCCTCCCTCCCCCGTCTCCCTCCCTCCCTCTCCCTCCCTCTCTCCCTCCCTCCCTCTGCCTCCTAGTTTTAACACTTCCCTGCTCATGTCTTTTCTCCTGTAATCTGAAAGAACAACATCATGCTAATTCATCTGTGTGTGGCAGCTTTTGTGGGTGGGGAAGGGGGGCATGTTAGATGTCTGGGCCCTCTGGGGGGGAGGGGGCCGTTGGGGAAAAGTGGGCGGGGATAATGCAAATGAAACTGATCAGGATGAGCTTGATCATCTTTTCCATGTGAGCTGGTTAGGAAAGAGAGGGGGGCTGTGGCAGGATGGTAGAAGGAGTGTGTGTGTGTGTGTGTGTGTGTGTGTGTGTGTGTGTGTGTGTGTGTGTGTGTGTGATACGAGACTGTGTGTGTGTGTGTGTGTGTGTGTGTGTGTGTGTGTGTGTGTGTGTGTGATAAGAGACTGTGTGTGAGTGTGATAGAGACTGTGTGTGTGTGTGGGAAAGAGAGAGAGAGAGAGAGAGAGAGAGAGAGAGAGAGAAAGATTGCATGTTCGTGTGTTTGTGTGAGAGAGAGAGATACAAAGAGAGAGAGACTGTGTGTGTGTGTGTGTGTGTGTGTGTGTGTGTGTGTGTGTGTGTGTGTGTGTGTGTGTTGGCTCATTCTGATGCTCTTATGATAATTAACTCCACTCTGTTCGGTATTATCCTCCCCAACTGTCCTCTGTCTTCTCTGGAACTCTGCTGGCCGGGTTGGTTGGGTTGATGGATGTCCTCTGGGTCTCCCTGCCTCCCCTCGTCCTCCCTGCCTCCCTGCCTCCTCCTCTCCCTCCCCCCCTGGGCAAGAGCAGGAGAGTCTGGGGAGAGCTATGGAGGAGGGAGGAGAGACAGGTGGAAATGGGGAGGGAGTGGGAAAGACAAGAAGAGAGAATTAGAGGGGAGATGGAGGGGCATTCTAAAATAAACAGATGACAGTGAAGGAGAGGATTTGAGGGACATGGCGGCACCTTTTTCTGACACACGGGGCAGGGCATATGGGGGAGGCCCAGACTGCAGAAGGAAGGCTTAGATGACATCATCCGGAGCCAGCTGCCACAGCACCGCTTCAGGCCGGCAAGCCTTAGGACCCCTGGCTATCCAGGGGAGCTGACCAACCCTAACCTAACCCCATCTACTGTATCTCTGACCACTAACCCTAACCCCATCTACTGTATCTCTGACCACTAACCCTAACCCTAGGCTTAGACACTCATCACTAACCCTAACCCTAGGCTTAGACACTCATCACTAACCCTAACCCTAACCCTAACCCCATCTATCTCTGACCACTAACCCTAACCCCAGGCTGCTTGTGGACCTGCCCTGTAATTCTGATCCACTCCAAATTTTTGTGGGTTCTAAGGTGGTCCATGCTACACCGCTCCACCGAGTTTCGTGAAAATCGGTGCAATAGTTTTTGCGTAATCCTGCTGACAGGTGTAGGGACATACGGACATGTGGACCTATGGGTGGACAGACAGGCGGACGGATAGACAGACGGACAGAAACATTACCTCTCACCCAGCTGTCACAATTGTCGGTAACAACGTCTTAAATGTGGACAGTCTGGAAGAATACAGCATGCAGAGATTATGATGAGTAGCCCTCCTGACACTTAACATCAACTATATGGAGATGCAGTATCGCTACTCTGTGGAGTGTGTGTGTGTGCGCGTGTGTGTGCGACTGTGCATGTGGCGTGCGCGTGTGTGTCCTCTGTGGAGTGTCTGTGTCATTGCTCTCTCCCCCTAGATCTCATCATCAGATATTACCATATAGATATATTAGATATTACAGATGATGGACCTTGTCTCCTGTGGGCCCAGTCGATCTGTCTTTCCCTCAGGCGCGCCCTCGCCCCCAGACAGGCTTCATCAGTCTCCTCTCCTCCCTCTGTCTCCCAGCTCTCCTCAGCCTCCATATGAGGTCATGTGCTCTAGTTAGACCTCTCCCAGCAGCCTCCCTGCCTGTTCCTTATCTGTGGGTTAACTAAAAGCCCGGTTTATGCTCCGTCCAGCGACACGCTCGACAGTTTCGAGGTCCTGAGCGGTCCTGTAGGTCCTGACAGCGTTGGGTTGGGTTGGGTCTCTGTAGGGTCTCTGTAGGTGACAGTAGGGTCTCTGTAGGTGACAGTAGGGTCTCTGTAGGTGACAGTAGGGTCTCTGTAGGTGACAGTGTAGGGTTAGCGTTAGGGTCTCTGTAGGTGACAGTAGGGTCTCTGTAGGTGACAGTGTAGGGTTAGTGTTAGGGTCTCTGTAGGTGACAGTAGGGTCTCTGTAGGTGACAGTGTAGGGTTAGTGTTAGGGTCTGTGTAGGTGACCGTATAGCCTCAGGTCTGCAGGTTGTTACACTGGCTCCACCTACACAGGTGATTAGTGACCCAGAGACACATGATAGCCCAGCTGCTCTTAGTTACCTGACACTGGTTTAGGTCAGGGTTTTTCCTGCATAGAGGAATTTTTGGTGCCCCCCGAAGAGAGTTTAGCCAGAGCCAAAGGAAAATCACCAGTGCCAAGATGCTAAAAATTGAGAATACAAATAGCAATTCAAATCCTCTACAAATGTGTTTGATACTGTAGCTTGTTTCAAGTGCAGCCCATCCCTCTTTCTTGCATTGTCCATGGTTTGGACCACTAGTAATCAAGATCATTAATAGACAGGTTATCAGTAGGGATGCACCGATGCATCGGCCGAACATCGGCATCGGCCGATGTTGGCCTTGTTGACTGCCATCGGCCCATCGGCAAATAAAATGACATTCACCAATGGAAGTGGCCGATGTTATGTCGCAACAATTAGGGCTTTTGTTGTTGCAAAACGTAGCCTACCCAGCTGCAGATTCGGAGAAGATCTGTGACGTAACGCCGCAAACGCACGTGTAGTTTGCTTTCAAATTAAAGTGAAATAAAAATTGGCGCTTTGGAACCAAACACTTAATTTATTTGTTTCCCTGGCACAAAAGGGGGAAT
Organism: Borostomias antarcticus; assembly: GCF_949987555.1. NCBI lineage: Eukaryota > Metazoa > Chordata > Actinopteri > Stomiiformes > Stomiidae > Borostomias > Borostomias antarcticus. The sequence goes on from NC_140248.1 coordinate 16,358,768, forward strand.
AAAAATAAAATAAACATCGGCCATCGGCCGGATTGTTATTTTAAACATCAGCATCGGCCCAGAATTTTGTGATTGGTGCATCCCTAGTTATCTTAAACATTTTGTCTTCATATCCATTTTGTGTCATGTCCGGAGATTTCCCGCGATTGTTAAAAGTGAGCTCAGTCAGAACGACAGCAAAGAATATAGGTCTATATATGCTGGTAGGCTACTCGGCATAAAAAAGATGAAAGAAAAAAATAGTGTGCGCATCACCGCCCATAGACCCATTCTGAGCCAGGAAAAACACTGGTTTAGGTGACCCCAAAGAACAGCTAGTTGAGGGGGAATGATGCTCTTACCCTTGCTGTACAGTATTGAACTCCCATGGTGCAGTACTGGTGACATTACAGTAGTATGGGTGTTTGTGTCTCTGTGAGTGTGTTAGAGAGAGAGAGAGAGAGAGAGAGAGAGACAGAGACAGAGCCATCCATCCACTTTCAGTATCTGATTGCTACATTCCGTGGCTCTGAGTCATATCTGTAAAGGTGCAGTCTCCTCCTGCTGCTTGTTGATAGGGGAGTATTACATTAATGGAGATTCTAAAGCAATTACTGACTGAAGTATGACTAAAGCATTCACTGTCCAATTTAAGCTGCAAACCTAGGGACTGCTAGTTCGTCAACACAATATCAGATCTGGTAGAGTTGTAATGGAGTCTGATCTGGTCGAGATAAACGACAGATCTGTATGTAATCATGCCTCTAGTATCAGATTGCATTGTTTACATATGTGACATATTTTTCTCCTCAGTGATGTTTTGAATACGATCTGGCATTTGAGCTGGATGTGTTGAGTTCCAGAGGTTATTTCTCCCTGCAGCCCTGATGTCTCAGATAGCGCGGGTTCCTGTTGATGTAAATCTCTCCCCAGGGAGTTGGAAAGCAGCCCAGGACTATTGTGGTCCTCGGATGCCAAACAAAGTTGGGAGAGCTCATGTTCCTGACAGCATTCTCACCTCCTCTGTCTCTGTCCTCCCAGGGGAGAGCTACGTCTGCGCGTCGGAGAACTACTACAAGAAGGTCGACTACACGAAGAACGTCAACCCCAACTGGTCGGTGAACGTGAAGGCCTCGGCCAGCCAGAAGAACATGCAGTCCCTGGCCAGCAAGGCGACCGGCGAGACCCGGGAGGGCAAGGAGTTCGTGCGGCCCAAGCTGGTGACGGTGATGCGCAGCGGCGTGAAGCCCCGCAAGGCCGTGCGTGTCCTGCTCAACAAGAAGACGGCGCACTCCTTCGAGCAGGTGCTCACCGACATCACGGACGCCATCAAGCTGGAGAGCGGTGTGGTCAAGAAGATCTACACGCTGGACGGCAAGCAGGTAGGTGGCGCCCCAGAGCCAACGGGTCTTTGGCCTACCCGCCCCAGTGGGCTGGTAGCCAGGCTGCGTAGGTGAGAAGTCACAAAATGAAGGTGACCGCACGCTGACTGAGCTTGCGAATAAACCGTTTCTAATGTGGCAAAGGTTCAATCCTTTGACCTTCGTCAGGCATAACACCGTGACACACTTCAACTCTACCAGCACACCTGCCAGACGCCGACCGCACGTCAGGCCCAGGTCAGACCGGGGTCGTACACATGACTATCCCCTCAGTCAGTACAAGCCCTTTAAAAGCATGCGAGCCATAGCTGTTCCAGCTTCCCTTCTCAGAACAAGAGGCAGATCAAAGCAAATCGAGATAACAGGCAGCCACTGTGGTCAGGAGTCAGGAAAAAAGCGCCCGGCTACACATCCACCCACAGAGACCGTTGTTCACAGGGCCAAGAGGAAGAACATTATCTACTCTGACACCCATGGAAATGATCATGTAAAGCATTCGCTGGAAAGAGAATGGAGGCTAGCCAACAGTGGCTCAGAATAGACATACTGTACATGAGAAAATAGTCAATTGTTTGTTGTTCCCTTACCCTAGGTGGATGACACAGTGTGGTCCCTGTGGCTCAGATGTACTGCTAACTCTCAGATCTCTGGAACACCACGTCTCTCATTCTGTGAGGTCATTACTGTTGGGTTTCACTCTCTCAGGCTACTACCCATTCTCCTCCTCAGTTGTTACCTTTGTCATGGAACGATTCCCTCGGGCAAAACCGGGGAGTTTTGTAGACGTCATTATCGCTGACGGTCCTCTAAATGTACTGTACAAGGGATGAACTCCACGCCCCTCGACCCCTTTAAAACGTCTCTGTCCCCACAGGCGTTTCTGTCTCTATTATATGGCTAATGGTCAAGCAGCATTTTAAGCCTGTCCATTTCATTGTAGTGCTTTGCTGATGCATTTTGGGTAATATGAGAACATAACATTAACAACAATAGCAACAACAACAACCACCACCAATCTTAGGGCAGCGAGCCAGTCATCAGCTGGTGGCCACACACAGAGACACACACAGAGATACACACACAGACACACACAGAGACACACACAGAGATACACACACAGACACACACAGAGACACACACACAGACACACACACAGAGACACACAAAGAGACACAGACACACACACAGACACACACACACAGACACACAGAGACACACACAGAGACACACACACACACACACACACACACACACACACAGACACACACACACAGACACACAGACACAGACACACACAGAGACACACACACAGACACACACAGACACACACAGACACACACAGACACACAGACACACAGACACACACACAGACACAGAGACACACACAGACACACACACACAGACACACACAGACACAAAGACACACACACAGACACACACAGAGACACACACACAGACACACAGACACACACAGAGACACACACACAGACACACACACAGACACACACACAGACACACACAGAGACACACACAGACACACACACAGACACACACAAGCTCCCTCCTGGCTGCTGGCTGAAGTGGGGAGAAATCTTTCAGAAATGGTGCAGGAGGTTCAGATGAAGCTAGCGGACCTGGACCCACATCACAAACATCTGGAATTCTCACATGGATCAATGGATCAGGCAGACAGCCAGCCAGCCAGCCAGTCAGTCAGTCAGTCAGTCAGACAGTCAGACAGTCAGACAGTCACCCAGTCAGCCAGCCAGTCAGTCAGTCAGTCAGTCAGTCAGGCAGTCAGCCAGCCAGCCAGCCAGTCAGTCAGTCAGTCAGTCAGTCAGTCAGTCAGTCAGTCAGCCAATCAACCAGTCAACCAGTCAACCAGTCAGTCAGTCAGTCAGTCAGTCAACCAGTCAGTCAGTCAGTCAGTCAGTCAGTCAGTCAGTCAACCAGTCAGTCAGTCAGTCAGTCAGTCAACCAGTCAGTCAGTCAGTCAGTCAGTCAGTCAGTCAGTCAACCAGTCAGTCAGTCAGTCAACCAGTCAGTCAGTCAGTCGGTCAGTCAGTCAGTCAGTCAGTCAGTCAGTCAGTCAGTCAACCAGTCAGTCGGTCAGTCGGTCAGTCGGTCAGTCAGTCAGTCAGTCAGTCAGCCAATCAGTCAGTCAGTCAGAAGATTTAGTCCTTTTGGTGCTTTGACTCACAGGTGTGCGTCTGGTCACTAGACACGGCCACGTTCACCAGTTACACTAAGGTTCTTTCAGAGTTTCCCCTTCTGCTCTGTCTCAGAAAATAGACTGGACCTCGACCACCCCTACACGGTCCAGCAGAACACTGCCTGTTAAGTGGGATTAAAGGAGAGCAATGGTTCTACGGTTCTGGACTCTCCAAACCTCGCTCCCGTCTTCACCTCCCCATTCCACTTGAGACAGTAAACGGCTGGACCTTGACGAACAAGGATACTCGTATGCCAAATTACTATGGAGCAACAGCGTACGTCAGAGAGCCTGTCAGTGCTATTCATGAAGAAATAGACAATTTACAACCGTTAGGTACTTCACCGCCATATTATCTGTGTACTCAATTATTACCACAACATTTTGATGGCTTGTAGGCCTCGCTCCCTGTTGGGTTCGGGTCAGCGAGGAGCAGTAATGTGCATTCTGGCAGGATGGAAAGCAGCCAATTAGCTGCTGTGGAGACAAAGAGCCAGCTGTGGTCGAGGGCGGTTAGAGCAGCTTTATGGGCCTCAGTGCAGGGGGGGCGGATGGCGGAGGTTGTGGCTCTGAGGGGACCGTCTGAGAGTTTAGCGCCTCACCTCTGGTCCCTCTGGCCTCATGGAGACACTTTAGGAGGTCCAGTCAACCCCCAGACCAGGGGGAAAATGGATGCGTTAGATGTTTAATCGATAAGCTTCATAGTCCCTCTCACCCTATAGTCCTCCTCTCCCCACCTCTGCCGGCCCCGCCCTGCCCCGCCCAGCTCAGCCCCGCCCCACCCCGCCCAGCTCAGCCCCGCCCACTGAGGTACTTCCTGTGCTCCAGTCTTCTGACAGTGAAGGGGAGGGGCAGGCCATGCCAGGCTGACAGACTGCAGCTGGTCCTCAGGGCCTCTTTGATACGGTGAAAGGCCCTCTAATCCTGTGCGTCTGGACCGGTCTGATTGCACCAGTCATCACGCGCGCCTCTGGGGCACCAGTCATCACGCGCGCCCCTGGGGGCCGCGGCGCACCACACTCACACAGGAAATCCCCCTGGCCGCCCGCGTGGGCCGCGCAGACCCCCACGGCTCTGTGGGATTTGAAAGAGGAGGAAGGGAACGGAGTCGACTGAAGGGGAAAGGCACTTTTGAGCACTCTCTCTCTCTCTCTCTCTCTCTATTTCCCCATGAATATTCTCAGAACACTCACCTCACAGTCCCTGAGGGTCCGTGGAGAGCTGCTGATCTCTGGAGACGGGGGGGCTGGATGAACTAAATACCCCGCCCCCCTCCTGCTGTATCTGGGGCTGTAGCCCAAGAGTACCTAGATTAAGTTCTGTACGGTACAACCTCCCCCCCCCACCGAAATGCCATTTTATGATTTATGATTTTTTTGGCCCAGGCAGATGTTTCTCTCATGTTCAGGAGTGCAGTGTAGTGTAGCACTAACAATGGGAGCTTGAGACACCAATAAACCAGTAGCTGATCATTAGACCAGGAGAGCCCCACGCCCAACAGTAGAGGGTAACCATAGGCCCTCACCACTGTCTTTTGACCTCCGGTACGGTATGTCTTTGTGTGTGTATGTGTGTGTGTGTGTGTGTGCGCGTTTGTGTATGTGCGTGTTTGTGTATGTGCATGTTTGTGTATGTGCGTGTGTGTGTGTGTGTGTGTGCATGTAGGAGATCCGCAATCTTAGTTTGACCCCTCCACTGACCTAGCCCAAGCTGCTCCACCCCAGGTCCACTGGAGCCCCTCACCAAACCCGCGTTGGAAACACCCTACAGTTAAAATCTCCTCTGCCCAACCTTAGAGACGAACCAAGCGCTCCCACACGCTGGAGGAGATTCCCCAAACGAGACGTCAAAAGTTCACCAGCTGCTGGAAGGCTGTTGGCCTGATGGCTTCTCTGTCTAGGAAATGTTGGCTGTTCCAGCCAAGCGATACCTTTTTAATGAGGATAGAACACAGAGATGTTAATGATGTCGACATGGCCGTGCCACTGCGAGCGGTATTGTGTGTGGTATTCGATGTGCGGTTTCCCTGTCGACCCCACACTCCTGCCTTTGATCTCAGGATCACCCTGGGCGCTTTGAGGCCCACATGCCTTTCAGATTCCACACACTGTACCATGGAGCGCACGCACACACACACACATACGCATGCACACGCACACACACACACGCAAGCACGTACGCACTCACACACACGCGCCCACACATACACACACAAACACGCACGCACACACACACACACACGCACATGCACACACATATACACACATGCACGCACTCACACACACACACTCACACACACATGCATGCATGCACACACACACATTTGCACGCATGCACACATAGGCATGTGCACACACACAGGCACGCACACACACACACACAGGCACGCACGTACACACACACACACACACAGGCACGCACGTACACAAACCTCCGATGTGCAGTCATTTTTTTGCCATCGGTGTCAGCGTGTCTCTGGAGGCGTGGCGATCATTGTGAGCTTCATTGTGATGTGAGTCGTCACCTCGCCGAAGCGCCGGCTCAGGTCGGCGTGCTCCTGGCTCTTTGTGCGGCCGGGCGGGGAGCCTGCAGACCAGGATGTGGTGACACGGCGGAGGAGTCTTGATGCAGCGCCAGCCCCTCCCTGATTCTACACCTCCTCTTCCCACTCCTCTCCCGACAGCTGGTGCGACCGGTTGCTAGGAAACCACATCCCAGGCACAAAGAGAGCCCAGCTGGTGTGGACTGGTCTGTCAGTCACCACATCCTGTGTGTGTGCGTGCGTGCGTGCGTGTACTCGTGCATGTGTGCGGGTGCATGCGTCTGTGTGTGTGTGTGTGCGTGTGTGCGTGCGTGTGTGTGTGGGGTGTGTTATAGAGAGTGTACAGTATTTGAGTGTGTGATTCAACATCTGTAAGTATGTTCATCACTCCCAGGTCCGTAGCTATGAGAAACCGGATCCATGGACACATGGACACGGTGAGCCAGAGGACAGACGAGAGTCAGAGTTTGAGAGGAGATCGTTGTATTAATTAATCCTGTTAAGCTCTGTTTGTTGTTAGGCGCAGACTGCGACACTTCCGTTTTGCTTTGTGAAGACAGCCCGTCCCTTTGTGAAGACAGCTCGTCTGTCTGTGAAGACAGCCCGTCTCTTTGTGAAGACAGCCTGTATCTTTGCTGTCAGCGTGCGCTAATAGTCCCCCATTTTCCCATCAGCTGCCTGGGCTTCCAGACCCACAGAGAAAAGGGGCAGGTTAACGGACCACCAACGGGGTTCCTCAAAAGACAGCAAATTGGGGTCTGATTAATATTCAGAGCATGGGGGGGAATAATTATCCCCCACGTTTAAAAGCAGGAGTAGATTTCTTCATCCTCTCGGCATCTCCGCGGGGAACCTTTAGAGAGGAGAGAGGCTTTTACCGGCTGCCATTTTGTGCCCGATCCTCTCAGTTACTGCGTCTTGTGTGGTAGAGTGGCTCTCTGGTTGTCTGTCCGCCCGCTGGAAGTGGGCTTTTTTGGGTATGACCTTGATTAAGATGACCCTTATCCTGGCATACTATGGGTCTTATTCGTGACTTATGGCAGAATAGTTTTGTTATCCAGCTCTATGGGGAATACAGTATCTCTTCCTTCTTGTCTTTGAATAGTCTAATCTTTCAAAGATGTGATGAGTGCACTGCATTGTATCCCTAAATGGATTTAGAGAGCTCATTATTGAGTCAAGGTCCTGGGCTGAGGTTTGTCATATGTCTTTTAAACCAATTATCGAACAAAGAGACAATAAACATGCAAATTAGCACTCAATTAAATCTATGTACAGTAGTCGGCCTTCTAGCAAACGGTCATACTCGTATTGTCCTTTCTTGCATAGGGACACATCCGGTTTGGAAAGGGAATGGCAGTTGATGGAAGATACACACGGCAGTAGAACAATTCAAGCCTGCATATTAGTAGAAAATAGCCACTACAAGGCATGGAAACCTTATTCTCTGTGGTGGTACCAGTGTTTTCTCTGTGGTGGTGCCAGTATTCTCTGTGATGGTACCAGTGTTCTCTGCGATGGTACCAGTGTTATCTGCCATGGTACCAGTGTTCTCTGCGATGGTACCAGTGTTCTCTGTGGTAGTACCAGTGTTCTCTGCCATGGTACCAGTGTTCTCTGCGATGGTACCAGTGTTCTCTCCGACTGCCTACTCCTCTGGCAAGGGGACGTTTTGCAAGGTATGCGGTGGAGGCGGTTGTCATGGTGATTTCCTCTGCAGTGATGGACTCGGCATCCGTGACGATAGCCATGTGTAATACGCTGAGCACGCTCTTTACACTCTGGACCCCCGCTGGCTCCACTCCCCCAGACACAGCCCCACTGCACACACACACACACACACACACACAGGCAGGAACACACACAGTGCGCACACACACACGCGCACACAGCCCCACTGCAGACATACCCACACACGCATGCACACAAAATCACCATACACAAACCCACACACACATGCAACCACACACACACACACACACAGCACTATAACAGCACTATGACACACACATGCACACAAAAACACCACACACAAACCCACACACACACTCTCACACACACACACACGCAAACACACATACACACACACACAGCACTAGAACAGCACTACGACACACACATGCATGCACACAAAGACACCACACAAACCCACACACACTCACATACATACAGTACACGCACACACTGTCTCTCTCTCACACACACACACACACACACACACACACACACACACACACACACACACACACATACACTCACACACACATTTAATGGCATCTTACTAGTACAGGAAATGAGAGGAGGAGAGAGAGAGAGAGAGAGAGAGAGACGTGGATGAACAAACAGCAGGGCGTGGCTCCCATGATGCAGCAGCCTGCCCAGACATTTCAGCGGGCGTCTGCTGCTTCCTGCCGCCCAGCCCCGTATCTGCGCCACATCAACATGTGACCGCAACCTGGAGAGATGAGCTGCATCTAACAGCGCCAGGGACACAGCAGCCATACCGCCGGCCTGTTTCCATGGAGACGGCCAGCAGCGTTAGCCTGTGGGAGGCTGCGGAGCATTCGGAGCCCATTATAGACAGACCAGGGTCCCGGGGGCGGGGGGGACATCAGACTCAAGCTGGCCTCCGTGATGCCTGACTCATCTGGACCCAGACGCTGCCCTAGACACACCTCAAGCAGCGTGGGACTGACATGAGTAGGACGAGAGAGAGAGGGAGAGAGAGAGAGGGAGGGAGGGAGAGAGAGAGAGGGGGAGAGAGAGAGGGAGAGAGGGAGGGAGAGAGGGAGGGAGAGAGGGAGAGAGAGAGCGAGAGGGAGGGAGAGAGAGAGGGAGAGAGAGAGGGAGGGAGAGAGGGAGGGAGAGAGAGCGAGAGCGAGAGGGAGAGAGAGATGACGGGTAATCGAGCATGACACTTCAGTTCTCTGGTCGAGACAGTGAAGTTGTATTGTCTTGAGAGAGTGCTGTCTTTCCTCCAGACATCTTCCGATTGATAGATAATTAGATCAGAAATGCGGAATGTGAAATGAAGGACAATTATTCAATTTAGGAGAGAAAAAAAATACACATGACCTGATAAACCATTTTTAAGGCTATGATTTAGTTTGGACGCTGTGAGGGATTTCCTTGATTTGAGGGCAAATTTGATGAAGCTGCTAACTAGATCTGCTAGCTAGGCTATACTGTATGTCCTCATACTCGGGGGAGTACAGTCAGGCGGGGGTTAGGATGTTATGTTAACAACCTCAACCCAAATAGGCTGTGGCAGGCCCAGTCTGACGTTCAGGACCTCATTTACTGAACCAGAGCTCCCAGAGAAGGACGGCGGTGGAGGCTCTGCATTCTGTCTGTGGTTCTAGCCTGGCTTCATGCTGTCTGTGGTTCTAGCCTGGCTTCATGCTGTCTGTGGTTCTAGCCTGGCTTCATGCTGTCTGTGGTTCTGACCTGGCTTCATGCTGTCTGTGGTTCTGACCTGGCTTCATGCTGTCTGTGGTTCTAGCCTGGCTTCATGCTGTCTGTGGTTCTAGCCTGGCTTCATGCTGTCTGTGGTTCTGACCTGGCTTCATGCTGTCTGTGGTTCTAGCCTGGCTTCATGCTGTCTGTGGTTCTAGCCTGGCTTCATGCTGTCTGTGGTTCTAACCTGGCTCCATGCTGTCTGTGGTTCTAACCTGGCTTCATGCTGTCTGTGGTTCTAACCTGTCTAATTTAATTAGCTAAAACAATAACTTCTACATTCCTTAAGCATCTGTAAGTTTTCTAATTTTAACGCTACCCTGTTTAATTTCTGTTATAGCTAAAATAATGTAACTTAAGAAATAAAAGGAAATAATTAAATTCCGCATTGCCCGAGTAGGAGCAAAACATTGAATAATTTAGCCATCATGCTAACGGTAAACTATATGCCTATCTAGATAATGTAGCTAGCTACCGTTAGCTAACTTGATAGCTTGCCAGCAATTCCTGGCAGAATATAATCTCAGTGTTGTTAGAGAAAACATTGTTTTATCGGAATATATCAGACGAAATCCAAGGTATACTCACTCATAAAATGATCGGGCTCCCTATCCCATGCCATGAGTTCACAGCACTTACTGACAACTGACTGACTGACAAGTGGATCGAAAGTGAAAAGTACCCAGGCCAGTGAAAGTAATGACGCAAGATCATTTTTTAACTTGAAAAAACAGTAACTACAATGAATTGTGATTTATTTTAATGGTGGACACCAAATGGTTGCATTATTTTAATGATAAAGACCAAGAAAAATAAATGAAATGTTGATGATATATGTGCCGGGGTTGAGCTCCGGCTGATGACGTTTGGGAACCTATGTGCCGGGGCTGAGCCCCAGATAGCCCTGGCCCATTTTAACCCCTGGTTATAACTGTTATTATAACTTATTATATCAAATTATTACAAAATTTCAACAGTTGAGGACACAGCTCACGATAATCTCTGGGCCCCTGATAGGCTAGCAAAGCAGCTAGGGCCACAGTTGGAACCAGTTTTCAGGGCCGATATCCAGGATGAGGCTGTTACCGACATCTTTTGCTGTTGAAACACGAACACACAGAAAAACACGGTTGGATATTAGGCACCAGCTCCAGACTGGCTCTGAAAATGCCATGTGGGTGGAAAAGGACATCATCCCTCTGTTCATTGTACAGTAGCTCACCAGTTATACACTCCCTCAGTGGACTATATCAGATCACCAGCGGTAGAGCATCCATAACAAAGGCAGAGGGTACTATGTCCTCCTCTATGCTTCCTCAACAGTGATTACTGTGTGTGTGTGTGTGTGTGTGTGTGTGTGTGTGTGTGTGTGTGTGTGTGTGTGTGTGTGACCCTTTGTTAATGTGAGTGATGTTGCAGTAATTAATTACCTTGCCTGTTAGGAACACCACAGAGCAGGATCATGTGACCCACTGAAAGCAGATACTGTTACCACGGTTACCCCACGAGTGTGTCCGACTACGTAGCACGCATCTGAATGTGCTGATGAGCTTAGTGACAGTATGCTGAATGGAGCTGACTCATGTCTCTGATCCCATATTCTGGTCGTCTCTGATCCTAAAGTTGACACACAGACACAGAATCCATGTTGTCAGGGTTATCTTCTCGTTTGAGCCGTTTCATTGTTCTAGCAGCTGATATGGATGTCAGAACCGAGCCCTTCAGATCACTTCCCAGACAGTACAGAACAGTGACAATGCCCATGTCAACATGGACGTTTACCAGACCCGGACCTCAACATTAGTTTGCATTCACTGACAAGAGGAAGACCTTTGACACAACAGTTTCATCCTTATCACAAAAACTTCAAAAGAACATATTCTGCTGAACTTGAGACAATGCCTTGTGTTCAAACTAGAGTATCTGTTAACCTCTGACCCCAAGGTAACCCTGCTTGCTGTGAATGGCCTCACAGTCTCTGTGGAGAATTCTCTGTGTCATCGTGGTCTCAGCTTTGAAGCACTTTCAGGTTAAGTTTTCAGAGCAGTGACTCAGATAGAAACTGTATAGAAGCTGTAAATTATGTATGAACACACACCCACCATGTTGGATTTAAATCCTGTTAATCCTCCCTTTCCATGGGCATGTCTTATCCCTAAGCCCAGCAAACAAGGCTCTTCACAGCCGTTTCTCTCTCTTCGAAACGCCCGTCTCCCCAAAATATCACAGGCCTTCTCCAGCTCCCTCACAGAATCACACGGAGGGCTGGTGGGGGCAGATAAGGGCGCTCATCCTTAATACAGGTGCTGGCTCTGACACCAGACTCCCGAACCAGAGATTATGATTCTCAGTTCTCTGTAGAGGTACTAGGTTTTGTACCATTGTTCAAGGAGAAAATACATCCTGGCATTTTGATACAAGGCAATATGATACATTAAGTATTGGAAAAGTGAAGGGAGACAGAGAATTTCAGTGTCTTCTGGGGAAAAAAACTGCTTCAGGTTGCTCCATTTCAGACTGTGATTCTTTCCCAAACTCTGGAGTGAAACGCTCTTTTAACTGCCAGAGAGCTGAATGGGCTTCAGTTTCCGGGAATGCTGATGTACCCTAATGTGGAGTAATCTCTTTTTCAATGCGGGGTCTGGATTAGGCTGTGACATTCAAACACATGCTTCAAAGCCACTTGGTGCAGACAGTATTACTGGCCTGTTTGGCAGCCAGTCCCTCCACCATGTCTTTTTCCATTGTCTACTGTTCAATATACACTGTGTCAATATAGATTGCACATGGAATCAATGGAAAGCTGCTTCTGTAGGTCTACAGAATATTTAGGAACCTTTGAACTCAGCAGAGCAGACACACTGACACCAGCCCTGGAGAGGTTGACTGGCTGCCAGTGTCTGAAGGGATCAACCCTAGTGTCAAAACCTGTTGGGTGACCATACAAAGGTAGATGTATCACAAAGAGAGAATAATTGGCAGGTTGACCATCACTTCCGTCTCAATGCTGTCTTAATTGGCTTACCTGTATAAATAGGTTAAAGGAGTAGTAAAGGGAAAATGCATGTTTAGCCCTGTTTTAAGGTTACTTATGATCATATACAATGGTTCCAATCAAAACGTTGACAAAAAACTAGCACTTTTGAGAAACTCTGATAATTGCTCTACCACTGTTTTGGTCATACAATGGATGTGGGTGGGCACCTTGAAAAATCTTTCAAAAACATGCTAAACTCTCGATTTCAAAGACAAGAAGCTCACCGAGGAGGTAAAGTGCTAGTTTTGTCAACGTTTTGATCTGAACCATTGTATATGATCATAAGTAACCTTAAAACAGGGCTAAACATGCATTTTGCCTTTACTACTCCTTTAATACATGTCTCTGTGTTCCTTTAGTGAAGATTGAAGCCACCCTGGTCAGTTCACAGTCCTGGCCCCCTGGTGGTGGCTCTCTGTCACAGACGTGGTTGGTTACAGGAACACTTCTCACCTTCATTAATGCAACTCAGATATCCCAGCAATCATCCCTGGCAAAAAAAAGACCAACACTTTTTACAAATCCTTCCCCTCAATGAAAGCACCTGAAACAAAGCTATGGCTTGGAAGCCCATTTTGATGTGCAGTAGGTGGGTGAGATAGGTAGACATCCACATCCTGCTGAACATTTACTGAACACCCTAAGCCGGAGAGGATTACCTTCAGCAGAGTCAACCAGCGAGAGAAGCACGGTGCTCGGTCAAGTCGGCACCAGGCAATGCTGGGAGAACGGCTGTGCTTCTGTAGAGATCAAACCGGCCTGGTTGGCGCAGGCCTCTGAGCCGGCGCTATCCATCACGCTGGCGAGGCAGTGCGGGAGGGCGTGGCCTGGGAGGCAGCAGCCCAAGGGGAGCTCTGTTCGGTCCGCAGCGCTCTCTCCATTCTCCTTCCTCTCAGGCTGCTTCACGATGGGGGAAATGCTGCCTCGCAGTGTCTAGGGAGGATATTTTAAGCAAGGCAAAATATTTTGTTATATACTGTACTGTACTTACAGTACATTCATATGACATTGTTTAGTCAGGGATTCAACTGTGGAGAGGAGCAGGACCAAGGATTGTAAACAAAAAATGGATATTACCTGTAAATGCATTGTACCTGTAAGGCTCCTGATCAAACATAATCCTCCCTTCCCTACACCCCCCCCCCCCCCCTATGCGGACACACACATGCACACAATGCACAAGCACATCTGCACAAAATTATTTTTAGAGACTGTTGCCTTTTTATTGTGATTTTTATTGTGATGTGATGTACTGTGATGTTTTTTTTTTGTCTGAAGCAAAATGAATTTCCCTTGCGGACAATAAAGACATCTGTAGTACATGTTGCATATGGCAATACAATCTCATGAACGTCAATAAACACCCCCCCCCTCCCCCTCCCCCCTCTCTCTTTCTCCACCCCCATAGCTGAAGAAAGCCTGCCGCAGCTAAAATCACTGCAATGTGTTTTGCCCGTGTTCAGTTTTGGGGCATTATCTGACACAGTGTTTGTTTCACTCCAGGATGTCGTAGCCCCCTGTGCGCAGAGGCGGGAGATGGAGTGAATGTGAGATGTTGTTAAACTGCTCTGAGAGGAAGCTGTGGAGATGATTAAGCATGGCTGCCTGGCAGCCTCTCTGGCTCGCCCCTCGGTCGCCCGCCCTCCTGGAGACCACCAGCAGTGGTGGGAAGGCTTACTGGATTACCCACTGCCCCTCAGGCACATGCACAGCTACCGCCGCCTCCACGCCACACAGTCACAGTCCGTTACTGACCGGCCTCACCTGTCTTAAGATGAAACACCTCAGATGGCCCTCAGCGCCGCAGTGTGTTCCCTCTAGAAGACGCCCCCTGGTGGACAGTCTGCTGGAGGCGCGGCGAGCGACGCTGTCTGAACATCTGTGCCCGAAGCTGCTTCCTGTAGCGGAGATCAGACATGCCATTAGTCACCGCGGTCGGGGACAGTCATTGGTTCATCGATGTGTACCGGCTGCTCATTAACGCTCCGCCTCCAGTCTCCAGTGTCCAGAGATAAGCACCGCCCCTCGCCGCGGCCCCCGGACGAGCGTCGGCTCCGCCCCCTGACCACATCAGCCGCCTCAGTCGCACGTGGAGGCTCGTTAACGGGGTTGCCGGGGGCAACGGCGGGAATGGCGGGAATGGCATCCAGACAGGGATGTGGAGACTCGGGGGTGGGGGTGGGGGGGGTATCTCGGGTCCTCATCAGTCGTCTAATCACCTCCGGACCAAAATGATATGGTAATAGATAGATACAGTACATTCTGTATGTACATTCTTACGTGGAGACAGGGACCGGACAGTGGAGACAGGGCCCCAGACGGTGGAGACAGGGTCCCGGGTGGAGGAGACAGGGCCCCAGATGGAGGAGACAGGGTCCCGGACGGTGGAGACAGGGCCCGGGCGGAGGAGACAGGGCCCGGGCGGAGGAGACAGGGTCCCGGACGGTGGAGACAGGGTCCCGGGTGGAGGAGACAGGGGCCGGGCGGTGGAGACAGGGCCCCTGGATGCGCCCTGCCTGCTTGTCAGATCTGGCTCAGTGACGACGGAGGTCACGGTCCAGGAGCTGATGTCACTTTGCTCCTCTCAGACAAAACTGTTGTCTTTGTTCTAGTGACAAATAGTTTACATTGAGGACACACTGAAAAAGAAGGGTTGCTGTTTTGTTTGTATTCCATTGTGAATTACCCTCCCTCAGGATTTTATTTGAAAGCCA